>NC_139169.1:53544369-54144369 GCF_965202585.1 Thalia democratica | reverse complement strand
GTTGATTCATTAACACACAAAAACACATGTTGGTACAATAAAGGAAGATTACTGTATAATTTGTTTTATTTATATTCCAGTGAACTTGTTTAACTAGGATCTTTTGTTAGCAAACGATTAAATCTATTTTGAACTGTTACAATTTAATATAAATTTAAACTTAATAAATATATCTTGTTAATTTGCTACTTACTTAAACTAACCATTTTTGAACTTTGTTCATACAAGTTTGTAATTCTTAAAGCCTGTCTTGAGAAATTACTTTTGTATATAGAGCTAAAGCTTCTTTTTGTTATAGTAGAGGTGCCGGGCAATATTTACATTTTCATTTTCCTTGGTATTAGTATGTTCAAGAAAGTGATTATTAAATACAAGAGTATTAAATATTCTAAATTTATTAGTTAAATCTAGGTGAGAAATCATAACAACCAGTTTTACAGTTGCATATAGTTTATTTTTAAAATTTAGATTAATAACAGCAATAAGAAACATCAATTTATAAACAACATGTACAAAGTTAAAGCAAAAACAGCTTATAATAATTAACAACAATATGTACAAAATTAGTGCAAAAGCAGCTTAAAATACACAAAAAATTAACATTAACCGCCAACACAAAACAAAAATGTCCGAAAATTAAAACTATAATTAAAAAAAAAAAGGGCGAATTTGTCACATTTTCTCTCGTTTTGCCCTTCAACGGAGGCCCTTTACGAGGGATTTCTATTACCAGGTTTTTTTTATGTTAAATCTAAGTCAAAAAAGTTTAAATTCATGTGAATTCAAAAAATTAATCAAGTGCTGCTTTTTATCATAATTTTGTAAAAGATCAAAAAAATAACTATTAAAAACTAATATACAGCATTACTTCAAAACACAGTTAAGTTGTTAGAATTAGTTAAGTCTTATAAAGTTTTTATTCCTCCAGCGTCAGCTGCCGCTACACCACGCTTTCGTCATCCTCTGAATTGCTCCCTCTCATCACGGCTTAGAAATGTCGCTTCCGCTTCCTATAAAACTCTAATCCGTCTTGACCGTCCCCTCTTATCACTGCATTCAAATGTCGTCGCTTATGCTCACGGTTGAATTAGGTCCCGTGACTGGTCCTTTCATTTTCTACTACCTTGCTTTCAATGGTGCTGTTTTCTGACACTAATTTCACAGGAATTTTCACCTCGTAAAGCTCTCTGACATTTATCAGGGTTTTAAAAAACCTGGAATTTTGGAGAACTTATGTTACGTAGTAAATTTCAATTTGACACAAAAATTTCTTGTATAGATAAACGTTTTTGTCGTCATCAAAATTTGTTTATATTAAAGAATACATTTAAAGAAGCTTTAAGATACATTTTCAATGTCTTTTTACTATTTTACACAGTTTTAAACTTTGAACTTCATTTAAAATAAAAATAGACCCTAAAACGTGTAGTTATAAAGCCCTGGAAGAAATTTTGAAAACCCGGAGAATGTTTGCCAATAACATTTGGCAACCCTGCACTTACTCACAGAAATCTTCTCATCTGCGTTGCTCTCCGACACTCATTTCACAGGAACTTTCTCATCTGTGGTGCTTTCTGTAACACATTTCACAAGAATTTTGTTATCTGTGGTGCTCTCTGACACTTATTTAATAAGAATTTTCTCATTGAAATCATAGGTTTATGTGAGCATCACTAACTAAGAAAGCATTGTTCAGATACCAACCAAGCTTCAAAACTTACAAAAAGCATTTTATGGTTAAAATTTAAAATTAACACAACGAAATATTGGTAAGAAATAGTTTGTGCAATTTTAAATTAATTTTTCATTGTTCAGGTACATAACTCTGTTTTAGTTTTATGTAATTGATTAAAGGTTAACTAAAAATATTTTCTAACCAAAAATTAAAAGAAAAACTTTTTTGTCATTCAACTATTACAAATAACAAATTTAAGGTAACACAAAGCTTCCACAATGCTAACGAAGTTGCTACTTATTTAAGCTTTGAGAAGTATTTAAACCAGTTTTTAAAACTTAAACCTTGCTATAAACAAGATGAGATTGCATTAAAAGCCAACTTAGCCTCAGTTACACACAAATTTTGTAAATTAAAACCAGAAAAGAACTAGATAATCAACACCAAAGAAGTTAGAGATAGTTTAGCTAAGATTAAACTTATTGAACAGATTTTTATCTCAAAACTAGACAAAGGATCAGGTGTTGTAATTCTCAATGAAAAAAATTATATTTTAAAAATAGTAAGTGAGGAGACTAAGTTTGAAGAATTAGGACCTGTGAAAGACAATATAACAACAATTAAATTGGAGAAGAGAATCTGTAAAATACTAAAAGGACTCGTTGAAAACAACAAATTATCACAAGAAAATTACAATTTAATTAAGCAGTAGGCTCCATTAGACCTTTTTTATATGGTTTACCAAAATTACATAAAACTGTTGTAGCGCTTAGGCCTATACTCTCTATGATAAGATCTCCGCAACATGAACTGGCTAGATATTTAATTAGTTTGTTAGAACCAGTTTTTAAACATTTTTCAAGATATATTGTGAAAGATTCCTTCGAGTTCATAAAATAATTAAAACATCAGAAAGCTAATGATACTTTTTTTTGCTCTTTTGATTATCACAGATTATTTACAAATGTACCTCTGAATGAGCTGATTGATATTTGTGCTGATACACTATATAGCTTAGAAAATCCAGTTCCTAAAAGAAGTAATTTTATTCAACAATGTATTATACCGTCAAATTGATGGTAAAGCTATGGGTTCCTCTTTAGGACCTACACTGGCCAATATTTATTTATTGGTCATTCGGAATATAAAATATTACATGAATTTAATTCAAGGTGTAAGTAAGTAAGATACGTAGACGATTGTTTTATTATTAGTGACAATGAAGAAGTTAGCTCTTTAGTTGACAAGAAATTAAATTCCATACATGGTGCTATTCAGTTCACCAATGAAACTGAAGTAAATAATCAAATATCGTTTTTGGATGTCTTGATCAGAAGAAAGGATAATAAATTTATCACGTCGGTATTTAGAAAACCTTCGTTCAGGGTTAATATTTCAATTTCCAATCTTTTTGTAGCAATTGGAGAAATATTGGTTGAATTAAAACCTTACTTCACAGAGCTAAGAAAATATGTTCTCCAGAAGTTTTTGAGATCGAACATAATGTTGTAAAAGAAATGCTAATAAAGAACGGATATCCTGATCCTTTAATTGATAGAGTTTTTAAAACTGAATTTAAAAGATTAGATTACATAAAGTCTTACGGTCCTGAGAAGTATCTAGTTCTTTCAATTTTGTCTTAAGCAGGTTAAAAATCAACTCAGATTGAAAGAAACATAAAGAAGTTAATAGAAAAATTATTTTGTGCTGCTAAATCTAGAGCTATCTTTACATCAAGTTCGGTTTTGAATCCCAAACGTAAAGACATCATATCTAACAAACATAAAAGTTGCGTGGTTTACACGTTTGAATACTTTTGTTCAAACAGTTATATCGGTCAAACCTCTAGGCACCTTGAAACTAGAATCAAAGAGCACATTCCAAAGTGTGTAAGTGATCGTATTAGCTATCAGCCAAAGACAATTAGTATTGCAACTTCAAATGCAATAAAAAAAACTTTAATATCAGAACATTTAATTAAAAGTCCTATTTGTGGAAAAAGTTACAATGAAAATAAATTTAGAATATTAAGAAGTTCTAACAATATTTATGATCTGATCAAAATTGAAGCCATATACATTAATTTGAATAAGCTAAAATTATGTAAGCATAGAGAATTTGATAATTCGTTATCCTTGTTTAATTAATTTATGCTCTTATGTTATATTTAATTATGTTTATTTAGAGTTTTGTTTTGTGTTTTGCTTTATTAACTAATTTCTGATGCAATAATAAGGTTATATAAGTTTAAAATTTTCTTTATTTTTTAATAATTGTAACACACTAATGAAAATTGTTGAAGTATATTTGTGTTTCGTAAAATACCTTGTTTGTTTTTATCAAGTATATTAGCAGACCAATGTTTAATATTTTAAAGAAGAATAACTTGCCTAAAGTTAAAAAAAATATTTCTCTGCAAGAATACTTAAGGTTTTTTATTTGAGTAAACTATCATTCTAATAAAAATGCATTTTTATAAAATCAATAAAAAAACAAAGTTGCTATGACTCTCACCCTTATTCACTTTCAGAAACATAAAACATTTTAAATTATCAAAATATTTTCAAAAGTATATAAATAATTGAACCAACAAGAAAAAGTAGTCTCCTTAAAGACTAAAATAAAAAGACTATTTTTAACCTGAGACTGATTCTTTTCTGAACATCTCCTGAGAAACCAAACTTTAAGATGGTTAAAACTAGTGATGTACCGGACCCACAATTTCGGGTCCGGCCGGACCCGGATCCGGACTTTTTTTTCAAACTAGAATCCGGCCGGAACCGGATCCGGACTTTTTTTTCAAATTAGAATCCGGCCGGAACCGGACCCGGACTTTTTTTTCAAGTAAGAGTCCGGCCGGAACCGGATCCGGACTTTTTTTTCAAACTAGAATCCGGCCGGATCCGGATACCAGACAAAAATTGCAATATCCGGCCGGACCCGGATAGTGAGTCCGGTACATCACTAGAATAAACTAGCCTGAGTCAGAATGAGGTTTTTAAAATTGAAAAAAAGAACTTTAATCTAATAATAAGTAGAACAACTAGCTTCAAGGTTTACAAATTTAGGTGTTATTTACAATTAAAAATCTGAAATCAAGTTCTTGAACAAAATACACTAGAAAATTACAAAATATTGAAAACTGGATCAGCTCAAACTCATTCAAAATCTAAAAGAAAACTAGCCTGAGTTTTTATAAAAAACTAAACTAGCCTGAGGCAGTCCAAGATTTTCTAAAATTCCCAAAAATTTTCAAACTAGCAGGGTTGCCACTGTTTAAGTCAATAAAACTAGCTAGAGTGAGTATAAACAAGCCTGAGTCAGAATGAGGTTTTTAAAAACTGAAAAATTAATTTAATCTAATAATCAGTAGAACAGCTAGCAAAGGTTGACAATTTGGTAGTAAAGTTATGGACTGATTGTGGTACACTTAACTTATTAGTACTACCCATCATAGTTAAATCCTACCTTATTGAATTAATATCTAACAAATACTAAATTCTAACTGAGACTACTTTCTATAATCAGACACGACAGTTTTGAGTGATGAATCTTTTATATAAAACAAAACAAGAAATACTAGCATATACAAAATTATTAATTACTTTGGTAACACTTTAAAAACTGGAAGCTCTTTAAATCTATACCAAAAGACTTAAAAAAAAAAACTAAAAATTAAATAAAACTTTTAGTAAAAAAAAACTGTAAAATTTATAATAAATTATTAAACTATAAACCTGGCTTAAATATTTAAACAATTAAACACCTGTTGAAATATTCACTTTTAAGACAAAACACTAGTTACAATAAGCATTCACAAAAACGTTCAAGATATTTTGTTGCTTCAAGCTGCCCACCAAACTAACTAACTGCTTACATATAAACTGCCTGTCATGTTCTGATGTTTTGTTGCATCAGTATTTAGTTTGAAACATTTCGTCATATGATTCTCATTGGCTCGTACATTCAACCGTATTAACTCTAAATATTCTCTGAGCTCAACTTTAAACAATAAATAATGCAAGTATTCATTCCAAAGTTTTCAATTTTACAAAATATGTAAAGAGTTGCATTTCATGAAATGTTTATTTATAGTTTAAATGTAAACAAATGTAAATTAGTCACGTGTACAAAATGAGCCAATCATGGTAGGTGTTTAATTTTAACTGACGAAAATGACTCTGATCAATTTACAAGAGGTTTGTTTTTGATTAAATACTTTTCAGTATGCTCTTTTTTACTAACTAGATCCGGGTCCGGCCGGATCTCTGTTAGGATCCGGCCGGACCCGGATCCGGACTTTTTTTTCAAATTAGAATCCGGCCGGAACCGGACCCGGACTTTTTTTTCAAATTAGAATCCGGCCGGAACCGGATCCGGACTTTTTTTTCAAATTAGAGTCCGGCCGGATCCGGATATCAGACAAAAATGGCAATATCCGGCCGGACCCGGACCCGGATAGTGAGTCCGGTACATCACTAGTTAAAACCTAAAAAATAATATTTATGTGAAGACTTCCTTAGAATTAGATTTTTGATGACTTAATCATTAAACTCTTTGCATAATTGATAAAACTTTTCTCTCTTTCTCATGTTGTACGGTTTGTTTTTTTCATAATTGGTGTCACATGAGTCTTTTCGTGAAATAAAAGCTTTCACATTTCTCATAGGACATAAGTCTGGGTTGCCACATCCACGGTTTGTATATCTAGGGCTAGCTGCAAACTTTGGGTTTCGCTGTGTATTGGGAAAGAGAAAGACAACGTATTACATCATACCTGTTTTTTCTTGACTTTACCTCATTCTTTCCTGATTAGCCTGGTCCTCCTGACCTATCTGTCTAATCAATTCAAGGTTTCGGATTTTGAGTTGATAGAGTTCTTCTTCTACTAATTTAGCTGCTTTCTGCCTCTACAACTCTTCATTTTGGGGTTTTAGTTCCCTTATTTTTTCTTTTCAATATTTAGTCAACTCACTTTGCCGTAACTCTAGCCTATCTTGCTTACAGCCTGAACTACTAACAGTCTTGTTGCCTGACTGATTTACCTCACTGGATGTAGCGACACTAGCCCTAACTGTGTTGTTGCATGAAACTCTCAAAGTCCTATTGCCTGAAAGGTTTGCCATTGTGAAATTATTAACATTTCCTGAGTTAAAAGTTTTGGTGTCAAAATCAGAATCAACAATTGTAACCCTCTAGGCCTGTCTTAAGGGATTACTTTTGTATATAGAGCTAAAGCTTCTTTTAGTCTTTTTGTTATGGTAGAGGTGCTTGGCAAGATCTACATTTTCCTGTACCATGGTTATTAGAATGTTCAAGAAAGTGATTATTAAATACAAGAGTATTAAGTTATCTAATTTTATTAGTTAAATCTAGGTAAGAAATCACAACAACCAGTTTTACAGTTACACATGGTTTAATTTTTTTAACTTTAATTAATAAAAGCAATAAGAAACAACAATTTATAAACAACATGTACAAATTTAGAGCAAAAACAGCTTAAAATCATTAACAACAATTTATAAACAATATGTCCAAAATTAGTGCAAAAACAACTTAGAATCATCAAAAAAAAAAAATATACAATATGTACAAAATTAGTGCAAAAACAATTAATCCACAACCCAATAAAATAAACATTAACCGCCAACACATAACAGAAATGGCCGAAAATTAAAATTATAATTAAATAAAAAAAACGATTTCGTCACAAGTTAAATAAATTAATAAAAAAGAAAATAAGAATCTATAAAGTAAAAATCTAACAATTTTATTTGCATCTAACTTGAATCCCTAGATTAGAAATTTCATAGAGTTATAATAGATTTTAAGTTTAATTAATATTAAAAAAGTATAACAAACTACAGCATTGTTTTAGCATCTAAATATAGCTTTGAAATTTTGTATAATGTTAGCATACTAAATAGCTGTAAAGATCTTTCGTCTAAAAGTCACTTTTTATAAGATTTAGAAATTATAATTTGTGTAATAAGCAAGTTTTTATGACCTTTGTCAATTAACCGTTTCTATTGTTTTAAATTTTTTAATGGCTTTGGTTATTGAACCTTAGTTGAACTAAACATATGATATGTTTTATGACTTGTTAAAAAGATATTGTTTTAGTGGAAAAGAAAGTTTTCTTATAATAATGCGCATTTTCGTTAGTTTAGCTTAGTTGACTCAATGTAAAAACAAATCTTAAACCCTTGGTTGTATTGAAAATCCCTTTAATATTAATAAATAGTACTATCCTTATAAAAGATATTTTTGAATAAAGTATGTTTATTTTTTTATGATAAAAATGGGCGACGCGTGATGACATCATATGTGTGCTGATAAAAATATATCTTGAATACAGTTATATCCTATTCTTAAATATTCCATTTCAACTTATATTTTTCAGTTTGTTTGTAGCCCAATATTTTAGTAAAATACCAAAGTATTTGACTTGCTTGAAATTTCTCCGCACCCTTATGTTATCATCATGTGTCGCCTCTGGAATTATAAATTGAACATAGGATTGCATAATCTAAATTAACTAATTTTGTACTTAAAGTTTTATGATTTCATGAATATGTTTTTTTTTTTGATTCAAGCAATAATAATTGGCAAACCATGCACTTTTTAAGATGCAGTATTTGTATAGATTTTAAATTATTAGTTTGATTTAAATCCTCATTTTGTTTAGAGAAAATTATTTAAATCAGTAGTTCTTAAATTTTTAACTAGTTATGCACATTAGAATGTAGGTAGGTTGCTCAATTAAAATCCTTTACAAACAAGAGCGTCAGAAGTAGTTAAATTTAAATAAAAATTCAAAGCTTCTTATATCTTTTAGCATTAAGAGTGAATAATAATTAGATTTATCATGTTTACCATATACTACTTATCTAATCTAAAACTTAATTCAAAGTGACTAAAAAATCATTTTGCATTAAAAATAGTGATGTACCGGACCCGGATCCGGACTTTTTTTTTCAAATTAGGATCTGGCCGGACCCGGATCCGGACTTTTTTTTCAAATTAGAATTCGGCCGGACCCGGATCCGGACTTTTTTTCAAATTAGAATCCGGCCGGAACCGCATCCAGATTTTTTTTTCAAATTAAAATCCGGCCGGAACCGGATTCTTAATACTCTAAGTTATTTGTAATGTAAGTAGTATAAAAACTACTATGTACGATAATGTAATTTTATATAACTAACTACTAACTAGTGATGTACCGGACCCGGACATTTTTTTCAAATTAGAATCCGGCCGGATCCGGACTTTTTTTTTCAAATTACAGTCCGGCCGGAACCGGATCCGGACTTTTTTTTTCAAATTACAGTCCGGCCGGAACCGGATACGGACTTTTTTTTCAAATTAGAATCCGGCCGGATCCGGATATCAGACAAAAATGGCAATATCCGGCCGGACCCGGATAGTGAGTCCGGTACATCACTAGAATAAACTAGCCTGAGTCAGAATGAGTTTTTAAAAACTGAAAAAAAAAGAACATTAATCTAATAATAAGTAGAACAGCTAGCCACAAGGTTTACAAATTTAGGTGTTATTTACAATTAAAAATCTGAAATCAAGTTCTTGAACAATATACACTAGAAAATTACAAAATATTGAAAACTGGATCAGCTCAAACTAATTCAAAATCTAAAAGAAAACTAGTCTGAGTTTTTATAAAAAACTGAACTAGCCTGAGGCAGTCCAAGGTTTTCTAAAATTCCCAAAAATTTTCAAACTAGCAGGGTTGCCACTGTTTAAGTCAATAAAACTAGCTAGAGTGAGTATTAACAAGCCTGAGTCAGATTGAGGTTTTAAAAAACTGAAAAAATTACTTTATTCTAATAATCAGTAGAACAGGTAGCAAAGGTTGACAATTTAGTAGTAAAGTTGTGGACTGATTGTGGTACACTTAACTTATTAGTACTACCCATGATAAATAAATCCTACCTTATTTAATTAATATCTAACAAATACTAAATTCTAACTGAGACTACTTTCTATAATTAGACACGACAGTTTTAAATGATGAATCTTTTATATAAATAACAACAAGTAATACTAGCATATACAAAATTATTAATTACTTTGGTAACACTTTAAAAACTGGAAGCTATTTAAATCTATATCAAAAGACTTAAAACAAAAAATTAAATATAATTTTGGTAAACAAGAAACTGGAATATTTTTAATAAACTATTAAACTATAAACCTGGCATAAATATTTAAACAATTAAACACCTGTTGAAATATTCACGTTTAAAACAAAACACTACTTACAATAAGCATTCATAAAAACGTTCAAGATATTTTGTTGCTTCAAGCTACACACCAAACTAACTAACTGCTTACATATAAACTGCCTGTCATGTTCTAATGTTTTGTTGCATCAGTATTTAGTTTGGATCATTTCGTCATATGATTCTCCTTGGCTCGTACATTCAACCGTATTAAATCTTAATATTCTCTGAGCTCAACTTTAAACAATAAATAATGCAAGTATTCATTCCAAAGTTTTCAATTTTACAACATATGTTAATTCATAAAGTTATGAAATTATTATAAAGTTGCATTTCATGAAATGTTTATTTCATAGTTTAAATGTAAAAAATGTAAATTAGTCACGTGTACAAAATGAGCCAATCACGGTAGGTGTTTAATTTTAACTGACGAAAATGACTCTTATTAATTAAGACAGGGTTTGTTTTTGAAAAAATACTTTTCAGTATGCTCTTTTTTACTAACTAGATCCGGGTCCGGCCGGATCTCTGTCAGGATCCGGCCGGAACCGGATTCGGACTTTTTTTTCAAATTAGGATCCGGCCGGAACCGGATCCGGACTTTTTTTTCAAATTAGAATCCAGCCGGATCCGGATATCAGACAAAAATGGCAATATCCAGCCGGACCCGGATAGTGAGTCCGGTACATCACTACTACTAACTAAGTATAATTGTGTGAAGTTTATCTTTTATGTGTTATATCTAACTATATACTTTTGAATTTTGAAAAATTTTAGTTAAAAAAAAATTTAGACTAAAAAATATTAATGTGCTGCTAAAATAATTAAATAATAAGAAAGTTTATGATATGTTATTAAGGTCTAGTTAAGATTAACAGTTAAAAATAGTAGCTGGTATGTTTGCTAATTTTCTGAACAATATTTACATTTAAATTTTATTAAAATTGAAAGAACAAAAGAAAAACTTGAAATTGAAAAAACAGTAAAAAAAACTTTAAATTGAAAGAACAATAAAAAACACTAAATTATCTTTTTTTGCTAAACTTATAAACTTTCCATGATTTTTGGCAACTAGAATATCAACTAATTTTAGCTAATATCAGGGTTGCCACTCTTTGATTCAAAAAAACTAACCTGAGTGATTATAAACTTTCCTGAGTCAGAATGGGGTTTTAGAAAACAAAAAAATAATTACTTCAAGCTAATAATCAGTAGAACAGCTAGCCACAAGGTTGAACATTTTAAGTAATGTTTACAATTAAGGCTATAGGGGAGTTAAACACTTTTTTTACAAGTTGATTTTATTTAATAAAATACTATCTTAGCTACCAGATGGTTTTTATAGCTTAACAAAATTCAAAGCAGTTTTTGAGATATAAGCGGTCAAAGCCGGAGAGTTCCATAGGGACCTAATGGAAGGCGCAAGCTAACAACACGGAAATATAATTTCACTAAAAATCTAATTCCTCCTAGGTTTTTTAAGCTAGGTACCTCAAATTTTGAAAAAAAATATTCCTTACACTGTTTAAAAGCTTTTGAGTGTTGGAATTTCAAATAACTGAAATTTACAAATTTAAGGTCTAAAATTCAAAGGTCTTTTTTTGAAAAAAGGGGACTTTTTCTCAAAATAAAAAGTTTCCTACACTCAAATAATTAAAAATTTAGTAAAGAGTAAAATGTGAAAATTTTAAATAAGATTGCTTAAAACCTGTAGGAGGAGATAGATTTTTAATGAAATGTTTTTTTTTTCACCTCTTTAGTTTGCACCTTCTATAAGGAAGCTATTGAGCTGGCCGGCTTTGGCCCCTTGTATCTCGAAAACTACTTAGAATTTTGTTAAGCTGTAAAAAGTATCTGTTAGCTAAGATTAAAATCTATCAAATAAGATCAACTTGTAAAAATCAAGGTGGACCCTCTTATAGCCTTACAAATCTAAAATCAATTAAAATCAAGTTCTTGAACAAAACTAACTAGAAAATCACAAAATATTGAAAACTGGATCATCTCAAACTCATTCAAAATCTAAAAGAAAACTAGCCTGAGTTTTTTCTAAAAAACTAAACCAGCCTGAGGCAGCCTTAGATTTTCAAAAGTTCCCAAAAATTTTCAAACTAGCAGGGTTGCAGCTGTTTAAGTCAAAAAAAAAACTAGCTAGAGTGAGCATAAACTAGCCTGATTCTAAAATTACTTTAATCTAATAATCAGTAGAACAGCTAGCCATAAGGTTGACAATTTGGTAGTAAAGTTTTTAATTTTACAACATAGGTAAAGAGTTGCATTTCTGAAATGTTTGTTTCCTAGTTTAAATGTAAACAAATGTAAATTATTCACGTGTACAAAATGAGCCAATCACGGTAGGTGTTTAATTTTGAACTTACTTCTGACGAAAATGACTCTTTTTAATTTACACAGGGTTTGTTTTTGAAAAAATATTTTTTTGTATGCTCTTTTTTACTAACTAGATCCGAATCGGCCGGATCTCTGTTAGGATCCGGACTTTTTTTTCAAATTAGGATCCGGCCTAACCCGGACTTTTTTTTCAAATTAGAATCCGGCCGGAACCGGATTCGGATTTTTTTTCATATCAAGATCCGGCCGGATCCGGATATCAGACAAAAATGGCAATATCCGGCCGGACCCGGATAGTGAGTCCGGTACATCACTAATTAAAAATATGTCTACACTTTTTTACGAAATCAATTTAATAATTCAATAAGCTTCAAATGATAAGATATTTGTTTTATTATATGTTTTAATTTTTCGAAAACTAATAAAAAGATCTCAACTTCAAGAGGAAAAATTGTATTTATTAAATTCTTTGAAGATATTTTAAAGCAGACTCAGTTTCGGCAAAGACCTCTTCAGTGCTTATTTAAAACATCTAGAAAGATATATATGATAGTCATGGAAAACAGTGCTAAAACAAAAAATGAATAAAAACAAATAACCTATACTTTAAAACTAATCTTTACTTATAAAACAAAACTAATTAAATTTTTATCATACGGTTAAATATATCTTAAAGTTTAAATTTTTTAAATTAATTATCAAAATTAAAATGTTAATAAAAAAGTGTATAGTAGAATAGTAATAAGAACCTATGTACAGGTTTCTTTCTTCTTGAAAGTTTTCAAAGTATAACCCTCTGCTGTTGATTCTGTGTTTTCTTTAATGTTTGTTGCTCTATTCTGTATATTGTTAGGTTCTGCTTTGAATGTTTCCTGGTTTGAAATTGCAGTTTGTGCAGTTTTAGATTTGGATGTTGGTAAGAGAGAATCTGCTAACAGCTCGGAGTTACTTTGTTGATCTCGCCTCTTAAAGCTTGACGCTTTATCGGCCGAGTGTGCACGCTTTGTGTGCTTCTTGACCATGCCAGTGATGTGGGTTGTTGACATGGCCTTGGGATTCCTATTTTTGGAACTCATTCTTCAGGGAAATAACCAACCGGAGAGTTTCCGTGAAGAAATCAATTGCAATTAGCCGAGATAGAACTCAGAAATGCAAACAGATAAGAATTCTCCGCAATTAACCGAGTCAACGCTCAGTAATGCGAATTGTACGAATTCTTACGCAATTAACCAAGTTGGGACTTAGTAATGCGAACTGTTGATTTTTCACCGCACTTAACCGAGAATGAGCTCAGTAATGCGAACTGGAAACGAGGTATGGTTAAATGAGGCTCGTCTTAGTATAATATTGACCACTTACCGTAGTCAATTAAAAATTAGAAAATACTTAACAACTGCTACTTTCGTAATCAACCGTTAACTTACTATATTCTAACTTAGATACTTTTAAACTTAGTTAGTTAAATTAGACTGTTAGATAGAGAATTGTTAAAACAAAATTTATTTTACACCTAAAACTATTATCACGATACAAAAAAAAGACACTCACACTCGTGCAGGTCAAAAGCTCAGGAACTAAGTTACCACGACAAATCACTAGACTGACTACTACAAGACGTCTCGAGCTGGTTTCTAACACCGGTAATCGTTTCGGGTTGGAACTGAATCTCTCGATCAAACGTCTATGCGGACTGGCTACGTGAAAAATAAGCCTCTACGCTGAATGTGTAATCAAAAAGCCTTCTCTAAGTGTGATAACAAATGCCTAATACGAAAAACCTTCGCTGGTTGTAAAAGTAAAATGCCTAATAATAATGCCTTCTGTGAGTGCTTATACGAAATGCCTAATACGAAAAACCTTCGCTGGTTGTAAAAGTAAAATGCCTAATAATAATGCCTTCTGTGAGTGCTTATACGAAATGCCCACGCCCTTCTTGCGACGTCTATTTTTATGCAGTCTGCTTTTCGAAGAAAAAAGATTTCTCTCTTCTCTTTAAAAAAGCAGTGCGAAACAGGCGCAATGCTTACACCGCCACCTGCTATCCCCTAAATTTTAATTTTTTTATTTTTTTTTAAAGAAATAACAGGACAGGGCCCTCCTTTCTGAAATGCCGTGGATTTGTGTGGTCAATTAATAATTCCTGAGCTTTGATAATACTAACACAAAAAAAAAGTGAAAAGAGAAAAACTAAGCATGCAAAGGTATTATAACCCAGTAATTTACAAATTCACAAACAAGTTCACAAATACAGAAAATAGTTTACAAACCATTGTAATGGTAACGATTTGGAAATGGGTAGAGTTTAACGTAAAAGTAGTGTCAACTTACATCAATGGTTGGTACTAAAGAATCTTTAAATTTAACTAAGGTAAAATTTGCAGAATCTAACAAAACATAACAGCTAGACAACATCATCCGAAAAAAACGTTCTAAACTTTTTAAGAAACCCTTAAGTCAAGTTTTTAATATCTAATAACAAAACTCTAAAACACACATGAGTGGTACAATTTACAATAATACGATATCATCGATTAATTATCGAAAATCTTAATCTGTAAAGAACATGAATACTGATATAGAGTATACACAAGTAGAATTACTTTGAAAAAACATCTAGATGTTAAATTTTAGAAATTGTAAATCTCTTAAAACATGGACAGTACGGCAATTAACAAGGAAACGCACGTTTTTTTGAAAAAAGTCAAAACTTGTTAAGGGCACTATACTTTAGAGTGAAGTGATTAGTGCTAACAACATTTATTTATTTTTAATTGTTTATAAGACATTAGAAAATTTTATCTAAAAAGTTAAAGCACTAATACATTAAAGTGAAGTGATTAATACTAACAAATTTTACTTTTTTTAAAATTGTTTATAGCTTCAGAAAAATTTATCTAAAAGGTTTAAGGACTAATACATTAAAATGAAGTGATTAATACTAACAATATTCATTTTTTAAATTGTCTATAGCTTCAGAAAAATTTATCTAAAAAGTTCCATAAAACGTAGTGCTATAAGGAATAAAGAGTTACTCAAAAAACAAAAAAAATTGGTCCCTATTGCGCGTTATTTGCGTGCGTTTGATTGTTAATTGTTAATGTCTTTTTCTTTTCCTCTGTATTACTTCACGCTGGTCCTCCTGTGTCCTGTTGACGCCGCCCTGCTGGTTGTTGTTGCCCAACTGGATGTTGTCGCCTGGCTGGTTGTTGTTGTTCGACTGGATGTTGATGTCCGACTGGTTGTTGCTGGAGTGGAACACTGATCCTCTGGCTTGATTGTCTCGCTTATCTGGCCCTGGGTTAAATCGGTTTGACCTCTTCGTCATCTGTTTGTTTTTCCACCAGTCTTTTTTTTTACCGCGACTGGTGGTTTGCTGATTGACTGGTTGTTGATGTAAGTAAGTAAAAAGTAAGATGCATTCAGTAATTTTGCAAAAGAAAAAAGTTTACGAGTGGCTGCTCAAGAGAATAACGACTAAGTGAATGATTAAGTTAACTCAAACTTTCACTACCATCGCGTCTTGTTTTCAAGTAGTATCAATAAACTTTTGGCGCTTTGTATGCGAGCAATAAAAATGTATCAAAACAAATTTACTCGAAAGAACTTAAAGGCCAAAAGTTGAACTTAGTAGTTTCTTATTGCTAGTTTCCAAATTCTTTATCGTCATTGAGTTTGAGTGAAGAGTTCACTATTAGTCAAAAAACTTTTGAAGAAACCTAAACCACTAATTTAATTATCGAAAAAAAACCAAGTAAGTTTGGAAGTCACTAAACCTTTGACCTGTTTTGTAAACATGAAGAAAGTTAGTGAAATTGATGCTTCTTGTTGAGTTATTAGGTTTTTAGTTTATGCTAAAGTTCAATAGTTTGTAGTTTATTTCATTTGTACTTAAATTTCTCGGCATAACTATGCGATCAACATTACCTTAGTTACAGTTAGATGCACTTTTAACGTTGTAAGCCATTCAATTAAGGTTTAGTTGTTATTCATTACTAGAACTTTTAAGTACTGGTTTGTTTATGAATATCGACAACTATTATTTTTACTATTTGCTAAATTTGTTATCGTTAGCAACGTGTGCGGTAATTAACTAATGATGATTAGTTTCGAAACTTTCACTAATGTGATTCTAATGTTTTATTTTTACTAGTCTGTAACTTCGTTTCAATCGTTAAAGTTATCTTTGGTTGTTTCGATGTTTACGTAACAAACAAAAAAAACAATTGAAATAATGAAACGAATTTTACGACTTCCCACGAAGTTAAGCATCTATTACTAGACTTCAGCAATTTAAAATAAATGCAGCTGTATTTTACGTTTTTTAATGGCGTTGAAAAGTTGTATATTTTTATCAATTATTCTGGTTTGAAGGTTTGGAACGTTTCAACTTCTTACTCCCTTTAAAATATTTTATCGTTGTGGTTGCAAAAGAAATTTTCAAACACTGAATTTTTTTTGAAGTAAAAACAGAAAGTTTCGATTCAAGTTTATGAGTGGCAATAATTTACAACGCAATGTTTCGCTTGAATTTCGATAAAATTTTCACACAGAAGCATTTTAAAAACAACGTTCGAGCTTTTAGTTTGTAATTCAGTAGTTGTTATTGTAATGCATTTGCTGCGAAATGAAATTTGTTTTAAAAGTAATGTAACTAAATCTAGTAGTTAAACAAATTTCGTTTTGCGGTTTTTACGGTTTAACCGAAATCGGCTAAAACTCGAAACTTTTTTTATATCACTTAATAAAACATTTGAGTTTTAAATACACTGTGTTTGCCATTAAAAGATGTCAAAAGACGTAATTAAACTGTTTGCAAATGAAAAAAAAAAACATTTGCCTTCGTTTACATATGCCTGTTAGCTTCGATTTGGTAATTTTTTGTATGCAGACAGAATGTTGTGAAATTATTTCATATACAGAACGCCAGTAGATTATGATAGCAGTGCTGGCATGAGATATTAATCGTACTAATGGTTCGGTGGCCATAATGGCAATAAACAACTTAAATACTGTTTCGTTCATTAAGTTATTATATTGCTAGCTTGCAATTTAATGCTCGACTGCGTTTCCAACTAGTCGATTCGATGTTTACTGTGTAAATTCGCAATTTTCGATCTACAACAGTACTTGTATAATTTAGTTGAAATGCAGTGTTTTAAGATAACAAAATTCAACTTCAGTTCGGTTGGAAGTATTATTGAATTATCAAAAAAAATCGTAATTGTAGATGTCAGAGAATTTAACGTTTAATGCATAGTAATCTAAACTATGCACTAAAATATGGTTTTATTAATGAAAATTTCACAAATTAATAACTGTAGAATTCGCCTCAAGTCGAAATTTTCTACGAGGTCTGCTTTGAAAAAACAGTTGGTTATGAAAATTGCGGCTTGAGGTGATGGTTATAAGTATCTCCAACCATCAGGTTACTCAAAGTCGTTTAGGTGGAGGTTCAGGTTCCGGTGGTTCAGGAAAAATTTTTGTATCTCCTGTTTCCCCAAGAGGCACCTCCCCCTTCCCCAAGGATGTTTGGGGACTTGTTGAGCAAATCTGGATCCTTTTGTTTTCACAATGGACGATTGAATTCAAATGAGAGACCAATGTCTCTTCTTCAGAAACATTATGAAGAGAAATGTCATTCGGAATATCATTTTCCAAATGGTTCTTCGAGCAATTTGGCTCGGCTTTGTCCTCATCATGGACATTTGAATGAAAAATCAATGTTTCTTCCTCAGAAACATTATGAAGGGAAAACTCATTCGGAGTATCATTTTCCGAATGGTTCTTCGAGCAATTTGGCTCGGCTTTGTCCTCATCATGGACATTTGAATGAAAAATCAATGTTTCTTCCTCAGAAACATTATGAAAGGAAAACTCATTCGGAGTATCATTTTCCGAATGGTTCTTCGAGCAATTTGGCTCGGCTTTGTCCTCATCATGGACATTTGAATGAAAAATCAATGTTTCTTCCTCAGAAACATTATGAAGGGAAAACTCATTCGGAGTATCATTTTCCGAATGGTTCTTCGAGCAATTTGGCTCGGCTTTGTCCTCATCATGGACATTTGAATGAAAAATCAATGTTTCTTCCTCAGAAACATTATGAAAGGAAACCTTATTCGGAGTATCATTTTCCGAATGGTTCTTCGAGCAATTTGGCTCGGCTTTGTCCTCATCATGGACATTTGAATGAAAAATCAATGTTTCTTCCTCAGAAACATTATGAAGGGAAAACTCATTCGGAGTATCATTTTCCGAATGGTTCTTCGAGCAATTTGGCTCGGCTTTGTCCTCATCATGGACATTTGAATGAAAAATCAATGTTTCTTCCTCAGAAACATTATGAAAGGAAAACTCATTCGGAGTATCATTTTCCGAATGGTTCTTCGAGCAATTTGGCTCGGCTTTGTCCTCATCATGGACATTTGAATGAAAAATCAATGTTTCTTCCTCAGAAACATTATGAAGGGAAAACTCATTCGGAGTATCATTTTCCGAATGGTTCTTCGAGCAATTTGGCTCGGCTTTGTCCTCATCATGGACATTTGAATGAAAAATCAATGTTTCTTCCTCAGAAACATTATGAAAGGAAACCTTATTCGGAGTATCATTTTCCGAATGGTTCTTCGAGCAATTTGGCTCGGCTTTGTCCTCATCATGGACATTTGGATGAAAGATCAATGTTTCTTCTTCAGAAACATTATGAAGGGAAAACTCATTCGGAGTATCATTATCCAAATGGTTCTTCGAGCAATTTGGCTCGGCTTTGTCCTCATCATGGACATTTGAATGTAACGCTTTATTTATCGGAGCGTTATCATGAATGTTAGAATTTTTAACCTGATTGGTTTCTTGATAGTTCTTCGAGCAACCAGGCGTATTCATTTTTTTATGTACAATAGGAATTATGTTGGACGTCTTATCGACAGTAATCTCAATTTTGCGTTGATGACCGCCACTATCTACATCCTGTGAAGGAACGGAATTTTTGCTTCCGGTATAATGTTTGCGTTCCCTCTCTAGGTCTCTATCAACATGTGTTTCCGGGATATATACATTTGAATTAAGGGAATTTCCCTCTTGTGAAGTATGTACAGAATCAGATATGTTAGATCGGCCATAACCTATATTACAGGTTTTTGGGGTATCTTCGGCGAATCTAACACGAGACTTTTTAACCCCACCCCCTGAGCCTCGCGTTACTGCGAGGGTGGGAGGGAGTTTCCCTGTTGTGGGTAATTGTTAACATTATTCGGCCTGGAAGGAGGCTCATTTGAATGGGTGACATCACGGTGGCCATTGTAATCGTTATTAGAGTTTCTTCTGTTGTTATAATCACGTTCGTTACCGGAGTCGTTGTTGTAGTTTCGGTCCCTGCCATTGGCGTTACGGCCATAGTTACTATTGTTACCGTAATTTTGGTTTCGAGCGTTGTAATTTCGTCTGTTATTGTTACCGTTTCCGTGGTACCGGTTTCGGTTATTGGAGTTCTGGGTGTAGTTCCCATTGTTACCATGATCTTGGTTTCGATTGTCGAAACTCTGATCGTAGTTGCCATCATCTATGTAATTTTGGTCAGGGAAATTATCTCTCCCGTTCTTCCGACGCCTACTAAACCGTTGGTTTTGGTTTCTTCTTGACCTATCATAATTTACTTGTTGGTTCCGTGCGTAGTGATCGTCATCTTGGCGGGACCAGATGGATTGTACACGACGTTTGAATTGTGACAGGTCCTCTAAGAAGTACTCTTCAATCCTGCTTTTTAGGGAGACGGGTGCATGATAGTATAGGAAAAATTTTACACGATCATCTTCTTTAGCATATGCCCATTCAGTAGCCTCGGTTAGGTAAGTACTGAACGGTGTTTTGCTCGTGTGAACTGGAGGTTTGCTGAGAATGGGTGTCAGTAAATTATCACGTTTCTCGCAAAACTCCTTGAACGTCTGAAAATTACGATCATCAGGGTTGGTCAAGCCGTAGTATTGAGATACTTCGTCGGGAACCCATTTTCCGACTATGATATTATATTTAGTTCTATCGTTTGTGACGTTCAACCGTTCAAACTCTCCGATGAAATAGTTCAGGGTTTGACGAGGGTTAGTAATTTTACTAAACCGATGGAACTTACGGTCGAGATCGTTATCGCTAACATTTATATACGCATTATCGTTAGAATTGTTGTAGACCGGCTCACGGTAGTCGCAAAATTTAGACTGTCCCGGGTACCGACTGTCTCTAGTGTTGATGTTTTCGGGGGCAGGCATCACTTGTATACGCCGCTCGTCCCTAACCGGATCATTTTTAATAATCATTGTTTCATTTTGATGTATGAGTTGGTTGGTGGGAGGTGCTTGTTGCACATGACGTTCTTCTTCGGTGTTGGAATTTCTGAAAGTCGGTAGATAATTTGGCCCTCTATTACATCGCGTATTCGCCATTTTGTCAAAATCATAATTAGTCATTTTTCTGACAGAGGGTCTGTACTCTTGCGAGCATTGGCCCTCCCTCATGTTCAAAGCGTCAAACGCTGGTGAAACGTAATTATTTTGACAACTGTTGTATCGTGCGTCAGCCATGTTTATTCTTTCCCTTTCTTGTGTAACTTTGGCTAACGCTGTCCGACAATCGCTCAAAAGAGCTTTGAGTTCTTCGTTTTGTTGTTTCAAATTGAACTCGTCAGCATCATCCGGCGCTAAATAGTGATCGGCCTGGTTGTGGCCGGGTGCTGGATACATAGATCCACAATCACTTCCCATTGGCATGGGTGGTAACCCGCCTTCTGGAAAACAGTTTTTGCGCATCTCTCGTTTTTTTTCTGTCATCGTCTTCGTTATAAATTCATTTGTGTCTTGAAAGGTTGGAGTAGTCGGGCGGTTAAGGACGCCACTATAACCCTCTGCTGTTGATTCTCTGTTTTCATTATTGTTTGTTGCTCTATTCTGTTTATTGTTAGGTTCTGCTTTGAATGTTTCCTGATTTGTAGTTGCAGTTTGAGCAGTATTAGATAATGATGTTGGAACGTGAGAATCTGCTAACAGCTCGGAGTTACTTTGTTGGTCTCGCCTCTTAAAGCTTGACGCTTTATCGGCCGAGTGTGCACGCTTTGCGTGCTTCTTGACCATGCCAGTGATGTGGGTTGTTGACATGGCCTTGGGATTCCTATTTTTGTAACTCATTCTTCAAGGGAATAACCAATCGGGGAGTTTCCGTGAAGAAATCAATTGCAATTAACCGAGATAGAACTCAGAAATGCAAACAGGTAAGAATTCTCCGTAATTAACCGAGTCAACGCTCAGTAATGCGAATTGGTACGAATTCTACGCAATTAACCAAGTTGGGACTTAGTAATGCGAACTGTTGATTTTTCACCGCACTTAACCGAGAATGAGCTCAGTAATGCGAACTGGAAACGAGGTATGGTTAAACGAGGCTCGTCTTAGTATAATATTGACCACTTACCGTAGTCAATTAAAAATTAGAAAATACTTAACAACTGCTACTTTCGTAATCAACCGTTAACTTACTATATTCTAACTTAGATACTTTTAAACTTAGTTAGTTAAATTAGACTGTTAGATAGAGAATTGTTAAAACAAAATTTATTTTACACCTAAAACTATTATCACGATACAAAAAAAAGACACTCACACTCGTGCAGGTCAAAAGCTCAGGAACTAAGTTACCACGACAAATCACTAGACTGACTACTACAAGACGTCTCGAGCTGGTTTCTAACACCGGTAATCGTTTCGGGTTGGAACTGAATCTCTCGATCAAACGTCTATGCGGACTGGCTACGTGAAAAATAAGCCTCTACGCTGAATGTGTAATCAAAAAGCCTTCTCTAAGTGTGATAACAAATGCTTAATACGAAAAACCTTCGCTGGTTGTAAAAGTAAAATGCCTAATAATAATGCCTTCTGTGAGTGCTTATACGAAATGCCTAATACGAAAAACCTTCGCTGGTTGTAAAAGTAAAATGCCTAATAATAATGCCTTCTGTGAGTGCTTATACGAAATGCCCACACCCTTCTTGCGACGTCTATTTTTATGCAGTCTGCTTTTCGAAGAAAAAAGATTTCTCTCTTCTCTTTAAAAAAGCAGTGCGAAACAGGCGCAATGCTTACAAAAGTAAACATCGTTAAAGTGAAATTGTGCTTGTTTGTAATGCAAGAGCTTTAGGTTAAAATTTTTTTATTTGAATTATGACATAGCTATAGAAAATTTATAGAAATATTTTTTTTTATGTCTATAACAATTTAAAACTTTGCTTGAGTTTTATAAAACTTTTAGATTGTTAATGTTAGTAGTCACGTAAAAACTTTTTAAGAGCATACATAAAACCAATAATACTAACATCTTAAGGTTTATGTTTTGAAATGCAGTTGAAGTGGGGACAAGACTAGAATAGTTCGTAACGTTTCTTAAGTTATCCCTTCTGTCGACATTGGCAATCGCTATTTTTTCTAGGACGCAAGTACTGCAAATACTTTGCAGGTTTTTGGCTTTGCCAATGTGGTGAATTATTTCCCAGTCAATTTTGTAGTCAATGGTGTTATTTTTAAGCTTCCAGATATACTTTGATATTTCTGTGCCGTTCTCTTTGTAGTTTTTATAGTCGCTAATATGCTTGTACCATCTTTTTTTGAAAGTGCCACCTGTTAAGCCCAAATAGTTTTTAGTTTTGTTTTCTGATCTGATTGCCGCTTTATATATTACATTTCTTGTTAGGAGGACATTTATTTTTTGTTCGGCAGTTGCAAAGCGTTTCGTTTTCTTTGTCGTTTTTTGTTTTTAAGTATATTTGGTTATGTTTTTGGATTAACATCTTGATTAGCAGCTATTTGAAATTTTACAACTGTTTCTATTTATTATTTTGCTTAGTTTGTGACCTTCTTTAAAATGTTTGTCTGTCAGTTGCAGAAAAGCTTTGCCTATATTGGTTCTTACTAACTGGCAGTAGGGTGGATTAAAGTAGATCGTTTTTCTTGTTTTTGTTGATTTTTTTTTTTTTTTGGTTGTTATGTTGAATAGAGAATTTAAGTATATGTTTTAAATAGGAGTTACTTAGTGCATTTTGGTATCCGGTTATTGACTCTTTAAAAATTTCTTCGCTTTTTGATAGTCTATTCAGTCTTTTTCGAACATTTTTGAAGGTTTATTTTTGATAATGGACGGATAGTTCGAATAATTGTTAATATAATTGATGCTGGAGTTTTCTTTTTGGTACGGTTTGAATGTGTTGTAAATAGTATCTTGGGATATATCTAGGAAATTACATTTAGTCGCGCCTACATCAATCGTTATTTTAAAACCGAGTTCGTTTAAAGTTTTTATTGTGTTCTTTTTTAGTCTTTCTAGCTCTAGGTTACTTTTTCTGTTTATTATTACAAAGAGAACGGCACAGAAATATCGAAGTATATTTTTGGAAGCTCAAAAATAACAACATTGACTTTAAAATTGACTGGGAAATAATCGACCACTTTAGCAAAGTCAAAAACCTGCAAAGTATTTGCTGTACTTGCATTCTGAAAAAATAGCGATTGCCAATGACGACAGAAGGGATAACTTAAATAGACGTTACGAACTATTCTATTCTTGTCCCCACTTCAAAAAACTATATTTCAAAGATTAAAGCTTAAGTTGTTAGTGTTAAATTTAAGAACAGATCTACGGAGTCTATAAAATATTGTGAAATAAATAAGTGCATTAAATAACTTTGTCTACTTATGGACTTATTTATATCACAACGTTTTCATATATAATCAGAAACATTAAGTTTAATACTATATGTTTCCTCTCTTTTGTTATATACCGTGTATATTGTACTGTATAAATATTTTTAATTTAGTTTAAACTTTTAGTAATGATTTTGCTGCATAGTTTGTTTTTAAACTGAAAAACTTTTTGATTAATTTGTTAAGTTTATTATGACGTAACATTTCTGCACAACTTAATATATGTTTCTTTTTGAAAAACTTGCCTATTTTAGAGCATTTTTGAGGTTAGTACATGCTTATATCAAATTTGTAGTTTTTGTAGACATTTATATTTTTATTCCAAACTTTGTTTTTAAACCATAAAGTTCGTTTATAGTTACTACTCACATAAACATTAAACATAAATATACATGCTTTTTTTCTAATGCGTGTTAATATTTTATAGACTCCGTAGATTTGTTCTTAATTTTATTTGAGAGCAGTGAAACGCCGTTAGTCGGAATAAAGTTATAACACAAAAACATCAGTGGTAATAAAAATTATTTTAAAGCAAATAAATAAATAAAAGCTACCCACCGAGGGTTAAGGGTACAGTGAAAGATTAAGAAAAAGAAAACAACTAAAAAAGAAAAAAATACCCCGTGCATAAATGTTTCCGTGCAAAATTGTCTGCTCATGCAAAAGTGTCTTCGTGCAAAAGTATCTTTGTGCAATTTTATCCCCTTGTACAAAAATGTCTTCGTGCAACATTTTCCTTTCATAAGAAAGTTCAATGCGTGCCGTATATCAAGTTTTAAGTTCTTCTGATTATGTTAGTAAAATAGAAAATATATTAAACGATTGCACTAAATTCAAACATATAGGTTCTGTAAACTCTTTTGATTTCACAGCACGCATTGAACTTTCTTATCAAAGGAAAATGTTAGGTTGGTACAAAAATACATTCATTAGTGAAACTACGTATAATTCAATCAGACCGGTAGGCTCACAACTTCCAAAACTTTATAGTCTTCCTAAAATACATAAAAATGATTGCCCTTAAGGCCAATTTTATCAATGATAGGTTCGACACAAATGATTTGGCAAAATTTTAAGTAAAAACACTTGCACCAGTTTTACACAAATTTTCAAATTACCCTCTTAAAGATTCTTTTCAATTTAAAGAAAAAAATAATCTAATTCCTCGTTCCAAAGTCAAGAGTAGCTATATGATTTCATATGATATCAAAAGCTTGTTCACTAATATTCCAGTAGTGGAGGTTATTGAAATTTGCTTTTGCTTAAAGGTATTGTATCATTCAGATTTAAAACACCTTCAGATGCCGGAATTCGTGTGCAAAGAATTGTTACACATGGCTGTTTTGGGTGTTGAGTTTAGTTTGTACAAACAGGTAGATGGGGTTGTAATGGGTTCACCTTTAGGTCCTATCTTGGCTAGTATTTTTTTTGGTTACCTAGAAAGTAAGTTGTTTTTGAACTGTAAAAGTCCTCTTATGTATCTTCAACACGTAGATGACACTTTTGTCATGTTTGAAAATAGACAAAAAAGTTCCGGTTTTCTAAATGACCTAAATAATCTTCAAAAAAGCATGAGTTTTACAAAAGAAGAAGAACACAGCAATTCATTAAACTGTTTAGATGTTTTTGTCCAACGATCAGTTGAGGGGGAGCTTTTAACTAAAATCCATCGTAAATAAAATTTAGAAGCATTAAATGTTCCGTGGGCATATTTTGGTCCAGTCAAGCAGAAAGTTAGGAGTTTTAACGGGTATGGTGAAGCGTTTCAGCAGACTTTGTTCTCTTTGCTTTCTCGAAGGCGAGTTGAAAACACTTCAAAATACTTTCCTTTCCCTTGGTTATCCAGGTAACTTAGTAACTTATAACAAGAGCTAGAAGTTCAACAGCTTTGAAAATGATTGACCCGCAGAACTATCCAGTATACTTAAAACTTCCTTACCTTGGAAATATTTCTGGAAGGTTTTCTAAAGAAAATTCAGAGGAAATAAACCAGGTTTTAAGCTCTGTTCATTTAAGAACAGTTTTGTATACTGATCGACCTCTTAGTGGAATTTACAAAGATGTTTCTCACACCCATGAAAAAAGTAACATCTTCTATAAATTTAGTTGTCACTGTGGTAGTGACTATGTGGGAAAAACATCTCAATGGTTTCATATTAGAATCGATCAGCATGTTCCGAAAGTCTTGAAAAGTTGGTTTGATGGCCGTTCGGAGAAACCAACGAAAAAATACTTCTCAGCGATTGGGCAACATTTGTTGGACAATCCTGAGTGTGCTAAAAATTATAAAAAAGGGAATTTTTTCAGTCTTAATGAGAGCGGAGAACTCTTTTCAACTGCATATAGTGGAAGCCTTATGTATTCAATCTTTAAGGCCCAGTTAATGTTAGCAGAAAAAGTTCGTATACCAAACTAGATTTATTAAATCCTTATACTAAGTAGTTTTAAAGTAATTAGTTTCTTGTTAAATTTTATTTTATTATTGTACCAAATTTTTAAATTTTTATTTAGCTTTATTAACTTTTTGTACAATTTAACTTGATTTAATACGTATTTTTTAAATAACATTTGTTATTAAATATTGTATATTAAACTTTGCTGTGTAACTTATAACCAGTTGTTTGTAATTTAAGGTATTATTTAAAAAGTTACTATACTAATAGAAATGATTATGACTAAGAAGGGCTTAAGACAAAAAAAATAAATCAAAACGGGTCTTGCAGATACTGAGCCATCAGTATCTGCTGACTTCTGAACTTCAATTTTTATATTATATATAGATACTAAAAATTTTTTAAACCTGATCAAATATTTTCTACTTGATCTATAATGTATGAGTAAAAACTTATCAATAACTTTGTTGTAAAGATTTTCGTTTTTACTATTTTTATTTAAAATAAATTTTAGAATCTTTAAGGGACTTTAGATAACATACTTTTTTAATTTATAATTAGTGATGATATACAATGTAAACATGTATTAAGTATTAACTTCAAGATTTAAATTTTTATCTAGTTTGTAGCTAATATATATTCATACCTTAACAATTTCTTTGACTTCAAAGTAATTTTAAATAGATATAATTTTTTTTAAAAACTTCTTTCACATAAATGCTTAGTCTTAAACTGTAGTAGTTTTGGAAGAGTGTATAAAACTGAAAACTTTAAATAAATATACTGATGTAAATAGTAAAAATTTGAAGTTAGACTTAAATTAAAAAAAAAGGATTCGTGTTTTAATTTGTTTTTATGTTAATTAAAGAAATAATTATTAGTTTTACTTTTAACATAATTAAGTTTTACTTTTTTACTTAAAATTCTTAAAAACTAACCTAGTAGGATATTTTTTATATAACACTATTTAAACTTTTATATAGTTTATATAGTCTAATTATTCAAACTTATGTAAGTGGATATAGTTTATAACATAAACTTAGTGCAGAATATTAAACTATCTTAGAGTTCACCCATAAAAAAAAAGTTGGCTTTAGTTAAATATAAATGAATAAAGTTTTAGACATGTTCATTAGTTAATGCAAGTTTTTCATAAGTAGTTAGGGTTTTTAAAATAGGATAATTGAAACTGTTAATTTTCTTCCTATGAATTTATGTTTTAACTGTAGTTGTTAGTAAATAGTTTAGACCTTTAAAGTCAATTTAAGAATGTGTTTTATTTTATTTTTTTTACTAGTTTAAGGAAAAATTGTTTAATATATATAATGATTAAACTTCCAGTTCTAATTTTTCTATTACATGTAGGGATATTTTTTTCTGATATAAAAAGTTTATGTGTTAAAGCTTATATCAAGTTTTTTTTTTTAACATATTTTAAAATAGTAACCTTTTAAAAGAACTTAGTAAACTAAAATTAACAGCTATTTTTACATCAAGGTAGTTTTGCTAGTGTATAAAAAAAGAGCAACTTAAATAACAATAAAGATGAATTAACTAAGGCTCTACATTTAACTTGATTATATTAAAATTTTTAATTGACAGGTTTTATAAGAATTGAATTTAAACTCAATAAAATACTAAAGGACAGAAAAAATTGAAACTCAGCAAACAGTTTCATTGTCTTTATTGTTTTACTGTTTTTCTTTTACTGCAAATTTTATATAATAAAATTTTTGAATGCTAACAATATTGTTTTTATTTATATGATTATACTTCAGATTTATTTTTAAAATTTACAAGCTTTTCGAAACTATTATATAAGTTGTTTACTTTTGCTGTGTTAAAAATTTGTTGAGTAATTTGTGAACTAAGTTTACTTTGAGCACTAGTTTATATAAAAACTTGTTTTAAGTTTTAACTGTCTAATTGAATTAATTAACGGTAAAGAAGCGTTAAAACTATTTTTTCAAATTTAGTCCTATTTTTAACCTATTTATGTAAGCTACTTGTTGCTATTTACCGCTTTATAAAGTTCAAAGTTTCTTTTGAAATATAAGCGATCAAAGTTAGAGCGGATAATAGGTTCTTTATGGGATGCGCAAGCTAAAGGGCAAAAGTAGAGTATTTCACCAAAACACTATCTCTTCGTTTAGTTTTTGAGCAGTTATTTTAATACATAATCTGAGTAATCTTTAAAAATTTTTGTAGATCATGAACTTAACCACACGACCATCAACAGCATCCGAAAACCTACGAACGGTTTCGTCCTTATTAGGAATTGTCAGGCAAGCATGGTCGCGAGAATTCGATGTTAAATTCCTACCAAGCGGGATTATATACAAAGTACTGAAGCGTTTGTAGGTAAAGTTGAAAAAATTGACACAGCTAAATTATTCGCTTCAGTACTTTGTACTTAAACCCACTTGGTAAAATTTCATTAGCGGTTTCTCGCGACCATGTCTACCTAATGAGTCCTTATAAGGACGAAACTGCTCGTAGGTTGTCTCTGAAGATGTTGTTGTTGGTAGTGTGTTAAGTTTATGGTTTATTGCTGTCAGCGTGAACATCTCAACCTTGTTTATGATAGCTGAAATATCGGTAAAAACATATTGTAGGAAACAGATTTTTAAGTTTTTGAAAAAAAAACTAAGTAGTATCAAAAATAAGCAAACCAATCTTTTTTAAAATGTTGGTCATACATTTTTTTATGGCTTTTGTTCCGATTTCCAAAAGTTGTTTTTAATATTGAAAAGAACTTTTCTTAAAAATTTGCATTACATTACTTTAATAATGAAGGAGGAGTATCTGAGAAAAGCGACCTTTAAAACCCCCTTAATTACATTTAAAGTTAACTAACTAAAACAATTGTTACTTCTATACAATATTAGTTAAATTTCGAATCATCTTAAATTATAAAAAACCTTGTTTGACATAAAAAACATATTGAGGAGGCTAGCTCAAAAAACAAAAGTGTACACAAATTTATAAGTTTCCTTGAAAATTGACTATAAAAAAATTGCGATTTATAGTTTTATATTGTAACTAAATTGTAAATGAAAAAATTCTGACTTTTTATATTGCTTGGAAAATCTTTTAACTAGCCACATACATTCTGGATTTATAAGTAAAATTTAAAAAAAAGAAGAATATTTTTACTAAGTGTTTGTAAAAGTCAAAAAAGAAAAAATGTAAACAGAACAAGATTTAAAGCAATCAGAAGTTTTGATATAAAAAATGGGTGTGGTTATTTGCTAGTTGTAACAACTTTTCACAAAGCAATTTTGTTTTATTGCTTTACAAAGTTATAGAAATTCAAATAAATCTTTTAAAAGATATTTCTTGTTTAGATAATCATCTAGTTAAGACATTAGTAAATAGGGCTTATAAAGTTAATTTTATTACAAGATAACTATAGTATTTATGTTATGATTTTAAAACGTCGTAAAGCGATTATTATCAATCAAACACATGAATTTTTTTATGAGTAGTAAATAAACACTTTATTTATCTACAGCACAATAAACAAACTTGATATTTTGAAATTCAAATTAGGCACTTTTCAATTAAGTTGAATCGGTACTGCTTCTGATCTAAAAATATTTCAGATAAACTGAAAAATTAGTAGTAAGTTCTAAACAAAAATTTTTAAATAACTCTTTCATTAAAACTTTCCTTCAATTTCTTGCGATTCACAGTACTTTGTGAATAACAAAAACTAACTTTGTTGAATTAACTTTGTTTAACTAGAGTTTTTGATGTTACTAAATTTGGTAAAAATATTATTTATAAAACTGGTTGGTGATTACATCATTAGCATCAAACAACTTTGATCAAGTTTGACAGTGCTGAATTTTCAGTATAAATTGTTGGATGAATTTTCTCTTTTAAAATATTGAATGTATTGCTTTCATCCACTGTTTAATTAATTATTATCAAAATAAAACAGAGTTGAATAAAGTGTTTATTACAAAGAAAATAATATAAAACAATAAATATAGTTGAAAAATGCAAAGTTATAAAAACTAACCAAAAATGTTATAACAGTAAAATGAAAGCTAGAACTAAAAAAAAAACTTTGACTTTATTTTTTTTTGTTAAGGAATTTTAAGAATTATATAAGTAAAATAAGATTAGATTACTATTTTGTTAATTATTTAACAAGGTCAGATTTTTTATCATAGAAACTAGTACTAAAAAAATAGTTAATTAGCACGTTTATTATTATTAGAGTTGTACGAATAAAAATATGTAAGTTTAATTCTTAATTATTTTACCCAACAGCATAAATTCATTCACTTTTTATTCACGTTAAAACATTTAAAGGTTGACACCATCAGCAATATTTCAATATAAACAATCTATAAAAACTAAGAATTTTCTACAAAAAACTTAACAAGCTTAACAAAAACAGACCTTTTAAGTCTGACAGCAAAAGTTTGTCAGCAGATTTTCGTAGGTCCTTGCTGACGTCAACCTTAGCAACTGATTGTTGCGTGGCAACGGGGGCAGGTGAGTGGGCGTCAAGGAGGCCAGCACCGGAACTGGAACTTTTTCGGGCTCGAACAGCATTTCCGGGGATTTTTTTTCCAAAGACCACCGCGAGTAGTAAACCTCATGAATAGTAAAGGGGCCATAGGGAAACCTTAATTAAAAAATTGCAGTAGATATTCTTGAGTTGATGGTGAAAAGAAAAAAAATCTTAGGTGTGTTGAAGTTTTTTGAGAAACCTTTTTAAAGGGGACAATAGCTTTTTTTTTTTATAAAGGGTACCTTCTGGAAAAGTTTTGAGAAACCCTGGTATACATATTGTTACGTGTTAAATACATTAATTTTGGTCAGTCCAGCTAAAAAATACTACTGTAAAAATTCCTTTTTATTTTGAATTATCTGTTTCCTTAAATTTTAACTACTATTTTTTGAAGTTTATATTTTGGTTATAGAGGCAGGATTTTTACTTTATTAAGTGTTAATTATTTTTGAACTTTCTCGACTTTTTTTTTTGAGAAAATTAAAAAAAGTGTTAGCACTAAAGAAATGCAACATATAACCCTGCCTCTATAACCAGAATAAGTAGTTTGAAACACATATATTTCATAATCACGTTCATCTTTAGCAGATTAACAATAGTACTTACTTATAAAACTTGCTAAAAACTGCAGAAAAAATAGACAACTTGGTTTTATTTTACTATTAACAACTAAACCATAATTCGAAATTCAGTCCGCAAAACAATAATTTTTAGCAGGTATTTTTAGCACATAGTTTTTATAACAAACAATTTATATTGAAATGTAAATCTTAGAAATGTATGTTTATCAAGAATTAATTGACTTTAGAGTTTATATCTCTTGTTTTATAAGTTACTATTTTAGTACTTATTACTAAACTTTCATCTTATGAAAATAAATTGATTTGTATAGTTTTTTCTCCACATTTAAACTAATTTCTTAAGTAACAACCTATTTTGACTTAAAAAACATCTGAATTTTTACAAGCTCTTTGTGCAAAACATTGTTTGCAAGAAAAATATTTTAAAGAGAACAAACAGTTTTTTCTATGTTATTTTGAATTGAAGGTAATATTGTGTTTTGTTATTTTAAGTATGTTATTCTTCTTAAATTTTTTTATAAAAAAATTCTAATTCTAAATATTTTTTTCTTTGTGTCTTAACAAAAAATAAACATTGTTTGTAGGTAGATGACCAAAAAATTTTTCTATACACCAAGTCCTTTGACCAAAATTTTTGAGCGTTTACTTTTTATTGTGTCGAACAAACTTACTAATAACTAGTGATGTACCGGACTCACTATCCGGGTCCGGGTCCGGCCGGATATTGCCATTTTTGTCTGATATCCGGATCCGGCCGGATTCTAATTTGAAAAAAAAGTCCGGATCCGGTTCCGGCCGGATTCTAATTTGAAAAAAAAGTCCGGGTCCGGTTCCGGCCGGATTCTAATTTGAAAAAAAAGTCCGGATCCGGGTCCGGCCGGATCCGAACAGAGATCCGGCCAGACCCGGATCTAGTTAGTAAAAAAGAGCATACTGAAAAGTAGTTTTTCAAAAACAAACCCTGTGTAAATTAATGAGAATCATTTTCGTCAGTTAAAATTAAATACCTACCGTGATTGGCTCATTTTGTACACGTGACTAAATTACATTTAAACTATGAAATAAACATTTCATGAAATGCAACTCTTTACATATGTTGTAAAATTGAAAACTTTGGAATGAATACTTGCATTATTTTTTGTTTAAAGTTGAGCTCAGAGAATACTTAGAGTTAATACGGTTGAATGTACTAGCCAATAAGAATCATATGACGAAATGTTGCAAACTAAATACTGATGCAACAAAACATCAGAACATGACAGGCAGTTTATATGTAAGCAGTTAGTTAGTTTGGTGTGTAGCGTGAAGCAACAAAATATCTTGAACGTTTTTGTGAATGCTTATTGTAAGTAGTGTTTTGTTTCAAAAGTGAATATTTCAACAGGTGTTTTATTGTTTAAATATTTAAGCCAGGTTTATAGTTTAATAGTTAATTAAAAATTTTACAGTTTCTTTTATAGTAAAAGTTTTATTTAAATTTTAGTTTTTTGTTTTAAGTTTTTTGATATAGATCTAAATAGCTTCCAGTTTTTAAAGTGTTACCAAAGTAATTAATAATTTTGTATATTTTAGTATTTTTTGTTGTGTTTTATATAAATGATTCATCACTTAAAACTGTCATGTCTGATTATAGAAAGTAGTCTCAGTTAGAATTTAGTATTTGTTAGATATTAATTTAACAAGGTAGGATTTAATTATGATGAATAGTACTAATAAGTTAAGTGTACCACAATCAGTCCACAACTTTACTACCAAATTGTCTACCTTTGCTAGCTGTTTTACTGATTATTAGATTAAAGTAATTTTTTCGGTTTTTAAAAACCTCATTCTGACTCAGGCTTGTTTGTACTCACTCTAGCTAGTTTTATTGACTTAAACAGTGGCAACCCTGCTAGTTTGAAAATTTTTGGGAATTTTAGAAAATCTTGGACTGCCTCAGGCTAGTTTAGTTTTTTTATAAAAACTCAGGCTAGTTTTATTTTAGATTTTGAATGAGTTTGAGCTGATCCAGTTTTCAATATTTTGTAATTTTCTAGTGTATTTTGTTCATGAACTTGATTTCAGATTTTAATTGTAAATAACACCTAAATTTGTAAACCTTGTGGCTAGCTGTTCTACTTATTATTAGATTAAAGTTATTTTTTTTCAGTTTTTAAAAACCTCATTCTGACTCAGGCTAGTTTATTCTAGTGATGTACCAGACTCACTATCCGGGTCCGGCCGGATATTGCCATTTTTGTCTGATATCCGGATCCGGCCGGATTCTAATTCGGAAAAAAAGTCCGGATCCGGTTCCGGCCGGACTCTAATTTGAAAAAAAAATCCGGTTCCGGCCGGATTCTAATTTGAAAAAAAAGTCCGGATCCGGGTCCGGCCGGACCCGAAATTGTGGGTCCGGTACATCACTACTAATAACTAGGTAGGGTTAAACGTTGTTCAAAACTTATGAAACTTTTTATCATTTGTCTAAACATTTACTACAATATATAAAAAGATAAGCTGTAAGCTAAACGCCTTTCAATGTTAATATTTATAATGTTGCTCTATCAGATATAACTTAATAAGACTTAAAATAGTAGAGATCTTAACTAATTGAGTCCGTCGGAAAGTAAAAATATATTTTCGTACGTAAATACTCTATAAGAAAGACGAAAAAAGGCACGAAATAAGTATTCGTGTACGAAAAGAGCTGGTTTTAAATATTTGTACCATATTTTATTTTGACCCTAATTATACTTACTGGGCCAGTGGTCTTCACAGTGTACTCATGTGCACATCAGTGTGCATAGAAACTTTTGTGCACAGTAATTATAATATATAAAACAAACTTAACCATTTTGTTTTGTCTGTTCCTTCTACCAAAAACTAATTTTAACATAAATTGTAGTTTTTAACATCTTATTTAAATGTTAGAACACTGAAAATAATGTTTTTTAATGTTAGTTTATAATTTCTACATTCTAGAGTGCTCAAATGTTTTTCCAGTAATTTACAGTGCACAGTTTTTGAAAATATTAGTGTCTACTAAACTAGACTATTTTACATCATAACAAACTTTTTAAACCAACTATATATTTTGACTTCTACAAAAAAAAAACAATCAAATTACAAAAAAAAATATCATGATTGGTTTTTTTAACAACAACATTGCATAGACAATTTAGTAAAAAGACAAATTACAAGGAATAAATGATCTAATACTTACATAACAAAAAATCAGCAATACAGTTGATAAATCTAAAAACAAATACAAAACATTAAAATAAGTCTTTTAAAAGCTGCTTTTTATTTACTTTTCCCATAGCGTTTCTTGGGATGCTGTTAATAAACTTGAACTTTCTAGGAATCCGGTATTTCGGCATTCGTTCAGCGCACCATTCTGAAATTTCTTTCTCAACCATTTTAAAGTCGACTTTTTTTGTCTTTAATGAAACCACGGCAGTAACAATTTCACCCCAAGTTATGTCTGGTACACCGATTACTGCAACCTATTTTTTAATATTTTAATTTCATTTTTGAAAAAAAAGTTTTTTTATTATAAAACGTATCTATAAAATAGTTAGTATAATGTGTAGAATTTTACGAGATTTTTCATATAGCATCATAGTTTTTTCCTTTAGGTAAGTTTGCTTTTTAAATACTTGTTTTATAAAAAGATAACCTTTCACTAGTGCTATTTAACGCGATAAATACAGTTAGTGGAATTCAACGGATTTACTAAATAAAAGTAATATTGAATAATTTTAGTAACAAAAAAATTAATGACCTATGAACAAAGCTCATATAAAAAATCTAAAGAAATTTGACATTGTAATAAAATAAATATTTGCAATTATTGATTGACTAAAGAAAATAATTAATCAGTCATTAACTTGAAGTCGAATGAAAACAAGTGGTAAGCAGCTTTCTATTGTCTACAAAATTCAAGTTTAATTTATAAATACAAGAGCTATTAAGGTCTTTAAATTTTATTTTGTTTTATATTATTTCAAATAATTTTAATGCATAATTTTCAAAGCAAATTTTGTTCTCGATTTAAATTTGACTTATAAAAAAAATCCTGTGAGTTTATTAGTCAGTTTATTAAAGTTTTATTATTTTTAGCATGGAAATAATTTTGTTTTTCTTTAGTAGTGTTATCTTATATAATAATTATTAAAATGGTACAAAGACTAACTATATTAGTTTTTTAACAAATGATTTTGATGCAATCTTATTGCAAGTTAAGATTTGTTTTATATACTTTTAACAAGCTAAACCCACGAACTCTCTAAACATAAAACGACTTAGATAACAAAATAACACGCTCTGCTATAGGTGTAGTACACAATGGTTTAAAAAGTACTATAAGAATAAAAATAAAACCAATTCTCTACTCATGTAGATATCAAAAATAAGCTTGATAATAAAAATACTAGTTTTTCTAAATATTTAAGTTAACAATTCTTCCTTATAAAACTTAATTTATAAAGTATGTGCGTTTGTAAACTAAAGCTTTTAAAAAAGTATAACTGGATATCGCATGACCTTAAGAGTCCTTTTTTATAACTTTTAATATGAGTACTAAAAAAAACTATGTTATACTTTAGTAAACTACTTTCTCTTCCACAAAATAATAAAAGTAAACAGTATATTTACATAAAATAGAACTGAATGATAAATAACACAACCTCTTTAATATTGGAATTGGTTAACAAAATGGCCTCTATTTCAAGAGCACCAATTTTAAAACCTCCACTCTTTATTATATCCACTGAACTTCTGCCGACTATTTTAAAGTATCTACTGTTTGTGCCTTCTTCGTATGCACAAGTGTCTCCTGTTTTGAACCAATCTGAAAAAATCACTTTTACAAAATAGTACAGTTTAACTTAAACCCTGCCTCTAAGTTTTTTTTTGTATCCATCGAAACATTGTTTTTTCTATAAAAAATATCTTTTGACGTAACATACTTTTTTATCGTACAATATATATTAAAAGTTATATTTTATACATCTACGTACATTATAAGTATTAGATAAATTTTAATCAAATATTTAACTTATAATATAAGTCTTCTAATATAAAAGCAAGTTTAAATGAAGTTTTTCTAAATGATACTATAGAAGACGTTTTAGTTAATAGTATAACATATTTGCTTTTCATTCTAATGTTTGTCATAAATACTTTTCTTTCTAAAACCTTTTACAGAGATAACTTACATTTTTTACAAATAAAATGTGACTTGTTTTTAACATATATAAAGTTAGCATCTCTTAAAAAAATGCTGGCTTGCTATATTTATCAGCGGCAAACATAAGTAAACAACAATTAAAATAACAAAAGCATTCAAAATAACTATAACCTATTACTGTTGTTTATACTCCAACGTCAGAACCAGACATAAAACCATGAGTCGCTTAGACAGAAGTCACCAGAAATAAAACAAAAACACATAAACGTATAACTCATAAAACAAAGTCCTAACTTTAAGAAAACGTTTTGAAACTTTACTCATAATAAAATGAAAAATAAAGAACTTACTTAACAGATTTTTTTGATACTTCATTTTTAGTGAGAAGCACCGTTTTTGTCAACCGGTATACTCATAATTCCCATCTGAAACAATTCTCGGCCAAAACTTTTTTTCTTTCTTTTTTGTTTATTTTATTATTCTTTTTTTTAATTATTGCTGTTACCCCTAAACCTTACCCTTGGTGAATATTTTTTAGTTATTTTACTTTTTTTCGTTGAATAATCGGGTGAGAATTGATTTGGGTAGGAAATGTGAGGGTTAGAGTTGATTCAGGTGGGAATTGTGCGCGGGTTGGAACTGTGTTTGTCTCTTGTCAATCAAATAAGCCTTATTATTAATTTAAATTTATACTTTATAACGTATCAATATAATAACGTTTATTTGATTAAAAAGACGGTGTTTGCTATTTTAAAATTAAAGTATTAAAAAACTTAGTTTTGATGAAATTAGTTTTCTGCTATATTAAAATTTTATTAAGCATAGCTTATTTTTTCATTTAAGCTAGTGATTAACTTTTTCATCTATTAGATCCACAAATTAGGATCTGCCCGGATCCGGACTATTAAAATAGATTAAAAACCTAAGTTACACTTAAAATATTTTTTTTAATATATTTATCATTGTGACTATATGTAAACAGAAATATTTGTACAATGATTTTTGTATTACAGTTTTGCTTTTTAACAGTTTTTACTATTTTTATAGTATAACTTTACTAGATTGCAAAAATGTTTCTATTAATTATTACCCTTTACTTATAGTGACTTCCGACCACTGTTATGTAACATCAAATAAGGCATACAAATATAAATTAATTTATAACTAGAAAATATCATCTAAAATTTAAAATAGCTTAAAAAAGATAACAAAACGAGTATTGGAATATTAAGCCATGTAAGAAAGAAAGCGACATGACTGTTAATCAATCAACTAGAACTTATTGATACAGTTTAGTAAATTATGAGGTACTAGTTTAAAATTTATCTTTTAATATTTTTTCAAACGCAAAAGCGAATATAGAAAAGATGTATAAATTGTGGTGAACTCTTAAAATAAAGGTCAACTACTATTTGTAAACACACAATACTGTTGATTTAATAGTGTTTATTTGTATGTTTCTAATTTATGTCTTTTTATATATTTTCGCTAAAATTTAGTATGACTATTCTTAAAAACTATAGAACTGTTTTCAAAAAAATCTCATGCTATATCTATTCATATGGTTGTTGATCCGGCAGATAAATAATTAAACCTCAAAAATACTGGGTTAATTCATAAACAAAAACTTAGTATACAAATGATATTTAAATTTGAAAAATATAAAAACTAAAACAAGAGAGACTAAAAAAAAAACTTAGTAAAACCAAATTCTACGTTTAGTAGTAAAATAAAAACATATTGAAATTATTTTATCAACATTTAGAAGCTTAAAGAATAAAACTAGCAAATTTCAACAAAACTAAAAAAATATTATTTAAGGGGTAAGTTGTGTAGGAAAGATATAATTGTTTAGATTAAGTAAACACCAGCAGTAATTAATTGGGATAAAACTTAACTATTTTTTGTTGGTTTTGACAGTAAGTTTAACTAAATTAATTTATTTAAGTTTTCTACAAAAACAATATACTTTGCGAAGCTATTCCATGTAATAATTTTATCCATACAGTTAAAGTTATATGGAAAATAGAATTATGCCACTGACCACTTTTAAAATTACGTTTGCATGTTATTTTCCTTACGTTTTCTCTTGAAATTCAGTTTTTCATTGAATAAAAAAAAAATCATAAAGACTTTAATTACAACAGTTACAACTTTAAGTAAATTAAAGATAACCTTTATAAAAAGTTTTTTTAGTTTCTGCTGGATTATCGAAATATTCTTGAAACACGGAGGGCGATCTCACCAGAAGTTCACCTTCTAGATTTTTTTCTGTTTTATCCAAAACTTCAACTTTATCCTTAGCTGCATACACCAGTGTTCTATAAAAAGAAAAAAGAAATTATAATACATAATAGCTAAAATAATTAAGTTAGTATAACAAAATACAAAAGTATGCATAAAAATAAAGAGAAAAATATTTTTTTCATCACTTATTTCACATTACAAACTTTATAGAAATGTGAGTTAAAAAATTACTAAACAATAATAAAACATTTTACTGAAAAAATTGTTTTCTTTGTAGCTAACATTTTAAATATTTTGCACAATAGTTGAAAATTTCAAGTGTCTATTAATAGTTACTAAACTATTCATCTATTCAAAGCTAATATTAACTTTTTGTAATTAGGACTACCATCAGAAGCTTGACCGACTATTTTTACTTCAGTGTGAGGAAATGGTAAGCCTACAGAGCCTAAAAGTATTTTCTAGTTTCATTTATATAAAAGTAAGTTATAACATTTAAAAATATATTCATTAAAAAAACTACCTTATTTTTTAAGACTAAATTCAAATATTTACAATCAAGTTTTCGTATGATCTTTACAAAATGATTAAACTAAAAAACAATCTATGATTATGTCTAAAAACTAACAAAAATTTAAATTTCCAAAAAATAAAAAATAAACCTGGTATTCTAGGGCCAGAGTAAGGATTGGTAAGTCCCATACCAAACTCTGTCATACCATATCTCTCCAGTAACGTATGTTCAGTAATTTCTGACCATTTTTTCAAAATTGGAATTGGTAAAGCAGCTGAGCCTTAAATTAGAGTTTTGGGTTTCAAGCAGTTTTTTAAATTTACAGACATTATGATGATTATTTAGTATTAAAAACTTATTAATTTTCGTTGTAAAACAGCATACTTAAAAAAATGACAATTAGTCCTTTATATGATTATCACTATATAAAGTAGAAAACATATGAAAGACAATTTTTGCTGTTAGTAACCACTAAACTTAAGTATAATATATCATTAATTTTGTACTTGAGAATACGTGTGATATAATGTAGCAATACGTTTGGGGAACGGGTTAAATATGCACGAAGAGTCAAATATTCACGAAGGGTCATTTTTGTACGAGAGTAAAAAAAAATTAAATTAAAAAAAAAACAAAAAAGAAGAAAAAGTTAGTTACCGACCAAGGTTAACAGAGTTTACAAAAAAAAAAGAATAAAAAAAAGATTTAAAAAAAAGATAAAAAAACAAAAAATAGAAAAAAGTTACCGACCGAGGATAAGTTGGCGATAACAAAGATAGTAAAAATAAATAAAATAAAAATAGATTACCGACCACGAGTATTTGTTTTTAATTTTCAATATGGGCAAAAATGTCTGTGCAAAAAAGAACCTTCGTGCATATTGACACCTACCCATACCGTTTGATTGACTAATGAGTACTTTAAGTAATTGAGTCGAAATTGTATTAAAATTTTAGAATTTTGTTATAATGACTAAAAACCATTTATTGTTCTTTAAATTCAGACTTAAAAGAATGACAAACAATTAATTCTACAAATAACTATATTTTACGTTTTTCAATCAGTAAAAATCCTAGTATTTAAAAAGATAACAAGTTTTGTAATACTTGTTATATAAAATGAAATATTTTTAACTACCATCAGTATAACTATTTTTAAGCTTTAAACTACTTACTAAAAAAATAAAAAAAAAAAAATTCAATCAGAATATATCTATACAACTTCGTCATCGATATAAATTATAAATAAAATAGTTATTGTCGGTAAAAACTAGCGAGTTAAGACAAAAACAACGTACACTATTTATTATGCTTTTTTAGTATTATATTTACTCATTAAACTGTGAATCCTTGTAAAAGTTCGGTATCGAAAACTTAAAGTTGTTTACCTGAAACCATCAATCTAATGGAAGCAAAAACTTTTTTGATATAATCTTTGTCCAGGTGTGCTAGCTCTTTTTCGTAGTACTCTATTAGTTTTGAATAAATTGTTGGGACAGCCATAAAAACTGTCAATGGATTATTTGCTTCCAAGTTTGTCAAAAAATAATTCCAAACCTACAAAATGTATTACAGTCTTGTATAAATAGTAAAGAGATTTAAAAACTAGTAAAGCTTTTAGGGTCGTAGTAAAATAGAAACAATTTTGTAATATCAAAAATAATTATATCAAAATTATTAAAAAGAAAGTCTTTAATAAAACTTTAACTAGAGCATTCAACACAAATTGTAAACTTATTTTATTTAAATTTAAAAAAGGACAAAGCTTTTGCTAAATCTTTTTTTCAGTCATACACGACAACGTAATAAAACTAATTCTAATATCAAAAAACACTTTTTTTTCAAAGAAAACTACACATGAAAATAAATTATGTGCGGAAAAATAAAAAGAAATCATTCAAAAGTGAAAAATACCCATGCTTAATCTAAAGAAGAAGCAACAGCATTATTTCGTCGCGTTAGAAAAACTTTTCAACTTAAAAACAAAGTTTTCCAGTATAAATATAAATTTTAAAGGCATTATGTACTGCCATAGAGACAAATTAGAAAAAATATGACAAATTAAATCAATACATAACTTTTCTCGTTGCTTTGTTATACTTTTACATTTAAACAGTATTATCTGTTACATGCTAATGTTGCTCATTGTGAGTAAAAAAACAATATTGTAAAAGTAATTTAGAAAAAGATAATTGACTAATGTTTTTACAAAACTAATAAAATGTTTCAATATAATAAACTTCTAGTTCTAACATAATTCAAATTCATAGCAACTGTAAATCATTTATGTCAAATAAAAAGAGTTCAAAAAGTAATTATTTGTTCAAAAATACACTAAATTAACTAAATTAAGCTTAAATACAAACTATTTAAAATTTCAAATAGCTTACTTGTTTTGCATCAAAGCCGGGCAGCATAGTTACTTGAGCTCCAGTAGCTAGTGGACATAACAAGGCATTGACAATACCATGCGTATGATGAAGTGGCAAAACGTGCAATATATTGTCACTTAGACTCCATTGCCACTCATCCAACATCTTGAATACCTGAAAGCGCTTCTCTCTTTAACAAAAAAGCCATACTCCTAAGTTTATATTTATTACTTAAAGATTATAACATATTTTAACTATCTATTTCAACACATAAACTGTATTTTCTTCAAATACTACGAAATATACTTTATTTCAGTTTTATAAGGCAATTAAATAAAATAGACCACCTAATATCAATTTACCTGAGCAGCAAGATTTTGGTGATTCAGAAGAACTCCTTTTGGTCTGCCAGTTGTTCCACTAGTGTATAAAATCATGGCTGGTTTTAGCATTAAACCCGATTGTTTTTTGGTGCAGCATGGATCTAAATCATTTTCAGTTGCTTGAACTGAATTTAGACTTTTTAAGTTTTTAGGTAAAATTATAGGAATGATTCCAGTTTTGTTTGACAACTGTTGTGCTTTCTGTGTGTATTAAAATAGATTGTTTTCAATACTTAGTAAATAATCTTTTCAGCTACTTAGAGATGCTCTAAATAAACATATGCAAACTTATTTCTAATTTAGTACGTGTCTAACTTACTTTTTACCTTACTAGTTTTTCTAACTTTTATCTTTATAATTTGCAAGTTATTAAAAAGAAAAACAAATTCTCCAAAAACAACTTTGTAGATTAAGTGTTAAACTTAGTAAGATCAAACTGGATTTATAGTTTTCAAAAGTTTTTTTTTAATTATCTCAAATATATCAGCTTAAATTAAACCAGTTTTTCCTAGTCTTCAGTTTAAAAATTCCTCAAAACTTTTGTCAAATATCCCTAACAAAAACATTTGAAGTACTTTTTTATGAGTACTATTTTTACCAATTTTATTTAATTTGGTAATTTTATATGTTTGCCTTTATAGTTTGACTCTTCTATAAGGAAAATGATACTTTGCTTAATAATTGGTTATATTTCAAATGTTTTAAAAATATTATAAAGCAACTTGTAGGTTAGTTTTTTATAAAAGCTCGTTATCTCCTATAATTTTTGAACAACACTTTTTAAACTTTCTCAGTCTAATGGTTATAGAAATTTTAGAATAGTTATAAAAGTAAACAACATTTTCATTTTTGGAACATATACAATTTAAATAAAATATTTCTAAATAACCTGTAAATATTGCAGGTATTGAGGTCTCTTGCTCAAAAAAAAATAGACAAGTTTTCAACTTCAAAGAAAAATTGACAATGAATAAACTACAGTCTATAGATTTGTATTAAAAACCTTTTACAAAGCTGACTTCATCTCAAAAGTTAATGGAAACTATATTAACTTATAATGTATACTTTACTAGAAAATTTTAGATCCCCATGACCTTAAATGATTTTGAGTTGTCATTATACAGTGTAAAGTTTAAGTAGTTTGTATTAAGACTATATTAGACTACATATTGTTATTCAACATATATTTATTTATTTATTTATCCCAGAGGTTGGCAAACTACTGCATGAAAAGCAAAACATCTGAGTCACTTGAATTTTTCTTTTCAGCTAAAGACACACTATTTTTTTTTGTAATAAATATTTACAATTAGACTCATAATTAAAAAATTAAATTGTTTTCCTTATTGATATATATTTAATTACGTTTTAGTTTAAACAGTATTTTCAATTGATACTACATTTAAAAAAAACTGTGACCAGCAGAATACTTGTTATATGCTACGCTTCTTCTTAAAAAACTGACTATTTTTTGGAAAATTGTGCCGATTCCTTGTGTAATCAATAAACAGTCTTTATAACTAACCAACTTAAATTCTTTGTGTTAAGAATCTGGTTAAAGCTTTGCCAAGCTGTAAAATCTATTTTGTAGCTTATATGAAATTATCTAACAAGAGTAAACTTATTTTAGAAACAAATACACATACCAACATATATTTAAAACTTATTCCAAATCATTTTAAAATTGATTTAAAAATAAACTAAGATATCAAGCAAAGTTTTATACCATGAAGAAATTTAAAAGTCAAGATACAAAAATTTTATGTAATAATACTGAAATATTATTTTAGTAAGGTGTAACTTTATTTACTGACTTGGTTATAAAAAAGGCATTTTAATGAATACTGCTTTCTTTAGAAAACATAATCTATACAAACTGCTTTCGAATTTTTTTTTCTGATCAAAAATTATTTTATAAATATACAACCCATAAACTAATTTACATCTTTAAACTCTTCATTGGCTATTAAAACTTTGGACTGAGATTGATTGACAAAATATTCAAGTTCTTGAAGTGGGTATTTAGGAGAGAGTGGTACTACAGCAGAACCACACAGCCAAATGCTTAGTTTAGTTGCAATATAAGACGAGTCATTTCTTGTCAAAACAGCTATGTTTGAATTGTTTAGAACACATTCATCTAGTTTAGCTTTGTAACTGTCTAAACAAAAAAACAATCAAAGCTTATACAAAGCTATAAAAATTAAGTCAATTGTTGAAAAATGTCTTAGCTAATTTACAAGTCATGTTTATGAAATTGTAATCGTTTATCGAACTGTAATTCTATACGTAATGAATAAGTCTGTTTCAATAACTACAAGCTAAACAAGTTGTTAAGTGCAAATTTTTTAGGTACATACTTGATCAAATATTGATCATGTATCATTATAAATGTAAAATTTTATTCAAAGTATAAGACATTAAAAAATACATTTAAGGTAAAAATGGAAATTAAAACATTTATTTAGGCTGCCAAATATTTTACATAACAAGAGAAGGTTACTTTTTAATATTATGTAGCTTTAAAATTATTGACATTTTAAATTAGAGTAACTTACTTTTTAGGTTAACAGTTGTTTGTAACAAATCATTGTAGTTTAATGTGTCTTTAGCATCTTTAATTGAAGTACTTTTGGGTTTTAATAGGCCTTTTTGGAGAATTTTGAAGGGGACAGTTGTGTCAAAACAAGAAAATCTTTTCGGAAGAGTATGACAACAATAAAAATGTAAAGGGATGACAATTTTATTGTTTGTAATTTTCTTAAATTTATAAACTTTAAACATGTCAACTAAATCTTCAATATAAGTTTATTAAATTAAAGAAAAAAAACTTTAAGCAAAACTATCAATGATCAGAAATTTATAAAAAATATTTTATCATATTTTAAAAATGTAATTACTTAAAAAGTTCTATATAAGAAAATTTAAGATATAAGTTTGCTGCAACCATTACTAAAAAGTTTAAAATCTCAAAAAAATCCATGGAAAAAATGCACTTATTTAAAGCTTTCAAATTAGATACTAACAAATACTTCATTAATCAGAGTGATAAAACTTTCATTTAGAGATTTAATGAAAACAAATATGTGAAAACGTTAAGTGTACATAGAATTGAACCTTTCTTCTTGCCTAATTCTTCTTTCTTTTTCTTCCTTTTTAAGTTTTTTCATATTTTCATAGTCTTCATTATCAGTTGGAAGTTCAAATCTACAGTTTGGACATGAATTAGTAGTCATCAACCATTTTTTAATACAAGGTCTGTGGAATGGTTGTTTGCAATCACATTTAATTTTAACTACATCCTTTAAGTCTGAGTCAAAATTCATCAAACACACAGGACACTGATCATCTTCCTTTACAAAATCTACAGAAGAGTTTAGTACCTTTTCAATTTCCAGTTTGCTAGCAGGGGGTGCTAATCCATCTGGTTCTACCATACCAAACATTCCATTAGCCTGTTCACTAAGAAAATCGTTATCTATCATATTAGTTCTCAATAGGTTCAACAATAAATCATGGGCTCTGTTAACATTTCGATTATTAGTTCTTTCCTCTTCTTCTATGGAATGCTCATCAAAATATGAAGACATTATATTAAGTTTCTACAACTTCAAAAAAAAATTAATCTAATTAAAAAGTAAATCTTAAAAATAAAAGACTGTATATTAAAAAGTAATTATTATGGTCCTTTTGGCAAAGTCTGATTGGTAAAGCTTTTGCAATAACAATTTTTATTATAAGGAAAGTTCTTTGAGGTTAGACAAGTTTAATTAAGTAAATATTGTTATATAAAAACTAAACTTCCTGTATGATTCATACATATGTTAAAATTAAAATTCAAACTAACCAATCTAATATTTAGAAAAATTTATGCTACGGTTGCCTCTTTTTGTGTCAAAAAAAAAACTGTCCTGAGTAACCTTAAATTGTTCTCAGTCATCCTGAGTTTTTTAAATCCTTAAAACAAAACTTAAAAACTTTTCAAAATTATGAAAAATCTAGTTTATTAACAAAAATGGTTACAAAATAACAAAATATTGACACTAAATCAACTAAATCTCATTCAAAATCTATTAAAAAAACTGACCAAAGATTTTCAAAAATTGTAAGACTGTCATAAGTTTTTTTAAAAAACAAAACTATACTAAGTCAAGCTGAATTAAAAAAAAACTCAAAATATCCTGAGTTATCCTCAATGTCCTTTTGGCAACCCTGAATGTATAATAAATTTAAAAAATGTATGATTTTTGAATAAAATCAACAATAAACAATAATTACATTACAAAAACTACTTCATAGAAAAGAATAACAATAGTTGCTTGGTAGATAGCAAATTTCTCTTAAAGACGAATGAGGTAAACCTTTTTTTTTTTAAAGTAAGCCTTTTTTTACTTGATAAAAAAGCTATGAATTTTTTTTTTTATGAAAAATTCAAAGTATTTTTTTAAGTATAACAGAGTTGTCATTCTTTAAAACAAAAACAGGCTTGTCACTTATTGAGTCAAAAAACTGTTGAGTTATATTAAACTGTCCTGAATCATCCTGAGTTTTCTAAAGCCGTAAAATATCTATTTTTAACTTCAAAAATTAATACAATCAAGTTCTTTTACAAAAATATTTATATAAAATAACAGTTTATTGCAACTAAATAAACTAAATCTTGTTCAAAATATATAAAAAAAGTCCTGAATTTTTAAGAATTTTAAAACTATCTTTTTTTTTTGTAAAAAACAAAACTAACCCTAGTCAATCTGAGTTTATTTATATAAAATATCCTAAGTAATCCTGAGCTGTCCTAAGATTTTCAAAACCCTAAAACATCCAGAGTTATCTTGAGTATCCTGAGTGTGTGGCAACCCTGCAAAAAAAATAGCATGAACCTTTTAAAAAGATCAAACTAGCCAGACTTCTTCAAAAATTATCAAAAAAAATAAAACTAACCTCAGTATCTGACAACCTTAGTCTTTTACATAGATTAAAATCAAGATAAATATGTATTGACTTAATAATAAGAGTAAAATTTCAACTAAAATTAAGTTTAAATTTTTTGAACTTGTTTTTATGCTTGAAGGCTCTGTTTTTAAAACATAATTTATATTAAGTTGTGGTAGTTATCACTAATTAATAGTAAAGAAAAAAATTAAACGTAATAAATCCACAAAAATTAAAAAACATATCACTCAAATAGATTTTTTATAAAATGTGCACTTACTTAACTAACAACCTGGGCTAAACAAGGCCTTCTGTTAATCAGGGTTGCCACTCTTTGAGTCAAAAAAACTGCTCTGAGTGACCTTAAACTGCCCTGAGTCAACCCCAATTATTTTTTAAATCATTTTAAAAAATCCGCCTATGGCGCAAATTACTTATACCTCATGTCCATTTTTTTCTTAACAACTAAAAGACGATTGTTAAGAGTATACTTCAGCATTAAATGTTCATTAAACATATTTTGAGAAACTGTTTTCGAAGTTTAACACTTTATTTTAAATCAATTTACATTTAAAAAAAAATTGTAAATTATTTTATTTAAACTTGTTAGTTAACTATATATATATAACAGAAAACAAGTTTAAATTTTTTTGTTAGACTTTAATTGTCTAACTTTAATCTTACCACATTAAGTATTCACAAAATTATATGTTAACAAAAATGTTTTAACTAAGTATTTAAAAATCAACAAAAATCATGTTTTTTAAACAAATTTGTTAAATAAAATAACAAAAGATTAAAAATTGGATCAACTAATTATTATTCTAGATCTAGAAAAACTGGCCTGAGACTTTTTAAAAATCTTAAAACTCTTGAGATTATTATAAAAAATCAAAACTGTCCTGGAGTCATCTTGAGTTTAAAAAAAAACATAATATCCTGAGTTATCCTGAGAATTTATAGAACTTTAAAATACCCTCAGTTATCCTTAGTAACCTGAAAGTGTGGAAACTGTGATTAATTATCTGAAGTACACATATTTTAATAGTTTTTGCACTTGATTTGTAGACTAGAAACATAACATCTGGTTAGAATAAAATAAAATTCTCTATATTTATCATATGATTTCAACTAAAACTTGGAACTAAATCAAAATCCTGAGAAGTTTCAAAAAAATAAATAATCACTAGAAGGCCAACTTTTTATACCAAATTTTATTTATCTGAAAATACTTTCAATATTTTGTTAATAACTTATTTTTCATTAAGTTATAATAGTTTACAAATAGAAATTGTGTTTTTATGTATTTATTTATTAATCAGGTATGCACTAGATTAGGGTTTCCTAAACGCATTTTCATGAAAGCCCCTTGTCATAAATTTGAATATTAATTGCCTCCACTTATTTGTTATTGCCCCTTACTAGATAGATACTCATTTACATTTTCAGCCAAAAAAGTTAACATCATTATTTAATTTGTCAAATTATTAACAAAGAAGAAAAAACAAAAGACATAAATGTAATTGAAGAAGTGACATTAGTTTGTTAAAAGCTGTTAAAAATTTGAGGTTGTAAAAGGTGTGTCTTTTGAATAGTGAGATGTGGATGATTTGTGGATCTCTATTGAACATGAAAATAATAAATCTTTTTTAGTCAGCAATGTTTATAGACATCCAAGCACTGCATTTGATACTTTTAAAGAAAATTTCCTTAATGTTTTACACCTATTAAATGAAAATAATAAATATTATACAACTAGAGGTGATATAAATTCAAACTTGTGCTACCAACATATTGATCCTGAGTATTTAAATGAAGTTTAAACAAAATTTTTGCTTTTCAATTTCAATAAAACTTCAAAAAACTCTGAATTTAGTGTTAAAATTAATGGTTTTCTTATTGAACAGAGTGATAGTATAAAATACTTGTGTGTGGTTTTGGATGATAAGCTGAATTGAAAGAAACATTTGAGTTTACTGAAATCAAAATTGTCTAGTTGTTATGTTTTATCAAAATTGATATATTGTTTGGACACAACTACATTTAAAATTGTATATTATAGTTTGTTTTATCCACACATCAAATTGTATATCTGCTTGGGTTGGTGCTGCTGACCGTTACTTAAAACCAATTGTTGGTATGCAAAAAAGAGTGATTAGGTATGTTTGTTGTGTGCCTGCCTTGACCACAAAAAACCCTTTCTTTAAAAAAACTGGTGTGCTAAAATTAAAGGATGTGTATAAATTGATGCGTAATACTATAACAGGGTTTGATGTAAAGCACAATAGATTTACACTTGCTAGCTCTGTTCACTCACATAACAAAAGATTTTCAAAAAGAATGAATTTTTAACTGAAAGACCTAGAACAAGACTTGGCCTAAACTGCTTTAGGTATTTGTGTCCCAGGTTTTGGTCTAGTGTCCCTGAAACTTTCAAAAACTTAAAAAAAAGATTGTTTTAAATTTAGATATAATTTTTTTTGTTAAATAACTACAAGGAGTAGACCTAGAGTGCCTCTGCATGTATGTTTTGTTTGTGTTGAAATTTCATTTATGTTATATGGGCATCAGATTGTGATATGTGGGTCTTTTATTTCATGGATGTCCTGGTAAGGTAAGAGAGATTTTTATAAATTATTGAAATAAATTTTATTTATTGTTAATTTATTAAACTTGTTATCATTTTGTTACTGTGTTAGATTAAGATAGATCATTTTATTTATTTAAACTTTATTTTTGTTAGAAATTAGAGGTAATAGTATAAAGTTAATACAAATTTATAATTCTTTTTTTTTTGAGTTTTATGTCAAGTTAATACTTACAAATTTATAAAATACTTATTCTTTTGTATATTTTATTATTGATATTTATTTTTTTAAATACAAACAGTTTTTGGTAATTTCCTAGGATGATTTCGCACCAATATCAAAGCAAAAATATTTTACACTTTCTAATTTTACATTATGATAAGACAAGTATAAAATTGAAATATAGGGAACACGATTACTCAAATTTGGACAATAAACTTTTGTTTAATAGTTTTTATCAGTTGTTTTTTTTTTATCACTGTTACCTATAACCCTTACTGCTGATTGGTAGCTTTTTTTTGTTTATTAATTTTTATTAATTTTTATTTTTTATATACTTTTTTTTTAAATTATTATTTTACTATCACTGCTACCCCTAACCCTTATTTTCGATCGGTAGTTTGTTTTGATTTTTAATTAATTTACCTTTCAGTTTTATTTTTTAAAATAATTTCTATTAGTTATTTTTATCTTTACTATCACTGTTACCCCTAATCATTACCCTCAATTGGTAGCTTTTTTTAATCAAAAATTCATTTTATTTACCTTAAGATCTCAATGATTAAGGAATAGTTTAGATCAGGGGTCGGCAAACTGCGGCCCGCGGGCCACATTAAAATTTTTATTCAACTATTTTAATATACTAATTTTTTCGAAAACACAACAATAAATTTTTAGTGTTATATTTTAAGTATATTCTATCACATAAATTTTTTTTGTTCAAAAAATTTGTCTTTAAGAATGTTTTTTATCGCACATAAAAAAATGTTCCTTTTTGACTTGCCGACCCCTGGTTTAGATTTAGAGCTTTTAAACTCTATACTTGTCTTATCAGAATGTAAAATTACAAAGTGTAAAATATTTTTGCTTCGATATTGGTGCAAAATCATCCTAGGAAATTACCGTTTTTGGTAATTTCCTACTTATAGTATTTCTTTATTCTAGTTCTTTTTTTTGTAAACTTAATACTTTGAATTAGATATTAGTTTATTTGAGTTTGCAACAGCTGATTGTGAGTTCACACTTGTGGCAGTGATCACATGATTGGATTGTTGATGTGTTTTTGTTGTAGCATCAGCAGATACTTACTAGGGGATTTGAGCTTTATGATTTTCCCACACTTTGTGGTTTTTGGTCTTGAGATTTTAACTTTGTGAGTGTTTGCCAAATGACATATCACCAGGGGTTTTTGTCAATAAAGGGTTAGGATTAGTTTTTATTTCTATTTTGGTTAGTTAAAAATAAAAATTCTGCTTTTTTTGTTTATAGATAGAATTGGTTTTATTTTTCATTAAAAGGTATATTTTTCTTGATAAATTTAAAGATAGGACAGGTGGTATAACACAAGATGAGCTCAAACTCACTTGCTTGACCTTCAGAAAATGTTTATTTGCAGAGGGGAGAGTGAATTCTGATGTTTTTCTACCTCAAAAAAATAAAATAAAAAGCTGGGATCATTTTATTTACTGGAACAAAAATTTCTTCAATTCATCTAGAATTTTGCCCAGGGTGATTTTGTGGCATATGTTTTTTTTTAGAAAAACATCAGATCACACTCTCCACTCTGCAACAATAAACGTTGGTTTTCTGAAGGTCAAGCAAGTGAGTTTGAGCTCATCATTTGTTATTCCACCTGCCCTATCTTTAAATTAACCAAGAAAAAAAAAAATTATTAAAAAAAAATCTATTTATAAACAAAAAAAAGCCAGAAATTTTATTTTTAACCAACCAAAACAAAACCTAATCCTAACCCTTTATTAAAAAAACCCTGGTGAAACATCTTTGGCAAACACTCATGCTTAATGTACAAAAAAATCTAGCTTAAAGCTCCAAAGTTATTGTTTTTATAAACAACCTAATATACATGTTTTTGTTAAAAAATCTACTTTAATTTTTTTCGAACATTTTCTGTTTTACTTTAGTAAATTATAATTTGTTAAAGTCTTGTGATATTCTTTTGTATCTTATTAACTGTATTATATGGAAAATTGAACACAGTCATAGTAAGAAAATTCCCTAGTTGACTTATAATCTAAATTTTATTATTTAGTAGAGCCTTTAAACCTAATTTTGAACTAGGCAAAGCAGGAGTTTTCAGCTTGATTTCAAAACATGTATTACAATCAAATTAGTAGGAACCTTGGATTTTTTTTTGATACCAAAAAAAGAATTTATTAAAAAATTAAAGATATGTTTTAACTTTAATGTAACCGAATGGTTTTTTTGTGCCTCAGGTTCTACGACCAAGTATTTTGAGCGCTTTTTTTGTCGTTCGATGAACTATCATAAAAAAGCATAAAAAATAATAACATATATTAATTTAAAATCATTTTAATAGACTTTATTTGTTATAAACTAAACACATACAAGTTTACATATATTTCATATTAAACAAATAAGTTGTTATTTTAATTTTAACTTAATAATAAAATGTTGTATTGTAAGAACTTATTTACCCAGTAAAGCTAGTATTAGACAAGACTTTAATCTGTATTACATTGTCAAGTCAATAAAACGACTCAATAACTAAAAGTTTCTTCGTACACCATATCCTTAAACAAGCAAACGAAATTTTATTTTGTTCAATAAATAATACCATTAAATAGTAAACTATATTTTCTCTAAAAAGAAAACATAAAATTAAAGAAAACGCTAAAAAATATACACTAGGTAAAATGCACATTTATACATTTATAAGTATTTTTTAAATTTTATTTAGTATTAAAGTAGAAATTGTTTTGTGCTTTAACTCCTCAACTACTTAATTTTAAAAGTTAAAGACTCACAGTATAAAACAAATAGTTTAAAAAATTACACATAACTTATTACAAAATAACGTAGTTTTTGAATTTTTTAATTTCTTTCAAAATTTTAATTTTGCTTCGAAAAATAAAAAAATCCAAAAAGTTTTATCAAGTTACTTTTAAGTTTGTTCAACTTTGAAAATAGTTGTGCTTCGACATTAAAAATGATGTTAACATTATTTAAAGAAAATGTAAGAGTTGTATAAAAATACTCCGTTAATAAAAAGAATACCCCACTTAAAAAGCAGCCCTAAACACGGCTTTGAACTATGTTTTTTTTTTCTTTTTACTTCCTTATATATTTTATTTACAATTGTTTCAAGACTTGTCAAATCAAGAAATAGTTTAATTAGAATGAATTATTTAAGACAAAACTTTATGATTATGACAAAATAAACATAAACATATTACCAGTAAGCTTTTTTTGTACTTTTTCATAATATTTATTAGTGAGTATATTTTCTCTAAATTACATTTTACAAGTTGATGTTTGATTTAAGTAAATATGGTAGAAACGAAACTAATATTTTACTTTTTAGAATATTTTTTAACTGTGTTATGTTTTTATCTCGAAAGTTTTCAAGTTGTAGAGTTTGCAAGTTTTAGAATTGCTTGACTTGGTTTTTGTTCTTCATAGTATTTAGCGTTTTAAATTTTGGCATATTATTTATTACCATATTTAACTTGATATTTTTGCTAAATACTTTTTTGTACGCAAATATTTTATTAGACAAACAAAATTTCAAAGCTTATAAAATATAAATAGCTCTAAAGAGTCATACTTCTAAAGTATGCGAGTGTGAAGACTATGTCATATCAGAGATGAAAAATGTATTAGTGAATTTATTTCTAAAAAGTTTTTGGGAGGTCGTAGAATTTAGGATTCTATAATCAAGAGATCTAATTGGTTAAAAAAACTTATTTGGTTATTAAAAAACTAAAATACTAACTCCTAGGTTTTTTGATTACTAATTTCAAATTTACCAGTGTAATCGGTTTTATTATCTTTTTAGTTTCAAATTTTTATGTATAATTTAAAACAACCATTATTTTTATTATATATAATACTTATTGCCTCCTAAAAACATACAAAAAAAATATCAATAAATTTATTACTTAATCTCAAAAACCTAACGAATATATCTATTTAATATTTATAATGAAACTTTACAAATACAGTTTTTCTAATTTCACTCTACCTATTTTTTTTTAATTTTACTAACGTTCCAATGATAAAAATTTATGTGTTTGTTTAGGTGTCCTTTTTTTACCGTCTCTAATCACGAGCTGTTTGTAACAACTTATAAATAATTTAAAGCAATTAAGTTTTATTGACTTCTCGTTTCGTTAATTGATGGCGTCGCGATTAGAAAACATCAGGCTTAATTTTTTAAACATTTTTATTATGTAATATGAAAACAGCTTTTTTTAGAAACTAGATTAAGCTACTTGCATACTAAACTACGTAGATAATGTTTTTACTATATTTGTATCTGAAAATGACCTTTATACTTCATACACAATCTTTAAACGTATAACATTTTACAGGTTTAAATGTGAATTCCGAAAAATAGTGATAAGCTGATTTCTTCGTTTGTTTACATTAAAATAAAGCCCTAATTATAGTTTTTTGGTTTTAATTTTGTACAAATTAAAATTTTTAAAGTTTTTTAAAGAAACACTGTTTCAACCTTTAGGGTTCTTCAATTATAAATGAACTAAAATACAAAAATTATTTCATAAAATCCCAACAGAGCGATTTTTATTGTAGAAAAACTGTTTGAAATGTAAAATTTCATTTATTTTCTCCAATATTAAAAATAATATATAATTGTTGTTTTGAAAAAAAAAAAAAAAAGAGTTCCTTTTTTACAAAAAAAATTGAAGAATGTTCAATGATAAACATTTTTTAATTAAATTCTGACTTTTTGGATGAAGAGGTTGAACATATTTATGAGTTTTATCATCATTACGATACCTGAAAAGGATAGTTAAGCATATGAGTAGGAAAACTGAGAATAAAATAAACAGATTAACGATTTTTGGCCGCATATTTTCCGCGTTTACCTACCTTCTGTAAGGATAGATGAACAGGCTTCAAAAGCTATTAAGATGAGTTTTGATATTATTTTGTTACCTTCAACGTATCAAAATTCGTCAACTTAATGCAACTGATAAATGTGCTACACGACTATATAGATCGTTCATTTAAATGGTTTCATGTAAGAATAGCATATTAAGAAAAACAAGAACTTATCATGATCGCTTGGAAGAGTCTAAATGAGAACAATAATCCTCCTAAAAATTAATCCTATGTAAGGAATTTTAATAAAAAGAGATTTATTTTTATGCTAGAACTACATGTTTATTTTAATTTTTGTCTAGAATCGTTGTTGATTCAAAATTCATGAAAAAAAAAATGTTAATAAGATGGTAGAATCTATTTTATAGAGCTATAAAGATGTTAAACTTCGGTGTCATTGTTTGTTTATGTACCATACTTTTTTAGTTTGAATGTGATTCTCTAAAATCGTAAAGCAATTTTATTTAAATTAAAAAAAAAACTTAACTTAACTTTTAACCTTTTTATAGTAAATCAAAACTCTTAATTAAATTCATAACTAATAATGTTGATGCTCACAAGTGTAGAGATACTTTTTGTATAACTTAAATTCAGTAACCTTGCAAAGAATTTTTATAGTTAAAACAAATTGCATCACCATGAAAGCAAAATTGAACAAAAAAAAGGGTCGATAGTCTAATACAAGTAACGGGAGAATTTTTCTAAAAAAAGTTGCTCACTTTTACCGTTAATTAAAGTATTTTAAGTGATCAAAAAAAAAAACACTACTTTTAACCCAAAATGTGATAAAATAAGCATTGAAAACACTTAGTAACTATTTATGATTAATTTATGAGTCTATTTGTAAGTTTTTGCTACAATTTTTTTTATCATTTAAAAAAGTAATCTATTTATCTGAAAAGTACATCTTTGGCCGCAGTAGTTATCCGACCCTTGTTTTATGGAAAACTTTTAAATTAATTATAGAAGAACTTAATTCAAAATTTTTCAAACTTATAAAAACTTCGTTTTTCCGACGCATAACTTAAAAAGATCAATTAAAAGAAACATTGCTTAACTGATAATATATTACAAAAGACTTTCAATCAAAACTCTTCAGTTTACTATATAGGTAAGTTTAAATAAAACTAAAATACATTTCAAACAAGAAATTTAAGTTCACGAAGCCTATAAAAAATAAATAAAAAGAAAAATATGCTCTCATTTATTATCTTAAATAAGCCTTTTTCTATATGTATTATTGTAAGCCTTTTATAAGTCCAGTGCGGGATTCAAAAATAAAAAGTCGTTTATGGGCTGCCTTGTTTATAAAACTTGCACTAAGTATATATAAAAAATGTTAATAACAAAGTTATAATAAAATGCTTAGAAGGTTTGCACTACTCTTAATGAAAAAAAGTAAAAAAATAGTTTGTTACTTCGTTAAGTTGAAAAAAAAACATAAGGTTTGTTTTGCAAATTACTTTTATCTATAAAATATTTTTAGTAGACCGTAAATTTATGCAATACGAGCATAGTAATTTTTTTGCAATACAATTTATAAATTTAAAATTTGTATAAACTTTACACTTTTTTAGCTAAAAAACGCATGAAAATTGGGTATTTCTAACATACTCACAGATAAAGTTATTCACTCAAAACTACTCTAAACTTACAAAACACTACACGTTGTTTTTATTCAAAATTATAAAATACACACGTTACAACCGGACAAAAAAAAAAGAACCATAAATAAATTAGAAACAACCTACACTTATAAAACATAAAGACTCCTGGCCATAAAAGTTTATATGCTAAATAAAGACTTTAATATCCCCTGACACGAGTTTATTGATTATATTTTCTTTACTGTTTACGACGTAATTATCAAAAGTTTAAAAGAAACAAAAGAATAGTTTTCCCTGCACTTACTATATTGTATTTTTAGAAACTTCACATACACGTTTAGTATATTTTTTACAACCTAAAAAGCGACTATTTTAACGGGCTATAGTTCGTCTACCTTTTTTATAAAAGTCTACAATTTATACAAACTTTTTGCATCAAAAGCTAGAAATATTTTCTTCTAAAAAACTATAAATTTAAACAAAACCCTAATTTCAGCTTAATTTCCAGTATTTACCTTAAAAAAACTTTTTGAGCCGTACCATAAACGTACAAATATAAAAACTTATATCAAACTGCCATGCGGACTTGTTGTTCACTAATAATTGTTTAGTAGTTGGTATATTATAAATGATAAAAAGCATGTTTAGCTATTGTTGGCAAGTTTGCGAGTTTTGTTAGTGCGAAGCTAACCAGTCTCCAGCGTGTCTGACTAGAACCGTAAAAATAACAAACGTTTTTAAATTGCTTTAATTATTGTTTGGACAAAACTTCGATTAAGAGTTTTGTTGACTTTATCCTAATATTTAAATTTTAATACAGACCTGCATATTTTTTTCTTAGATACTTTTAATACCATAAAAACTGTTTATACTTAAAGTAAACTTTTGAAACTTCATTGTGTGAAAAATACAATTCCAAAATAAGCACAGAGTTTTCGATAAAAAATATCATAAGTTTATTACAAAACTAGTCACTACAAATGCTAAGTTTTTTAAAATTTCTATGAAACAAACTAAAACAAGAAAAAAAAAATTATCACTATACTTACAAAATAAAACTAGTTGTCGTTTAAACTAGTGTTCTTTAATCTTTTCAAAGCTGTGTTCAGTAAATTACTAAAAATAAGTTTTGTCTTCATAAGAGTATAAAATATAGAAAACACATACAAAATACTAAATTTTGAGTATTTTAATTTACAAATAAGGTGTAAAAAACAGTTACTTAGCTTTATGTAATATAAAAAGGGAAAACGAAAATCATTTAAAAATATTTTTTCCGGTCTACGGAATTTTCTGTTCAGAGTTAAATAATTTCTATGCACACTACTGTGCACGACGTGAAGACAATCTATTTAAACAAAGTAAAGTTTTACAAACATAGGAGTACAAGACTTGTTTTTAAAGTTTTTAATAGTAAGTTTTAAGTTTTTTTAATTTTAATATATTTGCGGTGAGTGTAAAAGTGTAAAAAACTTTTTATTAAAACTTCCTTTTTTAGACTTAAACATATTATCAAATATAAGTTTTAAGTTTTTTTTTACTTTAAAGTATTTTTTTAAACAAATATCACGAAATATCTTTTACTTTTAGCTATAGACATTTTTGTAACTTGTCTAAATAGTAATTTTGCAGCTTAAAATAACCAGCTAAATAGTCTCCCCAGTTAAAAACAACTAATTATGCATGCAATTGTGAAAAAAACCAACTTCAACAGTTATGGGTGGCATTTAAGCTTAAAAGAATCAGAAACTTTCGATAAGCATCTTAAACAAACTAAAATTGAGTCGAACAGCTAAAAAGTAGTCGGCAAAAACTGCATGAACAAGTATATTAAACATAAAAATTTAAACTCTTTTGCAATTAAAAAATAAAGTGGTCCTTTTCTGTTTAGAGGTTAAAATGTTTTACTAAAACTTTTGAAAAAAAATCAAAAACTTCTTTGCATTACAAAAAAGGCTTAAAGTGAATTTTATAAGAAGGTAAAAAAAAACTACTTCAAAACTATAATATGAATTACTAAAGCAAACTATTGTAAGTATGCTGAAACTTAACTAAAATAGTTCAATGATCATTAGAATTAAACATACTTTATAATATTAAAAACGTTTCATTAAATTTTTATGATGATCATTGTTTATGTAAATTGAGTCAAGTATTAGAATAGAGTTTGGTTTATAAGAAATTGTTGACTCGAAAAAAAAAGCATTATTGTCAATAAGCATACTTTTTGTGGTCAACTGCAGTTTTAATCTCGTAATTACTATAAGTACAAAATATCGAAAATTTTATCATGTACTTAATAAAGTGACATAATAAAAATAATTATATAAAAAAGTTTTTAAACTAATTTTGTTGATAAGTCACTATATCACTAGTTATTAAATTATTTAAACTGTATTTATATAGTTTTGTTATACGCACCGACTTATAAAATAAATTTCTTATCAAAGTATAATGTGATGTTACAAAAACAAAAACAGTATTTTTTCTTTTAAATGTTTAGAAAACTATTAGACTATACATATAAGCTTAAAGTTGTGTGAATTGCATTAAATTTTCTAAATTAGTTTTATTAGTTGGCTGCTAAGTTAGTATAAAAATTAAGAAATGAGTGTTTTTAGATGCAAATATTACTTGTATACGGTGAAAAACTTGCAAATTAAGTTTATTTTGTAACGCTTTGATTTAATACATTATAAAATATACTTTATGATAAAAACAAGGTTATATTAAAAGGTTACAACATGAAACTTTGGAAATCACAAAAAAATGCTCTGGTCATGATTTAACACCAATGACCGTATGTTGTAGCGCCACCTAATAGTAAGTCTATTGCTGTTAATTTTTTGCTTCGCTTTATTCACTCTTCACCGTTTTATGGTGCACAGCAAATCACTGAGCCTATCGAGTTGCATGACGAGACGGAAGCAGATGAAACCTCAGCCAGTTAGGACTGAATCATTTGACGAAGGTTAGCTCTTTAATTTGGCTTTAGTCATATAAAAATATTTATTACTCTTGTTTAAAGTTTTTATAGTAAACGAATAAAATTCAACAACTAAAAAGTATGCTATTTACAATAAAATTTAAAATAATTTATGTAATTATCACAATTTTTATTCAGTTATAGAATTTTTATAAAATAAAGTTAGCAACTAACAAGTTTTTATTATCAGTTGTAACAAGTAATAATGGTACTGGAAACTGGCAGTAATATATACATAATTTAATAGAAAATAACAAACAATAACTTAAATTGAATAAATATCAAAAAAACAAACTATTATCAAATTTTAATTTCTAAAACTAATAGTTTGTAACCCACCAAAAATGTTTTGATGCTGTAATAACATTTCATTAAAATTTTAATTTTGTTTGTACTGAACTAACTTTATAGTTATAAAATTAAAAATAACCATTAAACTAAAACTTTTAAAACTTCTTTTATAATTTATTTATTCAATTTAGTCAATAAAAGTTTATCTAAAAATTGATCAAAGTAGTTTTGTTAGATGAAATAGACAATAAAGTACAACAGTAAAATGTATGAAAAAAAGTATATTAAAAAAAGAGTTAAACTATATATTTAAATAAATTGCGTTAATTAGATTGTTAATTTAATTTTGTTTGCCATAAAAAAAGTAAACTTAAAAAAAATAAGAATGGAAGAAAAGTTTTAAGCTAAAAAGATACAAAAAATTAGCGATTACTTTTTTTTAGAAACTTTTACAACTTAAAGTGTTTCTTAAACTACTTTTATAGTTTTTTTTAGTGACCTTACAAAATTTAAATAGAAAAATTCTACTATTATTTTTGTTTACAAACATTTTATTTTTACTAAGACTTTTTATTTTCAAGCACGGTAATATAAAAAGATAAAATTTAAATTTTTCAAAAATATGAAGTATTTATCGAATGTAAAATATACTAATACTATATAAAAAACTAAACATATTGTATTCTTAACCGTAACTAACGTTATACATTGTTTTAAAATCTTCCAATTTTTTTAATTAGTTATTATTTAGCATTTTTAATTACAACCTGTAAGTATAGTTTAGTTAAGTTATATAATAAGCTAATTAATTATTAATTATTAATAAGCTAATTGAATAACAAGTTGTAAATACTGTAAAAATATAACTATACTTAAAGTCAACAAACAACTTGATGCCAAAACAAAAAACAAGAATAGGATAGTTAGAAAACTGTCTGGCTAATCGGATATTGTGGTTAATGCAAGGTTTGCGTAACAAAGTAGTGTGGTCAGAATTAGTAACAAAAACTAGTCATTAGTTTTTGTAAGTTATAATAAGCAAATTAAAATTCAGTCTACTTTAAGTAAGATTTAAACTATGTAAAAAGTTTATGTTTTAGTTTATTTGTGTATACTTATTGCTAAATTTAAAACATGATTTAAATTAATTAGAAATTTAGGAAATGAAGATAGTTTTTTAAGATTAAAATTTTACAGTTTTGTTCTAAGTTTCAATTTTAAATAAGTAACTCTAATTTAAATCAACATTTTGAGAAAAATAACATTATAAGAAAATTTATGAATAATAAGTAATCGTTGATTTGTTTAATTACTAGTAATAATAATTAAGTAATATTATGAATAATATTTTAAATAATTTTTGTTATAAATATTTAGTAAAAAGTAAAAAAAAAGATTGAATGAATAGTATTAATAAATATAAGATAAATAACTTAAATATCTTTAGTAGATCAGTTGATATTTAATTATCTAAAATTATATAACTTATGTTAGTATAGTATTTTGGTTGTTTTATTACGCTTAGTAGTTAAAATATTTGTAAAATGCAAAACATCTTTACAATTTATAGTTAAGTTTTGATTAGATTATGTTAAAATATTATTTTGTAACTGTTATACTTTTTGTCTTTTGTTTGTTAAGTATCTGAGTATTATAAACTTTATTAACACTTTAAAGGCTACGAAGGACAAGAAGAAAATAGGAAAATGTACAAAATTCAGGAGCAGGAGGATTTCATAACATGCGGTATTTGTCATGTGCAATTTCCTTTATCAAAATCAAAAACTTTTTTTTTGGTTTGTACTTTGTTTATTAGAGAAATTATAAAAAGTTTATTAAACAAGACATATTATAAACTTAATTTACATCTGTATTTCAAGGTTAATTAACCATATAAACCAGTTTTCTAAAACTTAGCGACTTAATAGGTTAACTTTTTTTCACTTTTTAGGTTAAAATTACAATCACCCCTTGATTACATGTACTTTCAGCGATACACTTTATATATACTTAATTCTTGTAGAGGTACTTTATTATAAATTTTAGTTTAATGTCATATTTAAATACTTAAACTTAACAAATATATTACTTTAAAAAGATATTTACTTTACTTAAATTAAGTGCCAAGACTTTTCACCTTTTTAAATTGTATATGGAAGTTATTACAAAAGCTCACATTATTTCTTTAACTTAAAAAACTAGTAAACTAAATGAAATTAACTACAAAAACTATATTTTTTTAACGGTTTTAAGAAAACCCTAACAAAACGGTTTGTTTCAATCATGTAAATAAAAGTATGCGCTAGCTCTGCATAAAAAGCCTAGAATAGTTTTTTTATTCGCTTACAAGTAAGCTTATTTTCAAACAAACATTGTTTTTCTATCAGGTTTTGAAATTTTCATGAACGCTATACAAAAATAAAACCAAATATTAAGCTTAGCATTTTGATAACAGTAATGTAAAAACTATTGCCCTCTAATTAAAAATAGCATTATTTTACCCTCTTACCAAGTAAACCCTGAAACAAACTTTAAAATATTTTTTTGGAGTTTTTTTAGACTACATAATATAATATATTTATTCTACCGTAACTTTTTACTTACTTTAAATATTAACTTAGCACAAAGCCGGCTGTTCTTTAGACAACATAAAGAAGCAAGAAGGAAATAGAAACAAACAATCTCTGTCATCAAAATCATTAGAAGAAACTAGTAAATTTTTACCAGTTTCAAACATATACTCAATGGACTTTATGAAGCAACAAATTATTAAACCAAAAGGTCTGACTTTTAACTATCTTAAGCTTTAGAACAGGGGTCGGCAGCCTTGTATAAGTAGCTGGCCAATATTCTTACGAAAATTTGCTAACGGGACGCACTATACAGAAGAAAAGTCTTCGCGGGCCGCAGTTTATAAAAAAATATTGTAATAATTAATATAAAAATACTATTTAAACTAAATATTAAGACAAAAAAAAGCTATAAAACAGCACTAGTAATGAGTAAATACTTTAATTAAACCTCTAATTGTAAATTTTCACATCGAAAACTTTTTTCTATTGTTTTAAAAAAGATTTTTTTAGCTGAAAAGTACCTCGCGGGCCACAGATTTTGGCTTCAAGGGCCGCAGTTTTCCGACCCCTGCTTAAGAACTAATGTTTCTTTATTCTGTGTATCTTATAGTTTTTTTAGAATTATTTATGAAAGTTTTCAAATACAATAAAATAACTGTTGTTAGAAAATTTCCTAAATAAGTCATAGTTTATATAATCGCTTTATTCACGTTTAGATACAAAAACGGTATAATATATAGAAGAAGTCGGCAACTTTTTACAAGAACAGACTAAGTTCACTAAAAATGTTTTTGCGGGCCACATCAAAAGAAAAAAGTTGTTCTCGGTCCATGGAGTTTAAAATAAAGAAAGCTCTTAATTTGTAAAAACATAGGTGAAAATAGATTTATTAAGAATAAACTATAAAAAAGGCAGCGCAGTTTACTCAAAACAATAAAAGGCATATCTAAAAGTTTTCAGTAGAAATGGTCTGAAAGTTACTTCTACTGCATTAGGTGATTTTATCTAAAAAGTACGTCACGGTCAAAACATATTTCTCGTCAGTTTGATAACCTCTATTCTCTAGTATATGACAGCAACTAAAATATAATGTTTAGACACTTTAGAAGGTGTTAATATACATTTTTTTCTTAATATTTTTATGCAAAGCTAACTTAAAGTAAATGGGAACAAATTTAAAAAATGTATACAAAGTAAAAAAAAACTCTGAAAAAAGCATTTAAAAAATAGATAACGTTTTGTCAAAAATCTCTTCAAACCTTTTAGTTATGCCTACATTCAAGTTTTTGTCATCAATTTCACTGTGTATTTTCTTAGAAATTTACAATAAAAAAAACTTAGTTTGTACTTCTACAAATAAACTTACATAAGAACTAAAAATCAAATAAAATTTTTAATAAAAACTTTTATTTAATAAATTAAAGTATAGTAAAATTTTCAAACAGACGGCTAGTAAAATATTTTTTAGAGTTTTTAATTTTTTAAGATTAAGTGATTGATTTCTAGACTTATATTAAACAGTTTTGAACTAATTGTTCCCTATAATACAACTTTATTATCAATTTTTTTTTGTTTTTAACAGTTATGGATCGTGTAAAAGAAATGTGTTTCCAACAGTCACTATTAAATATGTTTCAACAAATTATTTTTGTTAATTTTATAAGATACATTTAAAATCGTTTGGTTAAAACAAAACTATTACTGTTTGTTCTTAACCTAATATACTTTAGAAGGTAAATGGTTAATTACGTGTAAATGTTTACATGACCTGTCTATGATGAGAACTTTAAGTAACTTGAAAACGTTTTGAAAAAAAATACAATAATAAACAGAAATTGCACCAAAAAACAAAAGTTCTAAACCCGAAAAAAACAAAATAGACAATAGTGTTTACCAGGCGTTCACCAAGCCTGAGTTTGATGCAAGATTCTACAGTGCTGTGACTAAGATTTTTAGGTTAAGTAAAATATATAATATCTAGTGTTTCTTGATTTGAATTTTTAATTGAGTACTTTTTACGGTTTGTCTAACTGTTGTTTTTACTTTTCAATTGTATAATGTTTTTTTGAATTAAATAAATACATGTATTTAATTTTATTTTAGTTAAATTTATAAGAATTGATTTCATTTTTTTTCAATTAAAATATCGAGAAAGACTGATATTTTAGTACAGTCAGTTAATTTATGAGTATATAAATTTATATAATATTTATTACCGTTTTAAACACAATAAAGATTTCTAGCACTTAATTGCTAAATACTGTTCTGATATTTGGAAAAACTTATACAACGTGTACAGAAAAAAACTTAACTATAGCAGTCAAGCAACACGCATTTAGAAAGCAGCAATAAAGTTTCGTGTTACTTTCCTGTAATTTAATCTTTAACACTAGACTTGTAGCTAGTCAGTATTATGTCACGCCGGTGCTTTTTTTTTATAACTATTTAATAAATACAACTTTTTTTAACTTATCTAAAAACCGTTTAACTTTTCTTGTTTACTTTTTACCTGTCGCAACATATGTTGTACTTATTTTTTATATGTTTTTTAAATTTAAGATTGTAACTAGAGTAAAACGTTATGAATACTTAGTTTTTCTAATTTAAGTAAGCCAATGGTGTAAAAGTTTTCATTAAATAATTCACAAATTTAAGACAAATAGTATTTTTAGGATAGCCTATTAGAGTTTTCAAAACAATTCATTAGCTCAGTTTGAAAAATAAAACAAAATTTTTGACATATTTAAATGTTTGTATATCTAATTGGCCAACGGATTAAGTTTTATGTTCTAATCATAACTTTTTTTTTTTTTTTTGAAACTTTATTTAAGTACTTTGTTTACAAAATAAGTATTTAAAATTAATAAATAATCAACAGAAAAAGACTATGTATTAATTTAAATATGTTCAAAATCGTTTAAATGAAATTATCAAAATCATAAAAAGATAACAATAATGCATTTTAAACGATGATATTTTTTAGTGCCACCAATCAGGGATTATCTCACAACTTATTCTCTTTTCCTGGATTAAATACTTTTCCTACAAATACAGAGCAAACAAACAGAATTAGTGTACCTGCTGAACAGTGCAAAGAGGAACCTTATTTAAAGTTTACAAAAGGTAAAAGTTTCAAACATGTTTAGTAAGCAGCAGCTGTTTGTGTTTTTATTACTACTAAAGATTAAAATATAAAAAGATAATAAAAATTACTAAGTTAAGTGTTCTTTTTATTATTTAGTTTTTCGTTACAGTCAAATTTTTGTAGAAAAACTAATATCATTGATTGTATAAGCACTATAAGCAGAACAGATATATGCACTTCTTACAGATAATCAACTACAAGTTGAACATTATACAATGCAAAACACAAGTATAAGCCAAGATGACTTGGAAAAAAATATTTACCATTTGGACTATTTCAACAAACTGACAAAGTTTGATCTTAATTATTATAGATCTTTAAGTTAAAAACTAATCAAACGTTTGTTTTCATGAAAAAAAAAACTTATCTTAATTTTAAAATGTTTTAAGGTATTTTGCTGAATTATAAGTATTTTTTTCATTATTGATTTCAACTAATTTTGTTGGTTGTATAGAAATTTTTTAAATTTAAACTAAGCTTTAAAAAAAATAATCGAAAAATAAAAAAAAAAGATAATATTTTAAAATATAAATTTAAACACTCTAACTGTATACAAAAATCTAAATTTTACATTAACAAATTACAGGGCTAGCAACAACTTTATCCAAAATAACTATTTTAAAAACTCAAAAAGCACCTTAGAAAAATGTAATGCTAAATATTATTTTCAAAATTTAAATGATTATACTAGTGAAAAAAACATGTCTGACAACAAAGATGTTAATTTTTTAAAAAAAGGTTTGTTGAATTCTAAACAAGAATACATTTTTATTAGTTTTTTAGTACAATAATAAAGGTACGTAAAAATGTTGCTTAAGTATTTAAGATAATTTCATAGTTGAATTTTGTACTTGATATAAAATCATTTTTTAACTCAAAAAAGGCTCTATTTAAAAGTTTTGACAGGTGTTAAATCATTATGAAAGTTTTTATAACTATTTATTTAATTAATTGCAAAAATTATTTTCCAAAAATAAAACTGTTTTTAATCATCAGCTGTAGGTTCGAAATGTTCATATGTTTTTATGAAACATATCTACTCTTCTTTTAAAATTCGAATTTTCTCAATAAATTATTTGAAAAGCCTTTAAGTGGGCTCTGTGGAAGATGACTTAGTTTATATAATTAAACTATTTTCGTTATATTTATTTATGTATATAAATAAGCTATTAAGTACAAACATGACATATAAATGCATTTTATTATGTTAATGTCCGGACAAGAAGTTGAAAGGTATCTAAGTAATGTGCGACTTAAAAACTGAAAGGTTCTTCAGGCACTAGATCCTAGTACTAAATATTTTGAACGTTTTCTTAGTCGTTCAATAAATTTGAAAAAAATAATAACTATTATTATTATCATTATTATTTAAAGTCTATAAAATTTCTTACAAGATGAAAACTCTAACAAAAAGTATTTTAAAACGTTTTTAAACTATAATTAACAATCATAAAGTTATTCCAATAAATTTTGATTAGTTTTACAACATGGGCTTTATAAAAAAAACTAGTTAACAAAAGCTACAATGTCGACAACGGGCAAAATTTTAGACATCCCTGCCCTGCACTAAACTTTTGGGATTTATTCATTGAGTTACTCTAATAAAAAACAACTTATTAACATTTAATTTTTTTTTTAACTTTCAAATTCCTAAAGCTACTAAGAATTATACAAAAAGATTGAATTATTTATTAATTCAATTTAAAAAAAAAGCTATACCACTCACTGTAGAAAATAGATATTATGATCTAAAATAACATAATGTTTTTTTCAAAATAAAATAGCTAACTACAATATATTAACAATAACATAGTTATAGGAAAATCTAATGAAGATCACTCGATTTCAAAAGACTCAGCGTCATTTCAATCGCATCAAAAATCTATAGTTGGTCCTCAACCTATCAACTTAAAAAAGTTTAAAGTATTATCTCCTGATTCTCCATTGATGGTACCTAACATTATTCTAAACAAACTAAAAGTTCAACAAGAAGACCAGTTTAAAAGAAGTTCATTTACATTTAAAAACACCTCACCTATTTCCAAAACTTTAAGAATTAAGAAGACGATTGTTTGTGAATTTTGTGGAAAGGTTGTTTTTTATTTAGCTATTATAACGATTTAAACAAAAATACTAAAAAGTTGTTTTTTTAAGTTTCCTTCTTTTAATGGTGGTGAATAAAGATTAACATAATACTGTGTAAAACTCATTAGCTAAATAACAGAACTTCCATTATTAGGTAAACGTTTAGTTGAAGAATTTTATTAATTGTATAGCTAGAATTATTGTTTTTAATAGATGTTCAAGAACTCGTCAAATTTAACTGTACACAGAAGAATGCATACCGGAGAAAAACCTTACAAATGTCATTTGTGCCCTTACGCTTGTGCTCAATCTAGTAAGTTAACAAGACACCTAAAAACACACCAACCAAAGGAAAACGGAAAAGCATATGAATGTCCATTTTGTAATGTTCCCTTTTGTGTTTACAGGTATATACTTTAATAAATTTATTTCTATTTGTAAATTAAGATTTATAAAAACTTGCTACTAAAGTTTATTGAATAATATCTTTAATCCTAATAATTTGTTAATTGATTATGTAGCTTTATCGAAAACAACCTTTAAAATAGTTATGCTTTAAAAAACATAATAACAATTTTCTCTACAGCACAATGGAAAAGCACATAAAAAATGAACATTCTGAATCATTAAAACTTTAGGTTATTTTTCTGATTTTAATCATTAAATAAATAAAAAATTTTACTTAATAAAGTATATTTTTAGTTATTAATAGTTGTTAAACTTTGGTAGCTAATATGTTCAGTAATTAAATTTGAGTTAAAAAAAAAAACCTAAAATGTAAATTTTATTGTAAAAAATTCTGATACAATTTTTTTATGTATTTATCGAATATTTTAAACTTTCGTATTATAGAATAAACTTTAGGTAAAAACTTTTGTAGTTTTGGTCTATTAATATTAATTAAAATAGTTTTGTATTCACAATATGAATTTAGTTTGATAATTCAGCTACTTACTAAGCTAAGTCAATGATATTTATACATTAGTATTTAACAAAATATTTTATAATCGGTATGGTTCTACTAAATATGAAAAAGTATCCAATGCTGACTTTATTTTCAGATATATTTTGTAGAAGTCAATAATTGTATCTTAAAAAAGTCAAGAGTTATAAAACATATTTTCAAATGAAGCTACTTTTGAAACAAATTTAGAAAAGAAAATACAATCTTTTAAAAATCGTTCAGCAAATTTAAAACAACTGTTTCATTATGTAAAAATTATTTCACTTCGAAGTCTCCTCGTCTATTTAATTTAGAACAATTTCATAGAAGTTATTAAAAATAAGATATAGTCTTATGATACCTTTATTTAAACAGTAATGATTTTTTTACAATAAACTTTATGCAGCAACTACTTCTATATGAAATTGTAAAACTTATAAAGAATAGTATATGCTGTGCTACTTACTATATAGTTAAAAACATTATTAGTATGGCTATAAACTTGACCTTAAAATCAGTAAAATTTAAACTTTATTATGTTTTTATTGTTTAGCTAGCTAAATTACATTAAGATTGTTTTCAAAAAACAAAAAAGTTTTATTTATAAAAATTATTTTAGTTGTTATAGGTAAGTTATGCGACTGGTACCCTACTTGTAATAGAAAAAGACCTGTGATTTTTTGGATTAATTTAAACTAAAATTTTAGTTTTGTTAAGTATGAGTTTTTAGATAGGCTTAAGGCTTATAGTTTAAATATACTTATATAACACCTGAAGCTTTAATTTTACATTGTTAGAAAAAGAAAAAAAAGTCTTGAACAAAATCTAAAAAGAAATGCTATATTGCTTTTTTTAAGATTTTTAAATGCTGTTTCTGTATACAATTTAAAAAATACATTTCGTCTTTAGTTTAAATAATTAAAGTTATGTATCAAGTAAAAACAAATTTTTTTTATGATTTTGTAAGTAAATTTTAACTTGAAAAAAAGTAATTAATTTTTTTTCTGAATAAAAAAACAACATACTGTTCATTAGTTGAAAAAGTAAAACAAAATAGTAGTGTTGTTTTAATTTTATATTTTTTTGTATATGTGATTTTTTACATTTAGTGTACCTTGAGAAGTAGAAAAGCTATCGTTAATTAATTTTGCTGCTATTAAATTATAATTTTTACATGGTAAGTTCTTCTATTATAAAAATAATTCTATATTGTAATAACTTGTATCAAAAAAATCTATCACGTACACTATTTTACATGAATTATCATATTATGTTAAAAAGTTTTTCTTAGATGCAAAAAATTTAAAGCTTTAAAATAGTTTGAGATGAAAAAAATTAAGAGATATTTACTTTAGTAAAGTATTATAACACTTTTCTAAGGCAAAAAAGATACGGTTTAAAATATTTAAAGTTTTTAAGTCAAGTTGATTTGTTTTAACCATTCATTTTTAGTTCGTGTGTTATATACTTTGTAATTCAGTTTGTATGTCATACCCAAACATTTAATAAATTTGTCTAAAACTAAAAAATAATTCATAAACGTTTATAAATATGAGTAAATTAAGTTTTTGCTTTTTAATTTTTGTGTATGTTATTAAAAAAGTAATGAATATTGAAGTCTGAAAAGTTTTATTGACTTATCATAACTTTTTTCTCCATCTATTACAAAGTTTTTTTTTTTTAAATGTTTATATTGCATTTTAGTACAAGTCTATAATATAGACTCTATATGATTCCTAAAAATACCTTTAAGTGCATAGTTGTATAAATTTAGTTTGAAAAATGTCTTGTAAAAGTATTCTATATTTTTTAGGTGGTTATTTAACCTGGAATCCTATAAAAAACTGGATTTTGAAATTTAGGCAAAAATATATAAAAAAACCTCAAACTTTGAAAAAAATCATTACAAATCTTGAATTTCAGACAATTTTTACGCGTAAAATAATGAAACTAAGTTTAGGTACGAAATATTTATGATATACATCGAAATAATTTTATACCATTAAGACACATTTAAAGTGCCATTTATATAAGTTTTTTATTTTTACTATATATAACAGATTTTACCTTAAATTTATTTTATTATCAAAATGGGCAAAAAAGATTTTATTTTTTGAAACTTTAAGGAAAATTAGAAAAACCTGGAAGAAACCTTCTTTTTACCTTGAAAGAGAGCTTTAGTGTGTATATAAAAGTTTTCTAAAAAATATTTAATTAAAAAAAAAAAATCTCATTGTTTTTGAACAGATGAAAAAATATGTTATAAAAAATTAATGACAGTCATATTTATTGTGTTTTCTTTTTAATTTTTTAATGTTTAGAACTTAAATACGCAGTGTTGATAAAAATTAGACATAATGTTTTTTAAAAGGTTGGTAATTTATTTCAGTCTATGAATTTAGACGAAAAGCATTGTTTAAAAAAATAATAAATTTATCTACAAACTTTTCTAAACTAGTTGTGTATTACGAACTGCCCTTATCATGTTCTTCAAAATAGTTCAGAAACTCACAATATAAAGGTTAATATTATAAACCAAACAGAATTAAAAGAAATGTTGAGAATAATTAAATTTGGCTATTGCATTGATAATATTAGATAAGTAAATTAAGCATTTTAGTAAGCTAGTTTTTATTTAAGTTTTATTAAAAACAAAGTTTAATATATGTTTTAGTTATTTTTCTACAAACAAAGATTTAAATTAATTTTAATTAAAAAGAAGTATTTAAAAACATAATAAATGATACCTTCTGTTTTTCTCTCAAGTATCAACTATACATTGTTTTTAAGACATAGTTTAGTTAAAAATTTTAAACCTGCAAACATTTTTTTTTGAACATATACTGGAACATTGCGTATACAACTTAGGCAACGAAATAAATAAGATTTAGTTATTCAAATTTTTAAACTGTGCATTTTATAAAATAGTTTGAAAAATTTTTGGCTTTTGAAAGCCGCAAAATAAACAAATAACTGTAAAACTTTAAAACAAGTGTAAAAACTACTTTTCAAATAGAATATTTGTAAAATGTATCAGTTTAATGTAAAACTTATCAATCTGTACAAAAAATCTAATTGTGTTAAACGGTAGAAATTTGCATTCTTTTTTAATATTAGGGCTTATAAAGTTATTGTTAGTTTTTAAAAATATTTGAAATACTACACTTTATATACGCATATTTGACATATATGTACAATGTTTTAACCATTTGAAACTGAAAGCTACGGGTTTTTGTTAACATTTTTTGCAAATCTTAAACTTCTTCTTTTATTTTCTAGTAAAACGAACTACAATTATATCAATTGCTACAATTTCATTGAATAAAATCTAGTTTTCACATCATCCAAAAATTGGCCATCGAATTGCATGCATAGATATGTAAACTTGGTGTAACTTTATTAACCACTAAACGTATCACCAAACACTACGTTTTATTAGTTAAACAGAATTAATTTATGTTTAAGTTAACACAACAAATTTTTAGAGTTTTTAAAAATAAAAAATAAAACCTACCGAAAACGGTTTACGAAAATGTTTGAAATAACATAGGGTTAAATAAAGTATACCTAAATAAAACAAGTTATACTGGAATCTTTTTTTTAAATACGGTTCAACACATTAGTAGCAAGCTACAAGAATATGTCTTAATATTGCTGTATTGTAAATTGTGCTATTTAAACTCTGTATAATTCTTTGTAGTGTGCAACTCGATAACCGAAAGATTTTTTCGTACGCCAGGTCCTAGGACCAAACAATTTGAGCGTCTTTTTTGTCGTTCAAAAAAGTATAATAAAATGTAATACTTATGTAAGTTATACATTTAACTTCTCAAAAAAGATAGTTTTTAAAACAGAAAACTAGAATAATTTACGGCTTAAGGTATAAATAATCAGATTTTTTATAGGTTTTTAAATTTTGTCATGCTTTTAATTATACTTTTTTTTTGTTAAATTTAAATATAGCTCTTCTTTTTTTTTGGTTTTATAAACAGTGTATAGATAACATATTTAACTATTTTTGAATATATGTATGTACTTTTTAATACTTTACAACAATACTCAACGTGTATACCTAAAATTCAAAAATATATAGTACAAATTATCATGTTATAAAAATTTACAACCGTCTTTAAACTTTATCAGTAGTTTAGTAAATAAGTTTTTAAAATAGAATTGATATAAATTGATAAAAAGTAGACTAAAAGTTTAATAAACTAATACTAAATATCGAGTCAGTACAGAACTAAGTTTTACTTTAACACTTTACTTTGAATGTTGAATTTTTGAGCATTAAGACTGCAAGCCAATGGAAATCCTAAAAAGTATGATGAAACGTTCTAATTTTATAAACACCATTAATTCTTGCTACCTAGTACATCAAATCGATATCTGAATTTAAAATGCAAAGGAATGATGTAAATATCGCATTGGTCAATCTTGTGAATCAGATGCGAAAAAACAACAGAGAAAAAACGACCGCGTCGTCTGGATGAGAAAAAGAGACGTGGAGCAGACTTCAATCGATTTCCCACCAAAAAGTCTGCTCCGATGCAGGCATGCGCGCGTGGTCTGCGTGAGAAAGAAGATAGTAGAATGAGGCGAGCACATGCAGACGGCTGTCCAGCTAAAAACTTTGTAGCGATCGATTGCCAGTTTTTCGCAGCTCATAATTTAATAAGTGCCTGGTGTGGTCAAAAATATTGACAACTACTTTCGTTTGAGCTCGGTTTTCTGTCGGTAAGACTAGAGTAGTTGTTTGTGATACTTGTTTACACAAAATCAGGTTTGTAAAAGTTTTTGATTACTTAACTAATGCTAAGGTTCTTCTGAATTCTTGAAAAGGTTTGTTTTTCATGTCAAACAAAAAATACCACAATTGAAGAACTGTTAAAACAATACTGTAAATGATAAAAATAAAAATAAAATAGTTAAATCAAAGTTTTTTATCACAAAAATGTTTTATCTATGCAAAAATTTAAAAGTTTTAAAATACAAGGTAAATTATCTATTAATTTTTCAAAAGCATTTTGTAGACTTTAATAAATTGTTAACAAGTTGTTTTAATAACTCTAAAATACAATTTGATGTTTGTACATTTAAAAATATCAAAAAATATTTTTAAACATGTTTGTGCAAAGTTTTAGTAACTACTTTTAAAAACTGGTAGTAAAAATATTTTGACTACTGCGTAGATGTATTAAATAACTAATAACTTTAAAAAGTGTATATCAAGAAGCCTTGAGTTTTATTTTTTTTAAATATAAATTTCAATTGTTATCGAAACCATGTAAAGATATTTAAGCAGTTTAAACTCTGTTTTGTTAATGTATGAAATAATAGATCACTTTTGATAATACTTTTTAGATTTATTTAAAAATAAAAATCATAAAGAACAATAACATTTTATGATTTTAAGTTTCAGGTTTCTAAATTTAAAATAAAGGATTGATTTAATACTACATAAATAAATAGAAAAGTATTTTTTCGTTTAAATTAGTATACAAAATTTTCAGAAAGTACTTAATCAAATACAAAAACACTTATGTATTTAATATGTATGACACTTAGAAGTTTTTAAAATATTTTTCCATTAGAAAAGTATTTCAATTTTTAAAGATCAAAATTTTAAAGTATTTTACTTAAAAGTAAAGTTTACTGATTTACTTAGCAACTTAGTTTCCTTCTAGTCAGCTTTTGAAAAGAAATACTAAATAAGTTACATAACTCACCGATAAAGTTTTATTAACATCTTTATGTAAATCAAAAGATTTTTATTTATATCTTTTATCAAACTAAAAAAAAAGGTAAATTAAGAAAACCATTTAAAAAACTTAAAACAAACTTGATCACACCCACTACTTTAGGTAGAAAAATTTGTTTATTAAGATAAAACTTAAAAACAAGCAATTTCATATCCAGCACATCCAGATTGTCAGTTTATGCAGCTAGGCTAGACACACGCGGTCAAATAATTCTATCTGACAGTGTCAAACGTCCCCGGGGAGTAATGAGACGCGAACATAAAAGAAAATGTTAAAAATCAGTTGGAAAAAGAAGCGTTTCGCTGCTCGCTGAGCCAACAAAACAACTCCAAGTTTTGTTTTATTGCAACTGACATCTAGCTTAGCTGCGGGATAACATCCGTTTGCGAAAGCTTGATATACTATAGCAGACCACGGATTAGGTTTTTCCGCAGTACGTTATATTTTTTTTGCCCTTGCCGGTCAATTCTAAAAAGTTAGAACGTTAATTTTGAGGATTTAAATAGTTTTTTTTTGTTTAAATTTTTAACTTGATTTTTATTGGTTACTTCGTAATGACAAACGAATTTAAATTAAGTAAGAGAACAACATAAAACAAATATTGTTTTTGAAAATTAAACTTTTAATGAACTAGCGTAACTGTCCTAAGATTCTTTTAAAAATAGTAAAAATTTAATTAAGCAACCAAAATGCGTGTATTTAAAGTTTCATTGAAATACAAGTAAACAACATACACATAAATTTAAAAAACTATCATAATCAAAAAAAAACTTGATATATTCTGCTTTAGATTTTATTAATTTAAAGCAAATGCTTTGAAATTTATTTAAGTTTGTATTTACAAAATGTTCAGCAGTAAAATTTTACTTATTGTAATTGAGTTCTCGTGCGTTTGAAATTAATTTTAGTTCAGCGTCAAACAAGTTTGCGGTCAACACAATGTATATTTCAAACTTGCTTGACATCAAACTATTAGTTTTTCCAAAGAGTATAGTATAAGTAGCTGGTAAGTTTGAACGCGCTTATAATATATTATGATCAGTGGTCAAGAGAAAATTTTAAAGTAAAGAAATAGAATATGAAAAAACATGTCGCTATTTCATGAACGATGATTTTAGTATAAGAAGTAAGAAAGTGGGATTCAAAATCGATCGAATTTCATATGCAATGTTCATTTTGCTATAATTTTGTGTTTATTTTGGAATACGCTTGAATTTTTTTACTTAATAATCTGAAACAATAGTTTGCTTCTTTTGCTTGTAACTTTAAGAAAAGCTGTTCATATTAAAAACTAATTATATAAACAAACTTAGGTTTGTTATGCAATTTTTTTAACTGTTTTCAATTTGTGTATATGAGCACATTAAGTATTCTTATTGAAATTTGTATGTTTTAAATAATCAACATTTTCTTAAAAGGGAACAAACGTTTTGAATAAGTTTTACATAAGCTTTTTGATATACACTTTTTAAAGTTATTAGTTATTTAATACATCTACGCAGTAGTAAAAATATTTTTACTACCAGTTTTTAAAAGTAGTTACTAAAACTTTGCACAAACATGTTTAAAAGTATTTTTTGATATTTTTAAATGTACAAACATCAAATTGTATTTTAGAGTTATTAAAACAACTTGTTAACAATTTATTAAAGTCTACAAAATGCTTTTGATAAATTAATAGATAGTTTACCTTGTATTTTAAAACTTTTAAATTTTTGCATAGATAAAACATTTTTGTGATAAAAAACTTTGACTTAACTATTTTAGTCAAAAACTATTGATATAAAACTTTAAACTTAATATAACAGCAATTTAATTTACATAAATGTACACACACACTATAAAAATGTGTAAGTTAGTTAAGAAATAAAATAAATAATTACTTTATAATTTGTACATTTTTATTTATTTAGATATTCCTGAAACTTTTTTTTCGAATAACGTTAGGTTTAAGAGATCAAAAATAAAGTTATACTATATTTATTTTTTAATAATCAAGTTTTCATACTTCTTTTGAATGCATAATGAACAGCTTGAAGTTTTGATAGTAAACCATATAATTATTCAAATATTTAAAAATAGTTTTACTTTTTATTTTGATTAGCTATTTATGTTTTCATTAAAGTTTTTTCTTACTTTTATTGCTAAGCAAAAGTATTTGGTTAGATTTAACTCAGCTTTCTTTTTGTTATAAGTTACAGTTTAAGTAAGTTTATTCAAAAGAAAGGTTAACATATAATTGTTATAAAACTAAAAAACAAACCATGTTTATGAGAAATAGGTTTAGATAAATGATTTCTATAAAGAATGTAAATCAAAGAGCGAAAACACTCCTAGAACAAAAGTTCGGAGTTGTTGGCATGAAAACAGAAAAAAAAAAATAGAAAAGCAGTAGTAAGCTACTTGGATTAAGTTTCAAGCTTACAGAAGATAAGGTAGTTAATATAGTAAAAAGTTTATACTACAAATGAAAGTTTAGCCTTTTTTAAATATTTTAATGAATTCTTAACAAGTGAAAAAAAGGATGATATAAACTACTAATCAGTTTAACAAAGTAACTAAAATTAAATAAAAATGACATGTTAAAACTTTTATAAAAATTAGTTTTTAATAAAGTTTTTGTGTTTATATATTATTAATTATACAACTAATTTTATTTATAGGGTTTATAGTTCAATACTTTTTGATAAAATAATTGTATTGACAATAATGAATTAATTTTCAAAATATCAAAAAGGTTATGCTTAGTCTTTATTACTTTACTTAATTTAGTTTATAAATATAAAATTTAAATAAATATTTGATTAATTTTTAAGAATATAAAGAAACTAACTATGCCTTATAAACAAACGAAATAAAAATAGTAAAAAAGTACGAAAATTACTTTCAAAGCCAGCTTTATTCAGCTTCAACATTTGGTATTAATATTATTTTTGTAACTTTCTGCATGATTTTCATGCTTTCTATTATTATTGTTGTTATTTAAATTTTTGTAATCCGAGATTGCTTCGCGCTGAATTTGAAAAGCAACGGAAATAGAGTTGGGAAACGGCGAAACGCGGCTTTGCAGCGGCTTCTTTGCCGGACTGGCGTGAATTTGACTTTTGTCGTAATTCAAAACTGCTTTGCCGGACATTCTGTCAACAATCCCAGCTGCAGGAAACATGGCGGCCGACGCTTGACGACTCGACTGTTGCGAAGTTGCGACGGATTGGTACTTGCGACTGCTGTGCAGGTTTATTACGTCACCGTGCATCTTTTTAATGTGCTTCTCAAGTGTGCTGTGGTATATTTAAATGGATGGTTTAACGAATATGAGTTATATTAAACTTTTAATAACTGACAATGGTTCAATGTTTTACCTAAAATAAAAGTAGTTTTATCATTTAATGAATTCAAAATTCTATTTTTTTATTAAGTTTGTACTAAATTAATAATCAAAATAAATAAAAATCAATACCACAAAACTAACAATAGTAAATTTGGTATCAATACAAGACTCCTTTTACAATAATATTTATAAATTATTGACTAAAGCTAAACTATCCAACATGCTTACATAGCTTGACGAGTTTTACGCCACAAAACTTGCATATAAAAGTCAAACCACTTTAAACCTGTAAACTGAAAAAGGCATGTTGCAAACTTGACACTTGAACACTTGCCCGCCGTCCTTCGGCCCGTGAGTTCTCATGTGCCTGGTCAGCTTGCTCGACTGAGCGCAAGCGTAATCGCACAGAGTGCATTTGTACGGTCGTTCGCCGGTGTGCATCCTCCTATGAACAGTGAGGTTTGATGTGTTTTTGAACACCTGTAGTTTTGTTTTTGTACGTTTAGCTTTAGAGTTAACAATTTTTTGAGAAATAAAATGATTTCGAAAATTTAAAAATAAATAGTGTTTTTTTGAGTTTTAATATTCATAAGTTTAATATTAATCAACTTTAAAAACGAGCTTTGTTTAAAGTTAAAAGTATTTTCAAAACTAATGCTTTTAGATCTTATGAAAATTTTGGTTTTTACTGTTAGTTTATTTAAACTTCTAAAAAATTATTTAGTTTTATTTTAACTAGAACTAACAAAAAAACTTTCGTTATTATTAATTTTAGTTTTTGCGAAAAAATAAAATAAAAGCTATTTGTGAGTATCAGTTACAACAAATAAAAGGAATAAACAATAAAAAAATCATTTGCGATAATTAAAAATTGTTAATTTCATTGATTGTTATTTTTTCAATATTATTGGGTTTTCAAAAGCTGGCTTTTAAATAAATTACAAAGAGAGTTAAAAAGTAAACAAGTCTTTAAGCTAACCTTGCCACAGTATTCACAAGTGTCATTTCTTATTCTTTTTTTCGTTACTCCACCGGTCGACGATCCAGACTTTTCACTCGAAGATGAACTTTTTCGTCCACCCGAAAAGTTATTACTTCCAAACCCGTACGACCATTTGTTAATGCTTTTTACCCTATTGTTACTATGTGGTCGATTGACAAAATCTCTATTAGATGTGATAACTCGTTGGTGAGGTTTTACCATTGAGGTCAAATCACCAGCTCTTATTTGAGGTTGCGAAGCAAGGTCCATAATCGGTATATGATTGCCATAAAAATTAGACGCTGGTCCTTTTTGTTGCAAGTTAAGCGGCCACATTTTTAAAGTTGGGTTTAATTTAGATGAAAGGTTTGGTATGTTATTCAGCGGAGGTTGAAACGGACTTTGATGAATGTTTGATTGGGGCATCAAAAAATTGAACGGATTGAAAGATTCTGAAATGCAAATAAAGTTGGTTGTTACTTATACTTATAAAGCTAAAGTTGAGGCAATAACTAATAATCTAAATATTTTAAACACTTTAAATAAATTGTAAAACATACCGGGCAATGAAAGAGGAGAACCATTAAACTGATTATATCCATTCCCAAACGCATTAAAATTTACTGTTGTCCTATTAAAGTCTGTACCACTTGTTTTAGAGATATTTGCATCTTGTTTTATAGATTCTCTTGAAAGATTAATATACGACTTAAGTTCTTCTTTTTTAATATTTTCACTTTCAATAAAATCATTTGATTCCAGCTCTTTTTTATTTTGTGTGTCTTTTCTCTTTTTAGTTATGGTTTGGCACAAGGGCTCGTTTGGTTTTGGAGCCAAAGCAGAGCTTAATTGCTCGAGTTTTGATGAAGAGCGCTTTCTGCTAATTGATTTGCTGAACTCAGTAGAGAGCTGCTTGTTTAAATTTTTGTCAGAATTAAACGTTAAACGATCCGAATTTGAGATGCTCAAGTCGTTTACTTTGTACTTTACTTTGCTTGCATCAGTTGGCAAAGACTTACACCTTAACCGAGTGTTTTCGTCATTTACAGGTTTACTATAAAAATAAAGATAGATATAACTAAAATCACTTTTTTTACTTTACAAAAATTGGCCATTTCAAAGTAAAAACTTTATAAACTAACTTTTTCAAACACACATCACTATCTGAGCAGCTTCCTTTAAATTCTTTTTGTTCTAACTTCTTCAGTTTTCTAGTATCCAAGTTTTCCTTCTTTTTGATTAAATCTGCTTTGAATTTTTTATTAAAGCTAGCTTAAATCTTTTTAAGTATTATTAAATAGTTTTTTTAGCAGAAACTATTTTATTTTAAGACTATACTAACTTCTTTTTTTTTGCAGAACCTAAAATTAGTACAAAAATAATTTTAATTTGTATCAAATAAAGTTAATTTTCTAAAATTAAAGTTTAAGTTTTTTATTGACGTTTTCTTAGAAGGTAATTACACCATAAAGCTTATAAATATAACATAATTAAAATTTCCAAAAAACTTTACCTTCTGTTTTTAGGTTGTCCAAATATGAATTTCTTCCGCTTTTTTCACTGTTGATGCCATTAGCCAACTGTTTAAGCTTTTCACTATAGCCTGTCCCATTTACAATCAGTTGATGATGACCTAAAGTCACGTTACTTGGCTTGTTTTGCGATGACGTTATCAACATATTTGGATTGTTGACGTCATCCGCTGACTTAATCTCGCTATCCGAACTGTAAGCTACTTGCTTTGTTTTCGCAGTAGCCTTTAAGTTGTAAAACTTTGAAAACATGTTTTCTTGATGTGCAAGTTGCAACGGATCAAAACTGCGACCTATCATCAACTGCGACATTGTGATCGGGTCACAGTTTGAAAAAATATTATTTTCCTGTCCTCCAGTTGACCGCAATACCGTCGAGTTTAAAAGGTTTAACAGTGCTATTTGCTGGTTTGTTGTTGCGACTCCATTTTTATTTTCTGTATTTTGGTATTTTTTTGAAGAGGTATTGACTGTTTTAGCTTCATCGCATAAGTTTGTAAGACTTTTATTTTCAAGAGTGTTCATGCTATCGAAAGTTTCAGAATTGTATTTGTCAAGTAACGAGTTTTTAAGCACCAATGAGGGCAAAGAATTGTTGAATTCCCTGAAAAAATAAAGTACTTTTAATTAGTGCTTAAAAAAAGAAACGTACTAAGTTTTAATATTAAATCTTACAAAAATTAGATTATTAATGCGTTTATTAAAAAAGTTAGTAATAATTTGAATGAACGTAACACCAACAAGAAAATATTTTTTTTAATAATCATGAACACCTATTATAATTTTTTTGACTACTTTGAAGTTTGGTGAACGCTGTTGTTTTCGCTAAGATTGAAACTTAATTCTTGTTTATTGTTAGCTTCACCATTCAAACTTAAATTTTGTTTAATCTTTTTGATGTAATCAGATGCTGATCCTTCTTTAAAAACTGCTGATTCTTCATTTTCTAAAAAATAAAGTTTCAATTACAACCAATGAAATTTAAAAATCCTTTTAAAAAATTATAATAAAAGCTGGTTGTGGACATACTTGTTTATTTTTTATTTAGTATGTATGTTAATGCTAATGTTATAAGATATAAAAATATAATTTGTAATTTTACAAAATTTTAACATTGAAAAAAAAAACAATAATTTCAGTAAAGTTTTATTCCTAAATAAATCTCTTAATATATTTTCCATTACAACTATACGTTAACTAAACTTAAAATTTTACTCAAATTTTATGTACGTAAAACTAATAAGTTAAAAATAACGTTTTTGTTAAGATAATTATGTATACAATTTATAATAATAAACACAACTTAAAATTCAACTAAAATATAGTTGCTAAAGAGGCTTAAAAACGTATCCGCTAAGGTTGAGCATTTATGAATAGTACGAATACCAATTATAAAACGCTCGTATAAAGATTAACTAAACTAAATTTCGATGTATTTGAAATGCTAAAAATAGCCTCGGTCGTCAATCTAAAACAAAAATTCAAACATCACTAACAGCGACTAGCTTCAACTTTGCTATTCGTCGGCAGCCCTATAACTTTCGACGTAGTCTAGGAAGCACGGGCGTGCGAGGCGCACGTAGTAAAGGGGCGACTTATTAATTTCTCAGACGACAAGGAAGCGATGATCAGTCGAGCGCGTCACGCGATGACCAGCATCGAACGCTCGTCTAAAACAAAGCGAGATGGCAATGTCAGCTGGAGCAGACGACAAGTCGCGAAATTTCAAGCGCAATTTTTTCTCTTGCGTGTTTGTTGATTGTTGTGCAGCTTCTGTGTGCGAGTGTGTGTGTGTGGAAGCGCTACAAAGCAAGCATGTATGTTTATCATTGTTATGCATGACCTTGCATATACATTTTTTTTTAAACAAACAGCGTATTAATGTTTATTGATAAAAGTTAAACTTAGACCAAACGGTTTTTTATAGTAGTAGAACAAAAAATTGCTTTGAAATATTTTTTTTTTAAACTTTGTTATTTATTTTAACACCGTTTATTAAAATTATTTATACTATTTCTATAATAACTTCTTGCTCATTATCTATTTAACTTTGAAATTTTATTTACAATGTAATGTTTTGTAAGTATTTTTTTATATAAAACTTTATACTGAATTCGCAAAATAGCTGTTTTATAACTCTATAAGAGCTGAAGTATAAATATAAATGTATTTTATTTATTTATTCATCAAGTAAGACTTAAGAAACATCGCATAGAAATAAAATTTAAATCGGTACTACTAAATAAATAAAATAGTTACTTCTAAAATGAGTACAATACAACATTTTTAGTTTAATTTATAAAATTCAGTTGTAATAAAATAAGTTTTTCTATCTTAATCAAGCTAATAAAGAGTTTTGTTTTTATTAAGCTTCTTATAAGTAAACTATAATAAAACGAATAGATTCAGAAAACAACCTCCTTAAGCATTAAAAGGCTAAAATAAAATTATATTTTATAAAGATAGTCGAAAAGTTTACAAAGAACTAATTTGTACAGTACAATTTAAAACGATTTTATACAAATGGTTTAACAAAACTAAAATTTTTAAATTGTACTTAAAAAAGTAAATCAATGCTAACACAGAAAACATTCGAAAGTTTAGATTTATCGTTTATAAGTTTCTTGCTAAAACTAGTGCTCTAAATAAGATAATTGTTTTGTAATTGTTTTTTTTTTTAACATTAAGTATTTAAGGAAAATCGTGTTTTTTAAGCATATTATAGGCTATTTAAGACAGCACTATACTATTGTCTTAATCTCAATTGCTCCACTGAAAAAAAGCACAACGAGTTATTTCGAAAATTTCAAACAAAGTAGAATTTAATTGACTCAAATTTAAGATAAACATTTTTATGTTTAAACTAGACACTTGAACTATCTCTCTCGCGACCGTAGTATGTACTTGCAAACGAATTCAAATTTATCAAAATAAACTACTCCTTCGACTTGGTAAGTCAAGTGGCGAACAGTTTATCCCACATCGCGAAACTCAAGTAGTTCAAATACCAAAACTTAAGAAAGTCAATAAAAATGTCTCTGTTCGTCAGGAGTTAATTTATTATACTTAGGGCAGCAAGATTTCGTTAAGCTTGTTGAGCTAATCGAATTAAACAATGTGATGTACATTTATATAATTTTAAATAGGCAAGATTAAACAAACTCAAAAAAAAAAAACATCTTTTAAGCTTCAATATTTGAGTAGGTCATTTTTGTAAAGGGTCTTTTATTAGTTTTTTTTATTTTAACATCATCGGTTGTTTTTTTAACAAGAGAAATAATAAGTTTTTGAAAACTAACTTTTTTCCAAATCTAAAGCTTTCATGTCGCAACTCGTAGAAATCTCAGATTGGTTGCTATCGTCGCTTACATCTGTGCAACCATTGTGAATTGATTGGTTGAAAAGAATCCGTTTCTTTTTGAGCATGCTTGGAGGCTGAGCCATCAAGTTACTGACTTCGTTATTAGCAAATTCACACTCTTTCTTGTGCTAAGTAAAACGTGTTTTTTTTTAATGTATATATACTTTTTTTTAAAATATTCAGTATTAGTTTAAATCAGATTTTAAAACATATCAATTAATTTTATCTATTAGATAAGTGTTTTTATCAACAGACTCGCTTGAATATTTCAGTAACTTTTCTTTTCGAAAAACAATATTTTAATTTGTTTTGCTCTTTCTAAAGACTTTTTTCTTTTACACACTTGAAATTTCTATTAAACTTAATAAATTTGTTTATAAATAAAGACAAATTATACTTTAAATTGGTAAATATTTTAAAAAATAAATATGTTCGAATTTCAAAAATCAATATTCAACAAACTTAAGTTTATTTTAAAGTACTGACCCTTGGTACGAAAAAAATGGCAGCACGGCTCGCTTCAATTTTTTTTTGTAATTTTTATGTTGTATAGAATATATATTAATAAAGAGTAAATATTTATTATGCATAAATAATAATTTTATAATATCAACAATTTTAATTTAGCTTAATTATGTTTTTTAAAATAAATATCTTTTAATATACTTATCTGCTACACTTTTGTGGAAAATTTTAAATTCTAATGGATAATGACATACAATATTCTTTTTAAGTTATTAATCAATATATATACAAAAACAAAGCTGTTTAGTAACATTGAAACCAAATAACTTTAACTGTTTTTTAAGTTTATGTGCTCGACAAATGGTGATACAAACCTTAAACTTAAAAAGTACAGTCAAACGTGTCCGCAAATAGGATAATTTTATATTTTTAGACATAAATTATATATACTTTGGTAAGAAAAATATCTACAAAGTAATTTACAGTATCCATTGCAAAGCCAGCTCAGGTGTGTACTTGCGAGCGCAACTGTGATGGCTAATACACAAAAGTAAGTAATAAGCACTTTTGATCATTTTAGTAGTTTAAAGTGATTACAAGAAACCAGGTGGGACACAAGTTGTACTTAAAGATTTGTTTATTTTAAAATTGTACCTACACAAATAAATTGACAAATAAAGCTTTTATCTCGAGAAAATATACGATATGTTATAATTTTTTGTAACTTGATTGTTATAAAAAAAATCTACAACATTCTATAACTTATTTCAACTATATAATAACAGCTTATACTTAAAATTCAGCAAAAATATAGTTAGTTTCATAGTTAAGAATAAAAGTTAACTTAAAACTTAACTATTGTCCACTGTTTTTACAAAAATTTATGTAGTTTACAAAAATTCCTAATATCTAAACAAATCCATGCTAAGTTTTAACTAGTTTGTAAAACCTATATAAAATGCGTATTTTAAACAAACTGTTTTACGAAAACTTTATTCTACTAAAGAAAATTCACTATTTATTATATATATATACACGTAATTGAAAGTTAAGATTAAATATATATTTAAACCAACCGAAACGAATGTTGCAAATTCAGAAAGTGCAAATTTAGATTGGCAACTTCCACATGTTATAAAGTCTTCTCCTTCCGGAATCTGTCTAAAAGTCTTACTATTCTGTCGTAGACCATCGATACCTGAAAACATTTTTCAGACTGTTTAAAAATCTAATTGCCATAGTTATTAAAAGTTAAGTTTGATTCGAAATCTAAAAAAATTACAACGTAAAATATCCACTTTTATTTTGAACTAAAAACCAAACGCACAAATTTGAAATGTAGCAAGTTATTTCATGACGTGTTCTCTTAAAATTAACTCACTTAAATAATTGTTTTTGTTTAAATATTTCATATTTAAGGAAAAGGCGGATTTAGTTTGGCTATCAGGAACACAAAAAGCAGTGGAAGCTTTCATCATATCATTTTTACTTGTCTTTGTATGGTTATGGTTTAAACATATATCATCTCTACTAAGTTGGTATGTTTCGGAAGGTATTTTGTTCAAATTAACTTCATGAATACTTCTAAACCCTAGTTTATCTCTAGGCATATTTTACTGGAAAACTACTTTAAAAAACTAAATGCAGTTTATGATACAACTTTGTGCTTCGCGATAGTACTGTCCATAAGATAAAAAACACTCATCTACATATAAATCAGCAGTCTTTTTTATCTTCTTTGAAGGTAAAACTACTTTTTTAAGCTCAAGTTGTTGATAAGTTTGTATAGTAGACGACGGCTTCTTACCGTGCATCTAAAAACTAACTTCTAGACTAACTTGTAAAGTTACTTGACGTTAAACCTAATTATAAGCTAAAAAGTGTTTATATATTAAGCCTATTTGCTTTGTCTACAACTTTTAGAGTTACAAATTATATAACACACCGTTATTCAATAAAACGTAGGTTTTTTACAAATGCTTTTGATTAGTCTAAACACAAACCAAAATATTTTTTAAATAATTTCAAAACGCATTAAAATGCTAAGTAATGAAATTTGCTATTAAATGACAAAAAATACACCGAACAGTGTTTTTGATGAGTAATTGTTTTATTGTTTGCGCATGTGGGGCTAGAAAACACACAAATGTCGTAAAGTAAACATTGACCTGTCCAAATTCAAACAGCTCAAATTTTAATAATTCTTCTTTATTGCTAATTTGTTTAAAATAAATGTTAAAAAACAAAATAATTTATTATCATAATCATATTACTTTGACCTACATAAGATTTTAAATTTTTTTTAGATACAGTTAAAACAAGTTTTTTAACTTACTAAAAACACCAATTCTTAGTAACTTTTTATTTTCTATATATATTTTTTTTTGTTCCGATCATAATCTTATCATTTAGACCTATATAGGTATTATTTTAGAATTTAACACTTTTTGAGACGTTGCTTCTTAAAATTTTTTGAAGATTTTAGTTCACGGAACTTTAAATGTCATTTCAATTAAAAAAGTATAAACACAACGCAATACAAACATTAAAGTAGAGCGAAAAAACACTCGACGTACAAGTTAGTTGATTTGAGATAGTTCAAATGTATGCTTTAGTTGTGTAGTATTTTAAAACTTTACATATTTTAGACACCTGCATGCACATTTATCATTTGTCGCTAAAAGTTAAAGACGAATTTTTTAGATTGTAGCTCGGTTTCTAAATAAAAACTTTCATTTTAAATAGTACTTACGTTTTTGCTTATTAACTTGGGATAGATGTGTCATTTTGTATTGTCTAAAGTTTAATAGTTAAATATCCTCAAAAAAAAAAGGATTTCAGTTTTATTATGCACAAAAAGTTTTATAAACTAGATTAATCAAAAAAATTATTATTTTTTTATTAATTTCTGTTAGCAGTAAAAATGTATTGTAAGTAGTTTTAGTTTTTCACTGTGTTATGCTAATTTTTTGGAGCTTTATTATCTCAAGTGTTTATTGAAAAAGTACAGCTAATATTTATTGTTTATACTTTAAGTTTAAAAAACTCAATTAGTAGTATACGCTAGTCGATAAGTTTAAATTTAACTTAAATAAAAACCTAGATAGTTACATTGAAAATTATTTTACTTTGTTGGTGTATTATTTTTTTAGTTTAAAATTAAATAACTAAAAAAATATAATGTTTTTTTATGTATTTGAAATATACTTAAGAAAAAAAACAACAGTAGAAAAAAAAAACTATTGAAAAACATTTTTAATACATTATTTTTCATCGTTTTATAAAAAACGTCTATCAGAATTATTTTAACTGTGTAATTAAAAGTTAATTAAGATAATATAATTTTTATTTTAATAGATTTTTACGACTTTTGGAAGAACTTTGAATCCTTTGTTTATTCAATTCGCATGACAGAAATTAAAGAAATATATCACAAATCACACAAAAATTGACCGAGAGAATAAAAAGAGAAAAAGCTTGTAATAAATAAAACTACTTTCACAATAGCAATACTCAGCTTTAGCTATGCAAATTAAATGGCTTTGAGTTTTATAACTCTTTCTTAAAGGGTTTTACTCCGTTTTATCTATGGATTTAAAATAGTTTAAAATATATTTCTGCTACTAGCTCATTTGTTTAATCCGTTTAAGTCTTTCTTATATAAAACTTGGGAATTATAAAATTTGCTGGTATATTTTTGAGAAAAACAATCAACTAAAGGGTCATGTAAGTTGTTTTTAAGGCTTCATGTAGTTTATAAACTTAATAAAAATTTTTTTTAAGTTTAATCTTTATTCTTATATGTAATATTATTGGTTTCTGTATTGTTGATATCAAACCAAAATGTTGTGTTAGAATAAAAACCAGTGAAAAGCTAGAGTAAAACAATTATTAAATTGTAAAAAGTTTAAAGCTATATAAACAAGCTGATATACCAAAAAAAAAGTTATTGATTTATGTTACGGAAACCATTATAAATTATTTTTAAATATACATTATGCAACTGGCTATTCTAACTTTTTAAATAAACAACTTTGTTTAAAAATGATAATTTTAATAAAATTTAAGAGACACATAGAATTAAGAGGATTTTATAAAATACTTATCAACCATTTCACTAAAGAATAATATTAGGTAAAAATTTTTAACTGGTAAATGGTTACATGACAATTCAAATTCGGACAACTCAAATTCCGACAATTCAAATTCTAAAAAAAAATATTTAAAAGACTATACCTCAAAAAGTAATATAATTTTGAAAAAAATAAAAAATGCGTATGTAGATCTTATTAATTTATACAAGCCACTTTTATCTTTTTTGAAAATCTAAAACATTTTACAATATATTTTAAAATTTCTAAAAATGACTAAATTTTTTACTTTAATTAAGCCATATCTCAAAGAATATTTATTTTTTTTGCAAAAAGAAAAAAATGGCCTGTTGATAATAACATGATTTACATATGCATTTTTTATTTTATAAAAATTTATATCAATTTTTATTTTTATTATATTTAGCTGTTTCAATTTTTTACTAAGAATTTGAATTGTCCGAACTTGAATAGTTCTGCACCCTGGTAAATATATTGATGTGTTACAAACTTATAAACTTAGCATATCTTTTTTATAAGGTATTGTGTTAATCGCATTGTCTTGTTTTATTCAAAATAAATTTAAAATAGTTGAATTTTTAGTTTGAATGTTTCAACTATATGTTTAATATGTTTTAATTGTTTGGCCTATTTGATTAAAGTTTGACTTTTTAACCTCAATTAAACCTGTTTTCACCTGAGTAACATATTTTTATTTTATTATTTATAAAAAAAATTGTAACTTTTATTCAAAGTTAAGTTTACGCTTTTAGAAAAACCTATTTTGAGTTTTTAAATATGCATATTATAGCTTTATTTTATATTTACTTTCCTTTAAAACATTTCTAATTTAACATTATAAAAACACATTGTGATTGTGTTTTGTTTGTATTATATCTTTATATTTATACTTTAAGTATGTATTGGGCTTATTTGAGATGCGAAAATTTTATCAATTTAATCAAAAAAATTAGCTTATTTAGTAAGTACAAATAGTTTTACAATAACTTTTAACAGTACTAAAAAAAATTAACTGTTACAACTCAAACTATTTAATATTTCTCATCAAATCTACTATATATCGCGATATTTATTATTTAACTAAATTTTAGTCAACATTTTTCATTTAAACTAAGTGTATAAGTTGCGTTCTTTCAAATGAAAAAAAAAAACTTTTTTGTTAGTTTGTAGATAAACAGTTTATACAAAGTATTGTTCTGCCACAATTATGGATTACTCAAAAATGCCTCGTGCTTTTGTTATTTTAACATTAATTAAAGAATTTAAATAAAACTTTTTTTGCAACTACACACATAGAACATCAAATTGATTTTTAATAAGATAGTCGCTCGGCTGCATTTCTGGCACATCAGCGCTTATTAAATTGTCTGTCAAGACTATCGCTCGCGAAGACTTGAAAAACTAGCTGCGTGTGTATCGAGCTCCGCTATGACGTGATAATGGATTGGCTACTGTGCAGTCCAGCAGCAGCGTAATCATCAATATTTTGCCTCGAAGCGTTCTACCTTAGAAAATTTTTCACCACATTCAGCTATCCGTGCGAAATTTCTTATTTTTAAACATATTCAATCAACTTTTCATCGCTCGTTTTTCAGTTCAGATCGTTAAGGAAAGCATTGGATAGATTAAATCTAATAAAGCGATTTTATCGTGATTACCACTCATACTATTTTTCATTGAGTAAACATTTAACTTATACTTGAAATGTTACTTTTAAGTTCTAAACACGGTTGGTAAGTTGTTTAGGTTTAAAAACTTAACTACATACAACAACAACTATCCAGTCTTAAGATTAGTCATAATTTAAATAAACACAGTTTAAATTTAAAAAACCTTTTTAAGTTAAAGAAAAAAACTCGTTCTTTAGTCCATAAAAACTTTTTAACTTTCATTTAGGATAAAACGATAATTATGTTTTAAAATAAGGTTGGATGTTTAGCACTTACCTCTCAGCAAGTTGTTTTTAAATCTTAACCCAAAACTCATTAGCGAGCTTAATTGATGCTTAAAACTAGCTCTTAAAAATATACACTTGGCAATAGAAACTGATGTCATGGCCTTCATAAACTACTTGTAGTACAGCAGAAATTGAGACTCAAAAGAGGTATGCACTTAAGATAAAGAACACAAAACTCTAATTTTAACCTTAAAGGGAAAATGATTGTAGACTTTCAGGCTGCATAAAGTTTTTTCATGCAAATTAATTTTAATGAATATTTTTATAACAAGAGTTTCAAGCATTGATCTTAAATTAGATAGATAAACAATATAATCTATGTAAGTTAAAGCGAAGCAAAAAATAGTACAATAATTAACTTTTATGTAAGACTTTTTTTTTTTTATATTTATTCAAAACTTTAATTCAAAAAATAATTTTTGTCCGGATAACACAAAAAACATGCTTTTTTTTCGAATGGCGTCTAAAAAATTTTAGTTTTACTAAAATTACATGTATATACATTTTTTTGCAGTACAATACTTTAATTTTGTATAAACTTTATTTTCTTTTAACGTTTACAAACTGTTAATTAGTTTTACAAGTACTCTCTTTTTTTCTTCTTTTAAACAATTTGTTTTTAAACGAAAACAAATGAAGAGTTTGTTTTATAGTTTATTATAAGGTATTGCAAAGTATATTTTATTTCTATAGCTATTTAAAAGCATTTAAAATTATGTGTAAGAACAAGTCTTGTTTGTTTTAACTATTTTTTATTGCTTTGACCAGTCAGTACTTGAAACCCATCAGTTACTTTTTGAATTAAAAGTTTAAAATAATGATATAATCGTTTTTAATAAAAATTTAAACAAGTTATCTAAAATTATATAGTTGACTACATAAGTAAATGGATTCTAAAAAAATAAACAGATTTAGACTTTTCGTTTCTTTTAGCATACTTAAATTTGACGAAATATATTCTTTAAACAAATTTTCCAAAAAAAAAAACAAATTGGAAAACAAAAATAAGGTTTTTGTACAAAGTCCATTCGATTTTCAAAGTTTTAGAGGATATACACGCTTATTCTTGCTTATACGCACCTTAATTTTAATTTTTACGAACTATTAAATTTTATTGCACTGTTTTCATCTTAACCCTTTCAAGCTACTTTAGTACTTCGTAAGCACTTTTTACGTTTGTATATTTTTAAAGTTGCATTGTATATAGTGCTAAAGATTTAGTCTTAAATATTTAAAAGATTCGCAAGAAAAACTATTGTTTATCTATTAGAACAACTTTGCAACACTTACTTTTTACCTTCAGCACATTTTTTAAAACTATTTTACCTTAAAATTTATAGCATAAGGTAAAAGCGGTCAGTATATATAGCAATCGGACGACATGCTTCAATTGCTATGACCATAGAGGCGATAGTATATTCAAGCATGATTGAATGCAAAATATTCGACAAATTTTCTTTTGTTTTAAAATAATGTTTATTAGTATTGATAACTAATAATATTAGTAAACTTAATTAAAAAATATGTTTACTTATCAAAAAATAAACTTAATTAATGTAGTTTTTAGATCATTTAAAAAACTTTATTTTCTACAAAGCTTCAATACACCATAAAAAATTCACTTGTTTCACGTGATATGTTGCTGTTTAATTTATTCAACTTTAATTGACAAATACTTAAACAAAATCAACTATTTGGATATTTTATTTTTAGAGAAAATCATAGCTAGCTTTTACTTTTTTTTTCTATACAGAAAAGTTTATTATAGGTTTACGTTTCCATCTAAGAAATTAGTAGTTTTCAACTGAAGTTTAATTTAGTTTGTTTATTAGTTAGTTTAAAACGCGTTGATTTTGTTGTTTTTTTATTTATTACTTTAACAAAAAATATTTTACTTTAAATTAGTTTTTTATCATTTAAAAAATAAAAAAACTATTCCTAGAACTATGTTAGTTTAATTTATTCTAATACGATTTTATAACATTTTTATATTAATAAAGTGAAGCTGTAAACGTTTTTATTTAGTAACACCTGTTAAAACTGACGCATGTAGAAATTACTATAAGGCTCAAAAACAAAACAAACCTTTGTCATCAGTAGCCGTAGTAGGAGTTAACACGTGCTGGGGTTTTTCTTGCTTGCGTCTCGACATTTTTCATGTTCCAAAATGCGAAAGGCAGGTAGACGAGTCGGCCAGACTGAGCGGAGCTAAAGCAGAGTGCAAGTGGTCATCGCCATCTTAAACACTGTTTTAGCAAATGATGGCTGGAGAGAGAAAAAAGTATTATGGCGTCGAGAGAGAAAGAGAGCCGCTCGCGTCTAGCAGCAGAAAACCATAACTAAAGTGGATGAGCCGCATCGAAGTCCGTAAAATGATGCGATCCTACAAGTTCGACTCCGGTTGTTTACTGTTTCCAAGTTCGCCTAATATATCATAGCTTTTGCGTTTTAATTTCAGAGCTATAAAGCTATTGACAAACCAGTTATGGAAAATTGTTTTTGGATAAAAATATTATAATATTTTTTTTAAATTTTACAAATAAAGTCATCTGAATTAGATAGTACTTATAACGAACATACAATATGACATACATGATGATTATGTCTTATCTTCTATGTTTGTAAATAATTATTTAATAAGTTATTAAAACGATATTTTTTCAAACAATTATGAAAATTACAAATTATTTTTCCATATATAAATAAAGCATTTAGCTATAGTTTATGAATATTTTTACCCTGACTTAAATCTTTTAAAATAATGTTAATCTAAAACTTGATAAACTGTAAACTGATTGCTAGATTAGATTTAAAAATACCTGAGCTTATTTATTACTACTAGTTAACTGATTTAATACACAAGAGATCATTTAGAATATTTTTAAATACTACTAGTATTATAACAATATAAAATTAGTTGTTTTGTTAAATACAGGAACTTTTTACTTGAAATTAGTTTCTCAAAAATCATCTAACTTTGTTTAAGTCATCTCAAAATTTAATAAACTTTTTTCAATATAAAGTGTGTTTTCTGACGATAGCACTAATTAACTGAATAAAAAACACGAAAAACTTGTTTTATAGGTGTTTTAGAGTTTAAGTACTTTGTGTTTATTCAGTATACATGTTTTGAAATCAATAACTGTAAAACTTAACAATACTATTTAAAAAAGTGAAAAATATTTTAATAATTTATTTACTCTAATCTTGTTTAAAATACAAAGTTGATGAATGTTGGTAAAAAAAAATTAGTTTATGTTAAATATTTTTAATAAAATTGTTAAAATAAATAGATAAAAAGTTTTTGTAATACATATAAACGTTTTTTACATTAATATACTACATTTAATGGAGTCAGATGAACATCATATTTATACAGCATGTTATTTTAAGACAGGAAAATATAATCGTTGTTTCATCTTAATAAAATTATTCGTTTCTTTCTTTTCAACGGGTAATTACTACTGTAATAATGTTAAGAATAAAAATTTAACGTATAAAAAACTAACATGTTTGGTAGGAGAATTTAACTGTTTATTGACAGAGTTTACAAAAACATAAAACAATTATTTTTGTCTTAAAAACGTATTCAAACTAAACTTCATAAACTTTATAAAAAGTCAGTAAAATAACAATGCTTTTATATAAACAAAACTTACAACTAAAAAAATTTATTAACACTTTTTTGATAAGTTTTAGATTATTGTGAAACGTTTCCTATCATATTTTTTTTACTTTTTAAGTTCTTCTTTTATTTAGTTGAATTTTTCCTGTACGTTTTTTGTTTGATATTTGTTGTTGAGATATGTTAAGTTTCCGTAAACTTACTGTGAAAAAAACATTATATAAAGTCTTTTTGACTTATTGATTTGTTAAGTTTTAAAGTCAAATTTCTGTAAAACCATTATTTTATCAATTCTTCTAGTAAATAATTGAAATTAATGAAAAAGTAAATTAAAGAAATAAAATTTGTTTTTTACATATACCTTTTTTACTCTTGGGACACAGTACATTATTAAGTTAAAATATTTGTTTAGATTTAAATTTACCAAATCTGCTGACAAATTGAGTGTAATATTTGCTCATAAAATAAGCTATAGCTTCATTGTTTAAGAATTAAGAACTTTTTGTTCAAAAAAAGTTTCGATCAAATTTAAATTCCAACTTAAAATTAAAATGATAAAAACTGACACAAGTATTTCGTAACGTATTATACTTTTTACTTTAAATATGTTCAAAAACTTTTTAAAGTTATGGGTTTGGTTTAAAAATCGGATCAAAAGAAAATTTTTTTTACAATAACGTGAAAAGAAAATGCCAACAAGTTTCACAACTTTTTCTTAAGGTTATATCTTAATTATACTCCTTGAATTTATATTGATTGAGTTATTGGTAAAAACATTTCATAACTTTTTTTATGACACTAAAAAAATAGATCAATTGTATAAATAATATGCTTTTATTTTAAGTTTAAAAAATTTAATAAGTTTAAACATTTTTAATTAAATTAATTCTTAGATAATTACAAAATTTACTCTTAGTATTATAATAAAAGCTAATATATTTATAAAGAGTAGTATCAAGACATCTAAATATACCAAGAGTTTTTGTGTTAATAAGAATCTTTAATTTTTGCCGGTATCGTAAATTAAGCTACATGAAAACTTTGAACATTTCATTAAACAATAGACAAAATAGAATTGTTTTCGAGAATTGTGATGGGTTTATCCTAAGGAAAACCTTTAAGAAAAGTCTCCTACCATTTGAAACTTATGGGGGTAGCTGTAATATTGATAGAATTGAAAATCAATCAAACAAGTTCATTTACAAGTATTTTGCTTCTGTTTATCGTCTCCTGTTTTTTAGTTTCAATCTTCATCTCTTGTGGTGAGTCGCTCTCTTGCTTAGGCGCAACTTCAATAAGACCGGCTTAAGTTTTGACTTTTTGGTGACGTCATATTTCAAGTGGATGGGCTTTGATTTTCTTTTGTTTTTATTTGTCATCGCCATCAGACAGCTCTAAGGTAGCGACAGTGCATCATTATCATTGTTTTCGTGACCTTTGCTCGAAGTAATTCATGAGGTGTCAACAAAACCATTGAGATATGTTTTAAGTTTTTAGGATTTAATTAAACTGTACTTAAAAAGAGAAAGACTATTCAAATTTTATACTTTTGCCCGTACATAAGTAGAAAGATAAGTTTAACATCAAAAATGTATCTATTGATTTTACGCCTCCCTAAACCACGCCGGCTAGCCTTATACTTTAATAGCTCAATTATTGAATTATTAATACAGATTAAAGGTCATTTATGCAACTTACTAAAGTATATTGTATACTTGGCAAGATCTTTATCTATTTATGAACATAGTCGAGGTCATTGCATCATCACAACTTATTTAATTAGTAACTGCAACCTTTTACAGCTATTCAGTTCGGATATCCAAGTGTTTATCAAGCAAATAGTTTGATTTACTGCTTTAAAAGTTTCTTAGGTATTATAAAGTAGTACTTTTTTATCGGGTACTTTTTACATTAAATAATTTTACTCAATGATATTAAAAACACAAAACAGACAAGAACTTTTTATTTTTAAGTAGAATTTGAAAATGTGTTGGTAAAGCTTTGTTTTATGTGTTTTTTTTAGCAAGTTAGAATATATTACAGCTAAAATAGTTGTTAACACCTTGAGTACAACATACGTATGGAGTCTGTTTTGATATAAACAATTACATGAAGCAGATTCAAATAACAAAAAAAGTATACTTTAAATTCAAAGCATGCATGAATGACAATAAAAGTTTGCCTAAACAAAAAACCAGTCAGACAATTCTATTCTTCATCAACAAAAACAACTACTACCTGTTTTTGTCCAATACACTAAACGCCAAGTAAACTTAGCTTTGGTTTGGCTCAACAACGATAGTATTTAATAGTATTTTAAGCTCGTAACTGAATTTACTTTTTTTGATGTTTTTGTTGTGTAAGTTAAATATATTTATAAAATTGTTGTTATCTTAAGACCTTAAATTTATTTGAAATGCTTAGCTTGTAGTAAAACATTGTAAATACTTTTTGTATACTAATAACGTTATACTAGTTTTAATTTATTTTTTTATTTTCATTAAAAGTTCTAAACTTTAGCTTGATTTTGTTTGGTATAAGAATAATACTTTTATTGACAATAAACGTAAAAATTAAGAATTTAGCTGTTTTTTAATTTTTTAACAATGTAGTATTTTATTACTTCAAAAATCAACTGCGGTTGTTATAAAAAAAAAGTCTCGATAAATGCTAAAAGTGAACAAAACGGTAAAAACAATAAGTAAGCTTATAATACTACTTAGCACTTAATGAAGTGCTATGGATTATAAATTCATACCATAAAAGAAATAAAAGAGTTAAACTTCTACAAAGTTATGAACAGAATCTTAAAACAACGCTTTTAGTCGAGTTTACGTTTTAATGTACATATACATAAGTTAAAACACTTTTACATTATAACAATTGATCATAAATGGTAGGTATTATAAGATTCGAACTACTGTTGTCATCTGTAATCAAACAAAGCAAGTATAAAACAATCAACTAGTTTTGTTCAAGTCTTTTAGTAGACTTTATAGTCTAGCATTGAAAAAACTAATTAATTTAATAAAATTCTTGTTTAACATTTTTTTTTGAATAAGTATTTCAGTTTTTATTTTATGTTTAGATTTAAAAACTCAATTGCATACAGTTCAAAAAACTAGTTTTGTTTTAAAAACAACATAAGATTTTATTAAACTATGCTGTATAAGAATAATTTTAATGTTTACTTTTAGTAGCTATGTCCTAAATAATCTTTTAACTAAAATGACTATGTTACATTGGTCATTGTCACATCTAACATTCTTGAATCGATTTCTTATAAACTAGACTACTTTATATTTTTTATTTCACAAAAACTAGAAATATAAATAAATTTCATTTTATGGAAAGTTTAATGAAAAAGTAGAAAAAAAATTAACATTAGAATTCAACATACCGAACTAAAATATTAAAATAAAAACATTTCAAGTACTTTTTAAACCTTTTTAAGTAGTAACAAGACGTCAACTCTTAAAGTAATCTAATTAACTCAATGCTTTGTAGCAGCCATTTTATAAACTTTTATAAGACTTTGATGGTCATTTGTTTTGTTTGAGAACTTAAGACCATAACAGATATACTGTTGATAATAATTTTACAAACTACCAAATTAAAATTCAAATATAACCTTGTACCTTATTATTTTAATTCAAAATTAATGTCCTTCATAATAATCTAGTTTTACAATAACTATTTTAGAAGCTTACCAATTTACTTGAAACTGCCGTGAAACACTTGCGCTCAAGTTTCTATAAACATTTTAAACTAATACATGATAAAGCAATCGATGAATATTTAAAAGTTAGTGAAGTATTTTGTGAATATATAGCATAAATTAAGTATATAAAAAACAAAAACACTTTAGCTTGTCAATACAATGTGATCCATTTATTTACGGTACTTAAAATTAAAATTCATTGTCGAATTTATTATTTTTTATAATTATACCTACTAATATAATTAAACTTTCTTTAAAGTATTGAAAACATCCAAATTTTTAATTGACTATAGCGTTAAATCATTGAAACATTACGACTTAGTGAATTTTTTTGACTATTTATGTACAACAGTTAGTTCTATTTCTGTATAATACTTAGTTATAAGCTTGTTTTGCTAAAACTGCTTGATTGAAACTACTTATGATTTGTACAAAACATAAGTTTAGTTTATATTAAGTTAATTTTAGCTAGATTTAGACTATAAATTAATTTATTACCAATAACTTATTTTAAAAGCTGCAATCAATCCTAATGTTTTATTTACCTATTCAAGTTTTATGAAAGACTTAGTAAAAATGTTTCTAGACTTTGAAAATTTTTCAACGAGTATAAGAAAAAAATTAATATTATTTAAAACTTAAAATATGAACGGTTGATAGAGTTAATAAATACTGAATCATAAGTTCATAAGTAAACGGAAAAGTATTCTAAAACCATGATAAAACTTGTTTAAGTTATAAATATAATAAACTTTATTAAAACAAGACTTACAGCTTATTTATTAAATTGTATTGAAAACACACATATATTTTTAATTTAACACGCAAATTAAACATTACTTTTTGAATAAAAACATTAAAGTTTGCTAGAAGATCAATAAAAGTAATAACTTCTGAGGACGCACGTCGCAATGACTTTGACCAAGGAAGCTTTCAAACAAAAAGTCGCCTGCAATCGGTCTAGCCGGCTGCTGCAGCGCATAGTGAGGGGTGACGCGCTCAAGCACGGCTAATGTATTGATGTTCGAATTACGAAGTCACGGGGCGCGCTCATAGCGCGTGACTTGACCTTGCAAATGAAACGTTTCACCTTTTCTAACTCGTTTGCATGTTCGATTGTCGCTGCTAGACTCTGCTCTGTGCTGATCCCAGGGGTATTAATAATGTCATTTTTTGACCGCACCACAAATGAGCAGCGTAATCCAGTATAGTAAAGCTTGGTGAAAAAATAATATTTTTTCAGCTTTTGGAAACAGGATGAACTTTTATGCTCGCTAAGTATTCTCTAAATAGTTAAACACTGTTTTAGTTTTACGAAGTTTAAATAAAAGTTATGTATAGAAATAAACTTAAGCTTCACTCATTTTTACAAACATATTATTTTTTTCCGATTTTTTTGTAGAATATAACAACTAAAATTTTAACTAATTATGTATAAAATATTATTTTAACATAGTAAGTGCATTAAAAGATAAAAAACAAAAGTTTATGCATGTGTATATCTTTTTAACTTTTACCATTTTTAATAAATGTAGCTCGAATTTTATCCATAGTGCCCTTGTTGTTTGGACACAAACACTGCCATCCATTTAAGTTCGCCGCAGGAGATAATTTTAATATTTTCCCATTACCCATCCCACTGTTTCATCACAAAACACGGCGCGCCGACCAAAAATAATAGTTGTTTAGAAAAAAAAGAGGTCTGCTGCTTGACACCGCGTCGTCTGTTTCTATGGTTACTCGCTAGGTCTCTAGAGTCCAAGTTTTGCTTGAACTCGAACGAAAAGTTGCTAAATAAGATAAAATGCTGCTACACGTAAAAGAAATAAAAATCGATCGAGTTGCAAAAGAAAACATACAAGGGATGATGCTGAGCCGCTGTCGGCAAAACGGTAGGTTTGGTAAGGTCCTTAGCCGACTGATTAATAATGGCTTGTAACATTAGACAAACAGTTGACTGGATCCTCGACAGTTGGCTCGCCTTACCTGCCTGCCAAGCAAATATAACGCAAAAGCATCAGCGAGGGAAAGTTTGGAGATGAACAGCCATAGTGTTCTTTTTTGTTTTAATTGAGTAAAAAGACGCTAAAAACTCGTGGCGCTCTGTTTTTTCTCGCTTTAAAATAAATTATAAGCTGGTTTTTGATCCAGTTATGTGTCAACTATACTTGTTGTAAATTTTGGTCAGGTTTTTATTAATTTAAGCTACAAAACGAAAAAAAGTAATAATAAAGCTTTACACCAATTAATTATTTTTTAATATTTATATGTTTTTTATATGATTTGTTCTTTATATATTTTTTTTTTAAGATTTTTCATAAATTTTCAGTTACGTATACTAAACTTACTTTATACCACAGCATATGTTTTTTTATAATAAAATACAATAGTATACAATAATTACTTTAGATTGCTCAGTTTTTTAAATTGTGAAAAAATAATCTTGTTCTTAACGAGGTATTTTCTTAAACATGCTTTTAAATTCATCTAAGTATATTCAATTCTATATTTTTTTTACCAAAACAGTGTTAAAATCCTATTAATAGTTTATTGTTTGTTTAAAAAATGATAGTTTACTTTACTTTGCATAACTTTTAACTCTACTTATAAAAGTTTCATTATAATTTTTTTGTTTTAATTTCAACCAAGTTTAAAGGAAATTTCTATTTATTTACAATTCCTCAATTAAAAAAATAATTTTATGTTTAGAAAATTAAAAAACAAAAAAGGGAAAAAATAAATACGATAAGTATTTTCTGCGTGTGTGAACTGTTTTGAAGACAAGACTAAATTCATAAAACATTTATAACCATAAAAAGAAACATGATTTTGATATGAATTGATAAATAAACTGCTTTAAAGATATTTCTTTAGTTTTTCAATTAGACTAAGCTATACTTTCTACCACTATCATCAAATAAAAAAATGGATAGTTTAATTGTTTTAATTTTTCTAAATAAATTTAATTAAACTGAACCTTTTTACTTTAGAAATATTTTTATATATTAAACTTATTTAATATTTGTTTTAATGCTAATTTAGGAATAAATTGAGGCATTTTGTTTTAGAATTTGTTATAACAAATGCCTTATTTATCTTCATAATAACCGTGTAATACACAAAACTGTACAAAACGTCGTAATGTATCTCTTAGTATGAAATATTTGTACATACGGTCAAGAAAATTACAAATCGTACAGTAATTTTGACTGAAATTTTTGGTGTGACTAATTTAATGTACCTTGAAAAAGGTTATTGTTAAAATATATCCTTTTATTTAACATCTATTAACTGTTTGTTTTGTTCTTCTAATCGTGTAAGCTTCAAATATGTACAATATAAAAAAAAACTGTAAAATCGTGTTATGTCCTATTTTTTTTTTTGATTTTATCTAAAATTACTTTTTATGGTTGAATTTATAAAAGTTCTATAAAAAAAATTTACATCAAATAGTAAATATTCTTAAAGTATATTAAATAAAATAATGTCAAATTATTTATATAAAACTTAACTTATTTTTTATTCTTGTACATGAGACAATAATCATAAGCATAATATATTCTATACGTTGAAAAATAAACAGAGAAAGTTGATAGCAAACTGTTAATTATAAATATTTATGTTGATCATATGGCGTCCTTATTTTTAGAATTACCATATTTTTTTTGATTTTTAGAAATTAGTTATCATCAAATAAAAGCGTAACACTAGGATTAATTAAACCTTTAAATGATTGTTCGTGTGTAAAACGTTAACCAAACTTTATTTGCTTTATTGTTTATAAAACAAAAATCTAAGTTTGTACCAATTATCTAATAATAAAAAACTGAATCTTTAAAGTTTATTCAAGTTTTAAGATGTAATATAAAATTATAAAGCTTTAATCCGATATCGATATTTTTCTTAATCTAACTTAATAATAATTTTAAATGTAAATGACAAACTCAAGTGTAAGACAGTTTTTATTTTTATAGAACTTGGTTTTTTTTCTAAGTATGTTATCACAGAATTAAAGGTTTGTAAGCACAAATAAAAAGTTCAAAAAAAACTTTCAAAACAAATAAATAACGAGCGGTTTATTTTTCAATAAAACTAAATTTAAACAACAATTAAATATGGTTACTTTTTTTTTTATCATAAGTTTGATAAAGTTTTAATTTTCACCATCTGCTTAAAAATACTAAAAGTAAAAACTTACTACTAATTAAAAAATTTATTGTGTACACTGTATTGAGTGAAATAAATATATGTGGTTCAAATATTGTTAATAATGTTAATATTTAAAGTTGAGTATAGTTCTCTTTTTAACACTTAGATATATACTGTCAAACTTAATTTGATTTTAAATAGTAAATATGAACTTTACTTTTAGAATATAAATGTAAATATTAAAGTTGAAAAAGTTTCTTATTCCTAGTAGTAATTTATAACTAGTAAATAACATAAAAACCATAACAAAAACTCCTTTTTTTTAAGTTTCTAAAAATTTTCTAAATGATCAAAATAACGCAATTAAAAAAATTTAAAATTGACTATTTTATCACATTAAACTACCTTAGTCTTAATACCACTCGTTATAACTTTCACTAAAATCAGATTTTACTTTTTTTGAGAATAGTTAGTGTATACAAAGTATTATGATAGTAATTGCCTATATAAAAAGTAAAGCCTAAATAAATAGTTATATAGTTATAGTTTATTGAAGGATAAATAAAGATAACGCTCAAAATATTTGGTTCTAGAACCTGGTGTACGAAAAACCTTACGGATACCTTTTAATGCTTTGCACAGGACTTTAAAACTAGTTAATAGCCATAGAACTTTATACTAAAACTTACTTTTACCAGTTAGTTAAGTAGTTTATTATCATCGAACTAAATTAAAAATTGGCAGTTAATTGTTTATTAATTATTTTATTAGGATTCATGTAGTATATATGGTTGAAACAAATTTAATTTGCAAAATATTTAGATTATCTTTTTATGCTATTAATCAGAAAATTACTTTTTTAACAGTTATTTTAAGAACCTCATCAATAAGCTGTAAACCTAACTTAAAGACATTTTTAAATATTATGTATAGAAACGAAAAGTTTTGTTTATTTAGTTTTTAAGTAAACGTTTGAAATAGAATAAAAATAGTTTAAGATAGGCATACTAAATTTTATAAGTTTAGAAATAAGCAGATACGTCACCCTACTTAAAATATAAGCGTTATTTATTTTATAAAATTTGAAATTCAAAATATAAATCAAAGACTAACATGGTCAGGAAACTTGAAACTTAAAAACTTTTAATTAAATTTGCTGCTTCATACTCTTAAGAAAAATAGTATTGCACGCTAAAACATAGACAATGAATGTAGTAAAACTAAATGAAATTGGGCGGATTTATGAAAAGAAAAAACTCTGATGTATGACAATTCTAGTGACATGCTGAATGGGCAAAAAAATTACGATGTTTATTTGAAATTAGTCTCGCTGCAACCTTGAAAAAGCGGAAGGCAATAAAACTGTCACTAATATTAACAACTTCGGATCTTTATGTGTGTAATAATAATTATTTTCTTAAATACATCAACCTAACCATTGATTAGTATTTGTACTTTATATTTATATATTTTTTAGCTTATGTAAGAAGTTATTAAAGCTTAAATATACATATGATTACTTTTTAAGGATGGCAAACTAAAAATCTTGTTTTTCAAATATTTGTTGAACTACTAGAAACTGTACACTCACTTTTTATAGCTAGTTTAATTAAAACTGAAACTTTGAATTTTCATTATTGAAACTTATAATTTAAATAATATATTTACATGAATAGAATATTATAAGCAATATCTTAAAAAAAAAGCTTTGTGTATTTGTTTTTTTTTTGACAAAATTTTCAAATATTAATAAAAAATACGTAAATAAAACTTTTTTGATAAGCATCAATATTAAGTTTAAAGGTTATTTATTAACAAAAATAGGTGTTTGTAATCTGTATAAAACTTTACTGATAAACAGCAACTACGAGATCAACAACATGATTCCTGGCTGTATTTCAACAAAAAAACTTTAAAAACCAGAAAAAAAATCGTTGCGAGCCTGTCAAGTCGCACTCACCTGAACCAAGCGAGATATCAAAGAAAATAACAATCATGGTAAACGCAATTCACTATGTAACATAGAATTTTCATGCTTTTAAGTTGTAAATGTCACTTTCTACCCTCAGCACTACCAGTAGCCCATTTTTGTGCCGTGAAATGTGGCCGTCGCACGCTTCTTACCCTCTTTTGTCTTCTTTGTAGTTTTTTCTTACTTTCTTAAGTCAGCCGAACACCTTTGATCACGGCGCATGCGGTCATCTTTGAATAAAGAATTTTTTCCAATTATATTTAGAGTTCATTTAATGCTTAGAGTAAACAAACAAAATTTTTAATACACAAATTTAACTATATGGCAATATGTTATAGAAGTATATACATTACAGGTCGGGAAAATATTAAGTTGATTTCAAAAAGTTAACATAAACTAACTACCACTTTTTTTTTGTAAAAAATGTTGTCTTAAAAACTTAAATCAAAAAGATAGCTTAGCAATTTTTCTATTAAAAATATCCATTCTATTAAAACTTTTAATTGACAAGGTAGACCAGACAGCCCATTACGCCACGTCCTCAACGTGTTGTACGTCTGATATTATTGACTGGTATTTGACACTAAGTGAACATACAACTGTTTATCAGCTTTGACAACCAATTAGTTTTGTTTTTTAATTTAAGCATTTTTTGCATCTATGCTAACGTCAACAAAGCTAAATTGGTTAAATTAAACTTCCTTGTTGTTGTTAATAATTCATTTCAACGTCTTAAAATTGTATGTAAATTTAAAAAGTATACAAAATATTTTTTATTGTTTTGAAGAAAATAGTTTAAACTAAAAATATGTAGAACTTAAAAACAAAATCTAAACTTTAGTTTTAAAAGTTTAACTTCAAAATCAAATTCACTAACAAAACGTTAAATTTTCTGATATTTAAAAATTTACTCTTAAAACTACACCATTATTATATTAATTAGAGTAATACAAGTTTTTAAGCGTTTATTATAAAGTGTAAACTATTACCAAATAAAAATATTTTCTAGATTTCAGAATTATTAAAAATCGTGTACTAAAACTGCTTGTTTTTATAAGCATGTGCTGTACGACTCAATAACCGAAAGTTTTGTTTCTTTGTACACCAAGTCCTTAGACATAACTTTCTGGGCGCTTTTTTTATCGTTAAAGAAACAATGAACAACAACAAAACCTTGATCTTTTATACTGTGGTATTTCTTACTATATTTCATTTTTGTTTGAGTAAAATTTCTGCTAAATATCAAAAAGTATCGTCGTTAAATGTTATTTATTACTGAAATTTTGACTACTTAATAAAGCATAATAATTTGAGTATATACCTTTGTTTATTTGATGCGGGTTTTACTTAGAGTGGAATTTTTAAAACTTTAATTAAAAAAAAAAACATTTTACCTTCACAATTTGTTAATAATAAATTCTTTATCTGCATAAGGTTAAAGGTTTTTTTTTTTTGACTTTTTGCATTTACCTTTAAAATTAATCATTTAAGTCTAAGGACAAAATATTTTGAGCCCTTTTTTTATCGTTCAATAAACAATTGTAACTATCTTTTATACAAATTATATTACATTTATAAAATAACTATATAAATATAAAAAAAATTACTTTAAAATGTTTTAATTTGAACAATTTGAATAGAATTTTTTAGCCTCATTTGCTATTATAATAAAACTAAACAGTTTTGTTTTTGTTTTGTACAACAGCTATGCTTTTTTTTTCTGAAAACTTATGTACTCCCTGCTGTAAGACTCAAAAACCTTTTAATAAAGTATTTTGAATTTTTTTTGTTTCCGTATCATTAAAGAAGTTTTTTAGAAGAAAATCTAAAACATTTTATATTAACTTTTACAAAGTAGCCTATACTTGCTATTGTAAGCTCTGAATTTTTACTAAAATCTGTTTTTGTTTTGACTTAAACTGGTAGCAAAATAAAGTTTACATATTAGTTTAACTTTTAAAGGTCTATTATAAGTTCCTGTACTTATAAATGTGAATTAAGTAAAGTGCATATTTGTAAAAACTTCTGTGGAAATTGAGAACTTTAAACTTTAATATAAATACAAGTAAAACAGACATTTCTTGTTCTTTTACTTTAATTGAAAAAAAAAATATTTTACATCTAAAATCTAATTATTTTTAGTAAGTTTTCGTTAGAGATCAAGAGTAAACTGAACAGCCAAAGGCGCAATAAAAAAAAAAACTTACGTAAAAAACTAAAACGTTAATAGTAACTTGTTTCTTGTCAATTAATTTATAGTTTCTTAGTCTGTTACTCTACAGATAATTTTAAAAATAATTAATTTTCATCTTTAAAAAAAACAACCAAGTTAACAATTCTTTACCTATTATTATTTTGTTTTATATTGTTACCTTAAATTTTGGTAATGTAAAATACGTAATAAAGATATTGTCCAGTAAAATGTGTTTTTCTGTTAATAGTTATAGTACATTTCCTACAACTTTTTACAACCTGTGTTACAATTAAATTTCAATTTGTTTTACTAGATACGTAACATTTGACAACAAAGCAATAGAGCAAAGTTGGTTTTATATTTTTGTTTTTGTTTAAAGATTTTCGAACAAACCTTGTTCGTTTTCAATATATGTAAACAACTTTAATTATGTTATTATCCAAGTATACAAGGTTTAACAATTTTATCAACAAGTGATAGTTAATCACAGCTATAACTGATTGCAAAAAACAAACTTTTAGTTTTTATAACTAATTAAGTATCGTTAAAAAATTGATTATTGGTTGTTGTTATCAATAAACCTAGGCGTAAAAACCTTAGTAACTAAAGCTGAAAGACACACTTAAAAATACAAAAACCAGAACTAAGAAAAAGTACATCTTGTAAGGTAACTAAAAGAAGTAAACTTGAATTTATTGTAACACAGTAAAAATACATTCTAATAGTAAACAAACAAAAAATTATATCAGAGTGCATAATTGTATGTCATACAACAATTGAGTACAGTTAAAGTATAATAAACCCAAATTAAAAGTTTCAAAATAAATTCTAAACAATAAACTTTAATGCGCATATAAAGCTCATCAAGAATATTTAAACCAGCGGTTCTTAACCTTTTGTTCATATTTTACTCTTTTATGAAATTAAATTACCAAACTTACCTTTAGTTTACAAGATAATATTTAATTATGAGGAAAAATAATTTCTTAAACCTAAAGCTTATAAAATAAAAGAAATTACTTAGCTAGTTTAACTAATAAAAGTTTTTAATAAATACTAACTTATAAATAGAAAAAACAATTAATTAATATATTTTTTCACAACTTGCTTTGTTAAAATTTGCCATCTTAAACAAGGGAATTCACCTTCCAGGGGTAAATTTTTCCCAGGTTAAGAATCGCTGATCTAAACTATATAAAATAGAAATGTATATTAGAAAAATAATATTTTTGCAATAACCAGTTACTAAAATTGTAATACAAAGCTTCAAACCACTTTAACTAATATAAAACATATATATTTAGCATAATAAATAGACTTTTTTTCAGGAAAAAGACATTGCTTACAAATTGAACCAATAATTGAATATATAACAATTGAATAGTTTGCTTATAAACATTACTAAAAAGTATTTTATTTAAATCAAACTTAGAAAATATTATTCAAAATTGTTCTACTGTTTCACATGAAACTTTTTTGGGAGCTTGCTCGGTAATTGAACGAAAAAAAGCCATACATCATTAGTCAATCTAAAATGTTTTATGTTATTTTTCGACTTAATTTAGTGTATTAACAAAATGAATTAAAAAACAGTCACAATTTTTAATATTTGAAGATTATTTAACAAAACTGTAAAACATAGCTATCTTTTTTTAATGCATCAACTGGATTGTAATGGACAAAAGTCTACTACGATATCGTATTCCGCCTTGTTTAATCGGCTAAAACTGGTCTAAAGTTTTAACAAGAATATTTAAAATTGTTTTTTTTAAGAATACACTTTAAACATAAAAGTTATAAAAAGTACCTTACCAGTAATGGTAATTTTTTTTTAATTATTTTATAAAATATAAATTTAAAAAAGGAAAAAAATTATTGTCTCTATTCAATAGTTTAATAACTAACAAAATTATCAATCTTAAGCTTGTTGAGATATATCGTCTTTTGTTTTCTCAAAAACCATTTCACACTAATATTGACGATTTCAGAACAATTCTTTTTGAAAAATTATAAAACTAGTCAAGTAAGACAACCTTATTTTACAACTATACTACCTTATTTAACGATTAAATAATTTGTCTCTTGCGATTACATTTTAAAAGGTTTTACAGAATAAAAATATTTTTAAACCAGGCAAGTTAAGTCCTGTTCTCTGTGATATCGCTTGAGACCAAGCTCAACTAACTATCCGTCTTTACAAAGTATAATCCGCTGGCCTGGTCGAATGTAGAAAAACCTGACCAGCAACGAACTTTACTGATTAAAAAAAATTTGTGTAAAGCAAATAAAATTAAAAGTTTTTGTTACAAAAATTATTAATTTTGCTCTGTATTTTTTTTTTTTGGATACGGTAATGCATATTTTGTTAAGGACCAATTTATTTAGTTTTTTTTTTCAGATACTTTTAAGATTTACAGTTTTTTACTTTTAGTTATACGAAGCACATTGGATTAAATAAAAGAATCATATATCTGGTTAGAGTGAAGTATTGCTAAATAAAGTTAATTGCTGCCCTCTAAAGTCAATTTGCCATTGTGTTGCTACAATTTTTTTCAGCAACTTAATTATTACTAAACTATAAGGTTTAGCCAATTCATATTAATTATAATTTAAATGTCATATTAAAAATCACAAATAAAAGCGTATATTTACTTAGTTTTCAGTTTGAATTTTAAAATCAAAAGTTTGAACAGACATAATTTAAACTTTTTGATTTAAAACAAAAATAAGTTGTTGTTATTAGAATTCACTTATTAAAAAAGAATAAAATGTTGAATTTTCAATTTTCTCGTTTTGAATTATGGTAATTTAAACTTTTTAAACGTAAATTTTCTAAAATGCTTTTTAAGTAAAATATTTCTTTCAAAATGATTTTTCATTAAAAAGTCGTCTAAAAATAGAAAATATATATTTGACTTGAATTTTTGCATTTCAATTGTCAAAACTTAACGCAATTGCCAGAATTTGAATTAATACAAGTTTAATTTATTGAGTAACCCTGTATGAATAAGAAAATTAAGATAAATAGCTTATCTTATACAATCATTTTTAATTAGATTTACATACGTAATCTACTAAATACATTATTTATTACTAAATACTTAAAAAGTAATTTATAAAAAAGATAACTTTATCTTATATTTAGTCTTTGTCTTTTGTACTTTTATTCAAGCAATTAAAAAGTTTGTAAAAATATGAATAAAATTATTTTTAAAGTAATTAATGATTAAAAGTCTAGTAATAAGTTTTCTAATACAAAAACAAACTTTTTTTCAAATTGAACTTGTATTACTTAACTCTGTCTAACAAGTAAAGTCCTAAATCGCATATTTTGAAGATGTTTTCTGACTAAAAAATTGCAGAATAATATTTTAGTTTTTTTTCTTAATAAACTTAAATATGTACTCAATTTTTTAATTTCTGTTTGTTATTAAAAAAACCAACTAACCTGTAACCCCTGATCACTGTTACCCCTAACCCTCGATCGGTAAGCGGTTCTCGAATTTGACTGGGTGGATTTTGATCTGTTGGATTTTGAACGTGTCCCAAATTAACAATACAGCAGAATGTTAAGAACATTTATACCCTTATCCCTAACCCACCTATCCCAAAACTATTAATTTACACTCTTATCCCAAACCCACTTTACCTAAATATGTAAAAAACCGAAAAAAAGTTTTATTTCTTAAAACTTAAAACAAAAATTAATATAGTATTTGCCAATCGGAACGATATTAAAACTGCAGCCGACGCATTTTAAACTATTTACTATTATTTTGGGGATTTTTTTACAAACTGGGTCTGTTTCTCTTTACAATTAAGGATGTTGTCATGGTAAACTAAAGCTTAGAATATCAAGCTTTTACTTTTTATTATTTTTAATAATTATATTTTTAATAATGTATAGCGGATTATTTTTATTCATGAATGCAATCTGGATTTTTGAAAAATCATTAAAAAAATTTATTAATGATATAGATTTTAACTTCAAAATAAGTTTTTTAAAAGTTGTATTAGTGATAAAGCCATTTTAGTTTGCACCACCCATAAGGATCCTATTGTTGCCTCCAACTTTGACCAGCTATATTTTAAAAATTATTTTGAATTTTTAAAATCTGTAGAAAGCGTCTTGTAGCTTAGTAAAAACTATATAAAATTAGATAAAATTTAAAAAAAAGGAGTTAATCCCCCTATGCCCTTATTTTTTATGATAAAGTCAATTTTATAAAAGTTTCCTGTACAATAGTTTGTGATATGCTTCAGTACTATGTAATTCACTAATTTATAAACACACTACTGTGTACTGCATACTCTCAGAAATACTAATTTAAAACACACTAATCAAACATTTTTTGTAATAAATCTTTTTGGTTAAACAATGGTGACTGCCCAATTGTCCTGGGCATGACATTAAACTGTTCTGGTGTATGACTCGATAACCAAAAGGTTTTTTGTACACCAGGTCCTCGGACCAAACCTTTTGAGCGTTTTTTTTTCGTTGTTTAATAAAAAGTAATGTAGATAAGCTTGTGGATCAAAAAATACCTTTTAGTATTAAAAATAACCTACCTAACAAATTGTCTCTGACCCAATGGGTAAGAGTTTGTTATCTAGCACTGGATTTGTTTTTTGGAATTTTAATTGGTAAATTGTGTAAGAATATACAAGTAGAATTAAATATTATATGTAAATTACTTGCTTAACCTTCAAAAAATGTTTGTTGTAGTGGGAAGAGTAAGAATGAAGTTTTTCCACCTTTAAAAATAGATGCAGCACTTTATAAGATTCATTCCTATGTTTTTAATTTTCAACTAAGTTAAAATTTCTTCTACTAAATAAGTATCATTTGATAATACAACAATATAAGGCCATAGGGGGGTCCAACATTTTTTTTTACAAAAATTAACTTTGGCTTTTATATGAAAGCTTCAAGTACAAACTACAAGCCAGTTTTTATAGAATTCAAAAACGTCATTTAACTTTTGAGATATATAATTTTTTGTAAAAATTTTCAAATATAAACATATGGATTTGTTTGGAAATTTTAAAATTCACTAAAAATCTATCTCTTCCTTCATTTTTCAAGCAATCTTCTTCAAATTTTCAGGAAACGTTCCTAATAATAAAAGGAAAAAACGCTACTTTAGAATTTTAGTGATTTTGAAAAATTGAAATTTTATCATAAAAATTAAAAAAAAAAGAGTTATTTTTTTTCAATAGAAATATATTTTTACAAAAAAAAATTCAAATTCCAAAGTAACGTTTTTTTTTTTATTGTATAAACATTAGACTGTGAAAGTTTGAAGAAGATTGCTTGAAAAATGTAGGAGGAGATAGATTTTAAATGAAATAGTCTTTTTTCGCTGTTTTAGTTTTCCCTACCCATAGGGAACCTATTATGCGGCCCGACTTTGACTGGTCATATCTCAAAAAATAATTTGATTTTTATTAAACGAATAAAAGCATCTTGAAGCTTAGAAAAAACTCTATAAAATCAGATCAACTTGTAAAATACATGGTTTACCCCCCGAGTTCTGTTTATACATTTTTGTTTTGTGACTCTGTTTGAACATTACTTTGTTCCTTTTCCAAAAAAATATAAATCATTTTGTATCAATTAGTAAAAAAGTTAGCTCTAAACTGATTTAACAACAAGTGAATTACAAATAAAATACTACAAAGACAGAATTTAAAAACAACAATATGAACATCAAGCTAATGTTTACCACTACAAAATTGAACATATACTTTAGCCTAAAAGAGACTTATTCTAAGTTTCATAGTCCAATAATTATTTAAAAATTTACAGGTCCTATAAATAAGGAACAAAAAAAACAGTTCTTAAAATGTAAACAAAAATTTACTGACAAAACAGCATATTATACAATAATTTATTAAATTATAGCAATTGAAAAAAAACTTTCAGAACTTAAATAATCAATTCAGAATAGTAAGACATACTCATCAAAAAACTATTAAGCTTACAACAAGCAGTTCTAGTTCATAGAGAATTATTACAAATTAAAATACAGCCTGAATTCTAGGCAAAGGAGCCCAACTGACAGTTTACTGAATAATTTTTGTTGAATTTTAGGTTGTTATGACTACTTTTTTTAAAATTTTTGTTTAATCAAATGTAAATTATAATAATTCCTTTATATATCAGTTAAATACTTTTTTAACCTTACTTATTTATTTATGAAAATTGTAATCTGTTTTATATACTGATTAATACATCTGATTTTACTTTTAGTTTTTATAATACTAAATTAATAACTATTTTAACTATAATTAGTTATAAAGTTATTATAATTAACTTTTTAAAAGCCTTGCTTTTAAAGATAATTTTTTATTACTATCTAGAATTGTTAACAAAAATCAAAACCTATACATTATTAAAATCAACAAGTAAAATGGCAACAACTCGAATATCATACACATTACCTCCTCATATAAACCCACTTGAGGCCCCTCTTGCTTTTGACAGACTTGCTGCTCCTAAATTAAAGGAAGAAATGCAAAGTAATGACCTAATTACTCGCCAGAAAGCTGTTTATACTCTTTCAACTCTTGCTCACAGCCCAGAAAAGGTTTACCAAGCAATTTCTACTGGTTAGATTTTAATTTTATAAGTTTTGAGTATATTTGACATTATATCAAGTTAGTAAAATTTTTATAGGTGCATATATAAATTTATTTGAAATGTCTTTCGCATATAAACATAAATTAAACATAAACATTGTACATAGTTATATTACCCTATATAAGCACAAAATTTATAATTGTTTGACAGGATGTGTTCAATTGCTAAAAAACTTGTTGAAAGATTCAGACGACACTGTACGTCATAAAGCCATTGAAACACTTAAAGTTATGGCTCAACACAGTGCTGGTAGATCAGTATTTATTAAAGCAAGTGTTATACCAGCAATTGGTAAAGTTAGTTTTTATAGTAAAGTTTGTTACTTTAAAGTTTTTTGTTTATAATACGAGTTATAATTTTGTGAGAAAATTTATAGTTTTAACTGTGTTTTGAAGTTTAGAAGTAGATATGAAAAAATTTTCTTTAACCTAAGTTTTTTTATATGGTGAAACTTAGACCAAGGAGTACTTTAAAAAAACTACACATATGTTTGACAAACTTTTTGTATAACATCTATTCTTTTTTTTTTGAAGTAGAATCAATTAACTAAAGGTTTTTCTAAATAAACATATTATATTTTCTATGTTAACATTTTTGGAATTTTTGTATAAATTTTTTTCAAAGCTAAGGTCTCAAGGTCACTATAAGTACTCTTTGGACAATTCAAAAATATTTTAGTACTAAGTTTTTTAAAAAATCATTAAACTAGTAGTTGAAACTTTATTATAATTAGGTTGTTAAAATTATTTATTAATGTTAAAAATAATTAAATAAAACTACTTATAATAAATTAGTCTTTTTTTTTTGTTATTTAGCTTGTGTGTTCCAAATGGAACCTGTTGACAAGGTTGCTACACACTCAGACTAGTTTAAAATTTTTGAAAAATTCAGGCCAACTCAGGCTAGTTTTAGTTCTTTCTATAAATCTCAGTTTGTTTTTATGACTTTAAAGTAAGTTATGTTATTATGTTCTTCTTTATATAAAATTATCTTCTTGTTTTTGTTATTATAAGATTTCAAAAGATTCAAGCAGTTATCGTTTTCAGTTTTTGGGTTTTACTACTTAATTTTTTAACTTTTATCATAAACTCAGACTTGTTTTTGGTCACTTTAATTGATTTTTTTGCTTCTAAGAGTATCATCCCTCTCTTAATCTCTCTTACATTCGTCCTTATATCTCTAAAAACCTTATTGTTTTTGATAGACAGGGCTTCTTTTAAATATTATTTCCCCTTTTCTTATTCTATAAGGCAATAACTAGTAAGGGGTCTAAAAACTAAATGGTTAATTAACTAGTAAAGAGTTAGTTAAGAAAATGGGTTCAGGAAACCGATTTTAGACCATTAAGGGGTTAATGTTTTGTTTTAGTATGTTCATAGTTTATGTATTATCTATAGACCGTTTTTTACTTATAATCATGAAAAGCATTATTTAATTTAGAGAAGCAGACAAAGTCTTTATAAATATTTTTGGTATTTTCAGCTCTTTGATGACAATATTGAAATTGTAAGAACATTTGCACACCAAGCTATTTCAATTTTATGTGAATCACCTTTTGGTTAGTTAATTATGTGTTTAGTGAAAGTTTAAATGTTTATAATACTACTGAAACATTTATAAAATGGAAACGTAAAACTATTTTCTAAACATGTTTCATACTTGTGAGAATATTGATTTATAAAAGTGTATATTTTTCATACTTTTATATTTTCTTTTTGTTAAAATAACACAATCTTTAAGCTGTTTTTTAAACAAATATGCAGAAGTAAATATAGTTACAAAATGATTTATTTTTCATCGTAATTTTTTATATTTTTAAGTTTATTTAATTTTAAATTTGTTTTTTTTTGCTCCTAAATCTCATATTATTTTTTGACTTAGACATTTATTTATTTTTTCTATCAAATATTTTATTATTTTATTGTATTTTAAAGTACTTAAGCTAGGTTAAGGGCATAGGGGGGTCCACCTTGATTTTTACAAGTTTATCTTATTTAATAGAGTTTTATCTGAGCTTTCAGACATTTTTAACTGCTTGAAAAAATAGAAAGTAATTTTTGAGATATGAGCGATCAAAGTTGGTGACCTCAATAGGTTCCTAATGGAAGACACAAACTAAAAATGCCAAAAAAGACCATTTCACTAAAAATCTATTTACTCCTTCATTTTTTAAGCAATATTCTTCAAATATTTATAGAAAGTGTATTTTTAAATTTTAAAAAGATTATTGTAGGAATTTTTTTAATTTTGAAAAATAAAATTTTATTAAAAAAAAATACCTACTTTTTTTTTTTTATCTAAAATTTTTGTTTTTTAATATTTATAAAATTACTACTTTCAAAGTATTCTAAACTATAAAAAGAACGTTTCCTAAAAGTTTGAGGTCTCTAGCTCAAAAAAATGAAGGAGAAGATAGATTTTTGTGAGTTTTTTAATTTTGGACAAAATTGACCCCAAAAAATTTGTGGTCCATAACTTTGTATCGGAAACTTTTTATAAAAATTACATTAACTCAAAAGTTAAATAAGATTCTAAAATTCTATAAAAACTGGCTTGTAGTTTGTACTTCAAGCTTTCATATAAGATCCAATGTTATTTTTAGTAAAAAATGTGTTGGACCCCTCCCATGCCCTTAACACAAGGTAGCCACTATTTAAGCAAAAAAGCCATACTGAAAGTTCAAAAACTAGCCTGAGTTAATGAAAAATTTGAGCAACAGTAGTTATAGCCAAATTTAGAAAAACATTACTGTTTACAAATTTTTAATTCTTAAAAATATTTAAACAATACCAAAATGACGTAATATCTAGTTGAAAAAAAAACATTAAAACAGATTATTTTAAAGTCATAAAACTCAGCCTGATACTAAAAAAATCAAAACTAGCCAGAGAATTGCAAAAATCTCAAACAAACTTGAGTCAGCCTATCTAGGAAAGTTAAAACTAACCTGAGTTTAAAAAAAAATCAATCTCAACTGAGTTATCCTGAGCAGCCTGACGGTGCTGCAACCCTGTTAAAAGTGTTTTTTCTTATTTTTTGGTCTATTTTTGGTTTTTATTTTCTTATTTACTTAGGACTCTTAGAGCTAGGTTGATCTAACTCAGGGGTTGGCAGGTCAAAAAGGAACGTTTTTTTATGTGCTTTAAAAAACATATTTAAAGACAATTTTTTTGAACAAAAAAAATTTAGGCGATAGAATATCCTTTAAATATAACACTAAAATTTTATTTTTGTGTTTTCGAAAATATTAGTATATTAAACTGTTTGAATAAAAAAAATAATGTGGCCCGCGGGCAGCAGTTTGCCGACCCCTCATCTAACTTATGCTAGTTTTGTTCCACTTAGACTGGCTTTTTTACCTCAAAGACTCGTAATTGATTAAAGTAAACTGTGTATAAGTCATACTTAAAAGTATATCAAAGTGTCTACATTTTATAGTTTTTTAGGATAGTCAGAACTTTATAAAGTTGGTTTTGATAAACTTGACTGTCCTTTATTGAAACTTTAATGGCAGAGGAATCTAAACATATTTTTATTAAAATTAGCACTGGTTATTTAAAAGCTTTAGTTTAATATACATTTATTAAAGTTGTAGAAGATGATAGCTTTTTAATACCTATAATGATTAAAGGTTATAATGTTTTTATATGTTTGTATATCTCAAAAACTTATAATTTTTTTTTTACATTTTAAAATCCCAAGTTATTGGTTTCAAAAGAAGAATTCTTAAAACGACTTTGTTTATGTTGTTCAACTTAAAAAATTTATTCATGTAAAGCCTTTTAACAATAACTTTGTATGCTATTTAAAATAAAATATGATTTAAGTTTTTTTAGTATTAAACAAAATCTTATTATAGGAGCGCAAGCAGTTGTTGATGATAACTTAATTCCTGTTCTTGTAAACAAACTAGAAATTGAAAATGATCAGTTAAAGCTGTATATTCTGGATTCACTCCATTTTGCTTATCAAAAAAGTCCACTATCTTCTCTTGACAGTAAAGCTTTAAATATTTTTTTCGTTAGTCTTATTTTTACAAAATATTATTAGAGAAACTTTGAGATTTAAGCAATTTTTTAGGAAAAAAAAACGGTATTTAGCCACAGCTCATTAAAGTAAGAGAATAGCCTTTTTGTTGCTCATTGAAACATATAGCCACGTTTGAAAATGAGCTAATTAAATGTGGTGACGTGTGCAAATTCTATTGCAAGTCAGTCACATGTAAAAAGTTATATACAGCTAAGCTCACAGCTATGAGAGTCTACACACACAGTTAAGTCTAAAATAGTTTTTGTAGTAGTTTTTTATTTGATAGCTGAGTTTCTTACTTTGAAGATATCAAAATTTGGTCAATACAAAAATCCTTTAAATCGCCTTACGCCAATTGTCATTCTTTAAATAGAATTTTTAAATTTACTTAAAGCTCTAAATGCGCTAGAACTTCAGCTTTCTGGCTAATAATAAAAAACCTCTTTGTCAAAGTGCTATCCCACTGTGCATTTCTCTCTGTTATTGCTCTTAGTTACTTTTTTGTAACAGTGCTGACTCTTTTTCCCTCATTCTTTCTAAGAAATTTTTCAGTATGACTTACAACAGCATTTGTAAGTTCATTTGTCAGTATAGTAGTGACTATGTGGAAAAAAACAACTCAAAGTTTATACTTATGGACTGCTTAGTGTTTACCGAAGTTCTAAGAGACTGCATTAAAGGTTTATCAAACACTAACAAAAAACTTTTCTACAAATGATTAACACTAATTAATTGACAACTAAAAGTGTGCTAGGAACTTTAAAGATACGGACGTTTTGGTTTTAATACGTGCTGATACATACGCTTCCAGATGCACATTATGGAAAGATCGACTATACAAATATTTTAAATCCAATTTGTTTCAACAAAAGAAGTTTGTCTACCAGACTATGATTTTTGAATTTTTATACTAAGTTGTTTTTCTTAACTAGTAGTTTTTATATAACTTCAAAAGTTTTGCTGACAGTATTTTTAATTTGGTCTCGTACTATTTTGAATTTAATGTTTTTAGTTTGAGCTTTATATGGGGATTAGGCCAGCTTTACTGAAAAAAATTACTGCTAGCCATAGTATTTTTGATAAGTTTTGCTTTAAAGTAGAAAAATGTTTCGGAGCAAATTAATAATTTAATAATCAGAAAGCAAAGTATACTCACATAAAAAATAAAATTTATAAACATTTATTATGATATAACTGAAATTTTATTTTTTCCCCTTTTTTTTAATAGTAAAAATTAAAAATAAACATCAGTCTCAAACCTTACCCTTTGCAACGATAATGTTTGCTTGGCAATAGCTAGTGTGTTACATAGTGTATTTTTACCTGCCTCATTGATATATATATTTTTTAAATTACTGAAATAAAATAAAAATCTCTGGTTCGTTCCCCATAAAAAACTCTTACTCCAGGTTTGAAAATAAAATATAAAATGCACTAAGAGTATCTAAATTCAAAAAATCCAAAAAAAAAAAAAAAAAAAATTAGCTGTTATATAGCTTAAAAGGACGTCGCTGGCCAGAAGTTTACTGATCTCTATAGTGAATAGTAGTTTTAATTATCATTTTATTTCAAAACAATTTTATGATGATTTTTTAAAGCTTTTTCAAATACTACATCATTTTGTTAGGTAAAGTTGTTATGTTTTATTTAGATTTAGAACATACTTTTGTTTCAATTTGTTGTAAATTAAACATTAAATTCAAAAACAAAGCTGATAGGTGTTGGTTGTGAGTTTTGTAATATAAGTTTAGTTTTTTATGCACACATGTGATGTGTGTTATTTGAAATAAAGTTTTTAAAACGATTGCTTAAAACATGTAGAAGAAGATAAATTTCTAAAGAAATAAACTGTAATCTACTTTCTAGTTTGCCCCTTTTATAAGTAACCTGTTTTACTTTCCAACTTTGATTAGGTTTATCTCAAAGTTACTCGAAAAACATTGTAATAAATGTAAATAACAGTTCGTAGTTTGTTCATAAATCTACAAGATGTAAAGAAGTTATTAAAAAATTCTACTTCAACCACTATGGCTTTAAAGAAAACATCAGCGAAAGTAGTCTATCAGAGCCATAGCCTTAACTTTTTTGTGCCGTGTGACAAACCCAAGTTAACAGGAAGTTTTGAACATATCACTTCGATCATCAGACCACAAGGATTTGGTAAACTGAGACCTGGGTTTTGTTTTTATTGAAAATTTTCAGTCGCAACCGAACTAACCTGCATAGGTTAATCTACCAACGGTATTAAATGTTTCACCATGATTAACCGTTTGCTGGTAGGATCAATTATGTCAACCTTGTCTGCAGTGCGACGTTTAATGCATTGTCCACTTGTAAAGACAACTGACACGCTCATTTTGTAATATGATCAAAGAAAACATGGGTTAAAATCTATCAGAGCCAAAGCCAAAACCTGAGGTAGATACCTTTTGCAGCTTTACAAATATCATAGTAGTTAAGATAAATTTAAGATAAAAAGTTAAAAAACGTTCTTATTAATAGATTAAAACTGAACAATTGAAAAGACAAACTCATTTAAATACACACTTTCCTTAATTTCTAAGAAATTACTTTCAATTTTATAAGTCAATATTTATTTAACTTTAAAAAATGTTTTTTTAGTAAATTGTTTTTTAGTTATAGTTTTTTTTCATAAAAATTACTATTTATGTTTTTTTTTATGTGACCTCTAAATAAATTTTGTTATTAATAACTTCACAAAGTAAAATTAAAATGTAGTTTATTCTTAAGGCTTCGAACTAATGTTGTTATAAGAGTCGGTTTTTTTTTAAATTCTCTCATTTACTTAATAACAGAAATTGCTGTTACATTCTAACGAGGAGCTGAGGTACAGAAGCTGCAGATGCATCATGGATCTTTGTGTTCCTTGTGAGGGTAAGCTACTTGCTATCGAGATGAGTGGTTTGATTAATAAACTAGTGTCCTTGTTAACTGACGAGTGTGAAGAAGTCCGTATTTTTGCTGCAGGCTCTCTTATGAATATCTCAATAGTGACTGATGGTTATTTTTGATATTTTTACTGTAAAAGTGTATGTATATTAAACTTATATTTTTAACAAATTTTATTACAATGAAATGTTGTTCTCTTTTCAAAACGTTGTAAAAATGTTTTATTAGAAATATCTATATGTATTTATATAATGGTTTGAATTAGTTAAGTTACGGATACGTTTACCAGAAAAGTATAATATTATATATTTATATATTAACATTTATAAAAAAGCAGAAACAAATAATTAAAATTTACATAAGAAACAATTTCGCAGGAAAATTTGCATGCATTTCTGAAAACGCTATAACTTTTCTCGAAAAACAAACTAAATCAGAATGCAGCGAGGAACGATTGTACGCTTTTAAAGCACTAACAAATATTTCTGAAGCTACCCAGGGTCGGGAAGAACTACAAAACTTTGCTAAAAGTATTAAATTTGATGCAAAATCAAAAGAAATAGAAAACAGAGCAAAAAGAGTTGCTAAGCAAGTAATTGAATGGAAACCATAGTTTTAATGATATGTTTTATGTTTATTTGAGATATAGTAATTGATCATGAGTTTTTTTTTTAATTTACTGTGAAAATTATGTAAAATTTACACTGTTATGCTTTATCACACACAAAGTTTGTTTATTTTTAATGCTATAAATCAAGTCAGTACTAGTAATCTAAGTAAATTTACTTTGTTTTAATAAATGAATAATATACAAGTTTCATCTTACTGTATAAAAAGTCGTTTTGGTATAATTTATATATCATTGGTAAAAGTTTTTAATAATGAATTATATTTAAAGATAAATTTAAGTTTTGTCAATAATAAATACGTGTTATAACTAAAATTTGTTGTTATCAGTAATAAAAAAAAATCTCAAATAATGTGAACAAACCCTAAATTATTGTTAATAAGCTTATGTTTTGTTAACAACAACTTTGAGGTAACTGTGTTTTACTTAAAGTTTTTGATTGTAAATTTAGTTTTAAAAACATGAATGTCGTATATAAATTGATCATAAGGTTAGTCACTGAAGTTTGCATATTCAAACTATAAAATATAAAATCAGGCTCTTTTGTGAAAATTCTAATGTTTTGTCTGAAGTTTTTAAATAAATTTATCTACTGAGATAAAAATTAATAAGAATGCATAAGGTGCCTAAAAACCGGAGAAGTCAATTTAAATCGAAAACAAAGTCATTTTCTTTATAGACTTTGAGTGCCATGTAGAAGTTTTAAACTTTGAAAATTTTCCCATCATAAAACTTATTAATCCGAACTGTAAAAAAGTCATACAATTTTAAAATTATCTAGTAATGAAGTCAGCTTTATTCATAATAATTTTTTACGTAATAACAACTATTAAAAGAGAAACAATTCCGATTTAAGGTATAATAGCAAAAAAATCTAACAGTTAAGTTATTAGGTTTTTTAATCAATATATCGATATCATTGACTCTACATTAAGCTATATCCGTAGTGTATGACTCAATAACCGAAAGGTTTTTGTAAACCAAGTCATAAGAGCGCTTTTTCTGTTGTTCAATAAAAAATGTTACGATGTATAAATAGTTGTTCAAAATAACTTAATATATCAATAAGTTTACTTTAATCAGTAGTAATTAATCAAGTATATTGCAAAACTTAAAAATATATTTGTAAGCAAACTAATGTTGTATATAAATAACTTGAACTGAAAACTTTTTGAAAAACGTTTGTTTTTGTCGAAATTACATTTACAATGATTAGGTTGCATATTATTTCTTACTGCACTATTATCTCTACATTTAAAAAATATGAAGGAAAACTGTATTTAGTAAATTGTCGAACTGACTTTCATTGAAAGAAAACTGTTAATGTTTAGAATTTTATTTAGTTAAGCTGTTATGTAATTTTTGTGTTAATGTTACAAAATAAACTTTTACCAACAAAATATTGATATCTAAATTATCTTAATACTATTCATTAAATAATTTCCGAGTAAAAGTTTAATACGTTCTTAAAAAACAAATAAACACTTTTCAGCAATTTTTTATGAACTTAATTTCTATTTTTCTAGAGCTGAATATCAAATGTTATTTAGTTTTAAAATGTAACTGAATGATAAAAGCATCAAAGTCTTTAGTTAGAATTCAAATAAATTATTTTCTATTCATTATCATATAAAAAACTAAATGGTAAAAATAAATAGCGATCAAAAAGCTAATGTGAACTATTTGTGCTAGTGCTTCAGAGACAAATGCGAACAGATTTCCGAACCCTTTCAATTGACTTAAACACGAAAGTGATCGAGATGATCTAATATTGTTTTGTAGTTCTCTGCTATACTAAAAAAAATAGATAATGAAAATTTTAAATTACCGAGTAAAATAAGCAGTTTTGTATTTTTCTAGTAAAAGAGTCTAATCTAAAGTAGCATGATCTCTCATAAGTTGATAAAAACTATAATTGTTAAATTATTTAGATAATTTATTTTTTTCTTGTAGCAAATTTAATTTCGCAAATTCTATGACAATTATATTTTACTTGAGTTTTTAAGCATATCAAGTTCTTTCTGTGGTCTTTTTGTTTGCTTAGTGAACTATCTAATGAACTTTTAAAATATATTTCTGATAATAACTTACTGATAAAAAGTAAACTTCTTTTTAAAAATCAACTATTTTAATTTTATATATAAAGTTTTATTATCACCAAAGGCAAATAAAATATTTTTTTTTAAACAAATATTTTAATTTTAAATAAAATATGTTTAAACTTGTTTATTTTTACTAAAATTAAATAAGTATTTAAGTAAAATATTGTAAATTGATACAAACTATTTTAAATTAGTTTACAGTATTCTTTTGGCCTTTATAGTTAAAAACGTTTTAACAAAAATTTTGTTTCTAAAATTTTTGAAGTAAACTTATTTGTTATTGTTACAAAACATAAGGTGATTCAAAATAAAAAAAATGTTTAATTTGTATAAGGCTAAAAAAAACTTGATACCAGACTATCTAAAATATCTTAACATAATGGTTAGAAAAACAAAGAGGTATGCATAATAATCAACGTATTTATTTTACATGTAAAATTTTGTAATTAGTAAAACTATTCTAAGATTTTTTTTTCATTTTAGCGCTTTTGTCATCTTAAAGGTCCATTAAAATATACTTAACATACTTGCCTACAAAGATAGATAGAACAAGGGTAAGGAGTAACAGTGATAATAAAAAAAAAAGAAAATGAGAAAAATTAAATAGAATAAAAAAGTTTAACCCGTTAAAAAATATTAATCTTTGCAAAAGTGTCCTTTCGCGTATGACACCTACCCAATACACATATATACTATAGCCCGTCAAGCAAAAAACTTTATCCGCGACGTCATTTTAGCAAAAATTTATCAAAAGTAACTGAAATAAAACTTTTTATAACAAAAATTCTGAAAAATATGTTTTGTTTGTTTGCAAATAACTTAATTACTATTAGAAATTTTCTTTTATTTATTTATAAGTAAACGTTTGTTCTTTTGCACATTGTAGTAATTTTGTATGAAATAAACTGCAGTGCAAAAAGCAAAGTATTATTTTTAAACTAAGTTTACTAGAAGAAAAAAAAACTTAAATTAAGTTTGTACAAACAAGTTTACATATGTGAAATATATCGTTTCTTAGTGAAGGTGAAATTTCGCAGACTTTAAAAATCTGATATTCCTCTATTATTAACTTTTACGTTTAGGATGTTTTTGTTTATATTTAACAAGAATTATAAGCTCCATTAAATGTTTACGAAAATTTGTTTGTTATTATTGACACTGACTTAATTTTATTTTAGTGTTTTGCTTTAGCAACTTATAAGTTTAAAAATTATATATACTTTATAATTAAATATGGTTCAGTCTTACTTTGAATTACTAACACATTATAACCTTTTGAATACATTTAATTGTGATATATACATAATTACTTATTTTTAAACTATACTGAGACATATCATAGTTCATTTGAAAAATTATCCTACGCTCGTAAAATATTATCTAAAAGTTTAGTAGCAAAACAAGGTTTATATCAATTTTAAATTTAAATAAAACGGTAAAATCTACTAAAATTAGTTATCTTTATTTAGGAAAAAACAAAACTTAAGTAGACTATTGAAACAATTAATTTACATAATAAGAACAATGAATGAAAGCGTATTAAGTCTTGCATAAAAATACAGGTATTTTATTAAAAAATTAAAAACATGAAACTTGAACTATCCTTTACATTATCTTATTTGAACTTTTTATTCTAAGATAAACATTATATAATTAATAATTTTTATGTTTTAATCATAAATTCTGATGTTGAATTATTTAAATCTTGAAATAAAAGTATAACGAACGACTTAACTAAAAGTTATGATAAAAAACAAACTTGTTTAAATTTTTTATAAAAATTTACTAAAAATAAAACTGTTAGAAGATTGATAAAAACAATATTATTTGTTTTATCAAGACTTAAAGACTCGGTAATTTATATAACTTTATAAAAAGTAATGTATAGACACTTTTAAAGTATTAATTAAATAGTTTCAACTTCTTATTTAAGCTAACGTTTAATAAGGAAATAAACGAAACTTAAACTTGTTTATTTTTATTTTAAAAGGCATAAAAAAATAAGTTGTTTGTAACAGCAAAAAAATTTAAAAAAATTATTCATTAACATTGGAAAATATAAACAATTAAATTATTATAAACTTTTAATTTACTTATTATTTTTTATCACACTCTTTTAAAACCATTTAAAAAAATAGTAAACTAAAATCGTCACAAACATTACTATTGGAAAAAAAAGACATTTGAAATTAAAAATGTAAGTTTTGCTGCTTATATCTAAAAAAAACTTTGAGGTTTTTTTATTTAGCTTATTCTAAAAAAGGTTTTTTCCAAACAACAAATTCAGAACAAATTTCACAAAATAACGAAAAAAGTAAGGAATAAGACAATTAGTTTCATGGAAATATCAACTTATACAATTAAATCTGTAAAAAAATCAAAGACGCAAGTTTTTATTTATATTTTTTAGACTACTTCTATCTTACATTTACTTGAATATTTAAATTATGGGATTCCAATCCTAAGGTGTCATATGTAATAGTTTGCTGGCCCACCTAAGTATCCCTGGAAATAAATGTGTTCGATATTTTTAATAATAAAATACTTAAAATAACAAAAAATTAATTTAGAAAATCTTTTGAAAATATGTTCAAAAAGCCTTAACGCCATGGGTAGTATTTTACTGAACTCTGACGCACAATATTGATTGAACAAAAAAAGAATACATACATATAGAAAATGATGTGATTATATAAACAGAATCACTTTCCACAGAGCCCACTTAAAGGGCTTATAAATAACTTATTGAGAAAATTTGAGTACATTAACAACAAAACATATTAATAAAATTGTTTTTAAACATCTGCTGAAGGTTCTAAATGATTTGAACTTTGCTTAACATTGATACAAAAGTTATACAAAAAGACAAAAAACTCTGTGACTTTGATATCAAATATAGTAGAGTACAATTTTCAGTGCAAAAATTAATCTTCCTTCTAAACAAACAACTAAAATTCAAAAAATATGAATAAGTAACTGTAACATTAAATACTTAAAAACTTATTGAATTCAAAGAGGAGCTTTTTCATGTGTCGACAAAACGATATGAATTCACTCCTCTTATTTAAATAACCCTCTTTTTTTAACGCATACACAACGGCCGTTGATTACTTTAAGCAAAGCCTACAAAGAGGGTTGCTACCATCTGCTACAGGCTGTGCTTGTTGTTGTGCTCAGCTTGTTGTTTAAGTAAGTTTTGGGCAAAGTAAAACAAGTTTACTCCGGCTTTAGGTATGTACCTCTAAAAAATAAGTTGTTTTAACTATTCAAAAGGAGAATAGAACAAGTATTACCCCTATACTAAGGTAGGAAGAATCTAATAAAATACATTTTGTGTTAGTAAGCACTTTTTGAGTAAGCATTTTTTAGCCAAAATCTTTGTTCTGAGATTTTTTTTTATTTACACTAATACTTTTTAGGTACACTCTTACTGTTGAGTGCATTCTTGGGACTATACTATTTATAGTGTGTATTCAATAAGAAGATTACTGTTATTTTGAATTTTAATGAATTTTACTTAAAAAATATATTTAGTTGAATTTCATAAAAGAAACTTTTAGTGAGCCGATTGGGTTTCGACGAAATCAAATGATCGGATTAAAGTTGATATTACCATAACTGATAAAAATCTAATAAGTTTGATGATTATGTTCAAACAAAATAGTTTTTATTAAAATAAACCCAAATAGTTATTGAATGATAGAAAATATGTCTTTTGATTAGATGGAAAATAAATTAGTTGAAAAATAATCAGATTTGATCTGATCAGGAAGAGTTGATTTGAATTAAATTTAAAGGGACTTGAATTGACCTTAATGTGATTTGAAGAGTTGGGTATTAATATGGGTGGGAATTGATAAAATGCCAATGCTAAATTATCTTTTTTGCACGGCATCAGCTCTGAACAAATGACGTTATTTTACAATATTGAAATCTTTTGAAAACTTAAAAAAATAAATTTAAGCCTTAGTTTAATCAAACATTTTCTCAAATAAAAAAATTTTTGCAGAATGTTTACATTTTTTAGTTATAAACACAAGTCGTTAAAATTGATTCTAGCGTTTTAAAAGCTGTAACTTAAGAAACTGAAATGAATTGTTTTACTTTAGCTATCTAAGTAAATTAAAACTTTAATGTATTAATTTAATAACTGTATTTTTCTGATAAGAAAAAAATATATATAACAATTTTTGTTTTTTTTTTAATTATTTTTTTCATATTTGCCATAATTTGACTACTTTAACATAAATTTTGTAAATTCTATGCTATTACAATAGGATCGACATGTCTTTAATCTTGCTGATTTAGTTGCGAAAAAAAAAACTCTTTTAAACCAATAGACATAAGGAAGCTTTATTCAAAACGGCTCTACTTTTAAGATAAGTTTACTTTTGGCCACGAAGTTGGCTTCTCTTTAGCTTTAGCAAGTTGTTGGTATGAAAGTTTTTATTTTTTATAATTTTGGTAACTAACTTACATTTCTAGTTAAAAATATGTTTAGTACTGGAGAAGGTACACTATTATCAGATACCAGTTTATATAAAATTAACCAAGATTTGAGTTTTACTTGATTTTTTACCAAGATTGGACAACACGGGTCAATTGCAGCCCTCGAAGAATAAATCTGTGGCCCGCTAGTATGTTTTTATTTTAAATAGGATGCGGCCCGCAAAAGAAAATTCTGTGGCCCGTAAGCATATTGATCTGGCACACTTAAATAATAAATTAAGTTGATTTTTTTCGGTAAAGGTTCTGTTCTTTGACATAAAAGTAGTTTGACTGAAAATAAACCCTTTAGAATTGCTATAACTCTCAATATATTTATCTTTTCTTGTGACTCAGTAACTTTTATACCTTATTTAAAAGTTAATAGTTGTTTTTTTTTTAATTTACTGAAAGTGTTTTTTTAGATTTTCTTTGTTTACAATTAGTTTATTGTTAGTAAACCATATTAATTGTGTATTATAAAAACACATTTTTGTACTAGTTTTATATTAGATAGGGTTATCAAGTTTTTAGGTTAGTTTAACATTTTTAAAGAAATAGATTATTTTAAATTATTTTTTTTTTAATTCATCTAGCGTAAAACTTTTAAATAGAAAATCTAGTTTAGATAAGTTTTTATTTTGAATTTTTTTTATAAATTAATATCTTCTAGCCAAGTAGTTAAGCACTTAGTAATCACAATAATAATAGTGGTAGTAGTACTTGATTAGCATTTTTAATTTTATTTAGCCTTTATGAATATTGTTATCTTTTATAAAGTATTCAAGTTAGATTACTTAGGCTAATTTTTTTGTTTCAAAATGGAGCCCTATTTGATAGAAATAAACAGCTTCTTTAAAAGTTTAAACGTAATTTTTTAAAGCTAGCATATTTTTTAATAATATTTTTTAGTTTGTTTATCTACTTTAGTGTATTGATTTGAAAGACTGAATTTTTATCAGATGTTGAAAGTTATTAAACGTAAAATTTAAAAATAATTATATTTAAGTTATATAAAAGATTTACTAACAAGAGATTGATAAGGAAAATTTAAAAAACAAGCATACAACTAATTTTTAAGCTCGTTCGTTTAAAGAAGTTAAATCACCAAGCATAAAAATATTAGTTTATTAGACAGATGTTAATTTTTTAAGACAAAAATTGCAATTTTACCTTTTAAAATTAAGCCCTATATGTATATTTAAAATTCAGACTGACTATATATCAGACTGATTGAAGCTAAAACTAAATAATTCTAAAGCTGTGATTAAAACTAAAACTGCGACCCGCGAAGATATTTAAAGTTCTAAATTTGGCCCGCGAGTACCTCCAGCCTGCCGACCCTGCTTTACAGTATACTTTTATTTCAATTCAGTTTAATTTGGTAAGATATAACTTTTGATAAGACTTACTACGAAAGTGTTCAAATAAATTTTGTGATTATTAAATTACTAAGAAAAAATTAAATGTGTTTTGTAATATCTTTTAGTTAAGTTATGCACCGGAAAAAAAGCTGTTCTAACATTTAAATATTTTACGATTTCGTATTAACATTAAAACTTCTTTAAAATATAGTAGTTGTCTATATAAATTTTTATATTAAGTATATGTATGTTTCTTTACCATCACAAGCAAATGATTAAATTTATAAAACAGGTGAAACTTTAGTACTAAAACAATAATTTATATATTTTTTTTATTTAAAAACAGTATAAATAGAATACATTGTTACTAATCAAAATAGTTTTTAATGCACTAGGATAAAAAAAGTACAGATTAAAGTTTTAAAAATATGAAATAAAAAATAAATTGCATATGATTTTTAATGTTCTAAATTAGTACACTTAATTTTGATGTAATTTTTAGGTTATACATAAGTAAATTTTATAAAAACACCCAGCTAAAAAGAAGGGACGTTAGCAAGTGCAGGAATAATTTCACAATAGCACTCTATTCCTTCTAGAAAAACTTTTTCGTTCAGAAACTCGTTATGATCGTGTAGTAAAATAGGCGTGTTTCTCATTGGGCTAAATCCTATTGCTGGATACCCCGCCTATACGTAAAAATTTTTAAGATACCAAAAATACAAATGTTTATATATTACAATCAAGTTGTTGAGCTCTAGTGTTAAGTGTTTATATTAGTCAAACAAATGTTGTTTTATAATCTTTTATAACACAAAACTCTGTAATTGAATTTGAACACGTCTAAAGATTTCAATTACCTCAATATAAATAATCTCAAAAAATTAATTTTATGGCTTAGAACTTTTACTAGTAACAAATGAACTTTTATTTTCAATCTTCATATATAAATAAAACTTTCAATTCGTAGAACAAAAAGGCTTTTCATACAATAAACGTATTATCTCTGCGCTCAGGTGTCACGTTATTTGCAATTCTATTCTTCTTATATAAAATTTAAATCATATTTTAACGAAAAATTTTGAATTTATTTAAACAATATTATTTAATCTAAAGTGTGAATTAATAACGATACGGCAACTTATCAAAATAACGTCGTTAACTTGTTTCGAAAAACAAACATTTTGACATGTAATATTTTAATTTATTTAAAATTTGGTAAATTGCAGAGTTTTAAAAACAAAGTATTATATAAAAATATTTTGCTTAGTTAGTATTAATAGTTAAGTTGCACTTTTGGGTTTTGTTCAAAGTAAGAACTCAAGCGGCAGACTGCTGTATTAAAAACTAAGTAATCAAAATAAGGGTCTTCAAGAAATACTGTTCATAACATAAAAACTCAACTTATATAGAGTAAAATAAATAGACTCACTGTTCTTAAAAATCTACTATCCGTTGCAGCCGGAAATACTTCAGTTTGTATGTCCACTCCGCTGAACAGTTATTGTTGTTGCAATAAAAACGAGTAATCATTTTAAATATAAAATTAAATAACTAAGTGTATTATTTTTCAGTCACTAAATTAATTATGTATTACAAACTAAAATTTTGCAGTTGTTTTCTTTTTTGTTTAAATATTTTTTGTAGCAGATTACTGACGTTTTATTTTACTAGCTAAAGCTTAGACACTTGATGATATATTTTATCTATCAAGATAGTTTAAAATTAAGCATCATGTAACATATTGCATAACTCAACAACAGCACAGATTAGTAGTATATAAATAATATAAACTGTTTAACTAAACAAGTAGTAAAAAAAAAATTAACTGTTATCTAAGCTAGATAAAAATTTTATTCTATGTTCTACATATTTTTAGCTTTATTTACCAAGGTAATGCAGAAAACATACCTTAGTACTAAGTTATTTGGAAAAATATATACAGTGTAAAGCTAAATCGTTTTTAATGCTTTTAAACTTAATCACAAAAAACTTTATTAACTTTCAAAACGTTTTTTTATATCAACCATTTTAATTTTTTTTGGATAAAAAAGCTTTTTATTTCATAATATTTTACATAAAAAGAGATATTAAAAAAACAAATAATAAACGTATATATAAGTTTAAAAGTAGAATAAACCTATTTCACCTTTACTTCAAAATATTTCTTCAATTTTTCATTTATCGTAAAAAGGTTATCTTAAAATTGAAACTATGTTAATATACTTTCATCTAGTTAATTTAAAAAATCTACTAAATTTAAATTGTCAACTTATTTTTTATACAATCAAGAATATTTTAGATTTAATACCTGTTAATTAACTTAATGCGGAAACTTTACTTAATCAAAAAAAAAATTGTTAGAGAAAGCATTTATCACATTCGTTAAAAATAGAAAATTTACTCTATTTTTTGATATTGCTTTAAAAATATTGTGAAAACCGACGTAGTAATTGTTTTTAAAAAAGAAGTAAACGATATATGTTAAATGCTTATTTATTTCTTTTAAATAAAACACTTCAATTTATGTTTTTAATTGCAGTCAATTTTGTTCTTTTAAGCAATTGTATTACTTTTTTTTTATTCGTGATGCAACTGAAAACTTTAAATGATTGCACAGTAAATATTATTATCAAATTTAAGTTGATTGAATTTTTTTTTTTGTTTTTAGATAATATATACTTACAACTTATCGCAACAGGCGTTCTTGAATGCTCTCCACCATGGGCTTGTATCATCATGAGTTGTCATTTTCTGCTTCTCTGTTTTCTAATTTTGTTTTTTAGCTTAGTTTTAAACTAACTTGAAAATTAACTACCATACTTAAATATGGGGTTTTGATGCGATTAATTATTAATAAAAAAGACACAGCTGCATTCAAATAAATAGGTGTCAAATATGCACGAAAGGGACAATTTTGCACTAGAGGTCACTTTTGCACGAATACACTTTTGCACGAGTTGTTTTTTTCTTTATTTTTACTATCACTGTTACCTCTAACCATTACCTGGTCGGTAACTGTTTTTCCTTCCTCTTATCATTTTTTAATTACAGTCTTTTTTTTTTCTAACTATCTATGTCACCCCTAAACCTTGCCTTCAGTCGGTAACTTTGTTAAACTATCATTATGTTTTATTAAAATAATTCTTTGAAATAGAATTCTACTTGAATAGCAATTATTTGAACAAGCGATGATTTCTTTAAATTATATTTATTGTTGTTTTTTTTTGTTTTACTAACACTGTTACCCCTTACCCTTGTTCGGTATTTTTTTTCTATTGATAATTTTTCTTTTCATTCATTTTTCTTTACTCTCGTGCAAAAGTGTCTTCGTGCATATGCGACCCATCCCCATTCAAATATGCGACTAATTGTGTTTAAGTTCTTTTTTTATTTAAGTTACTTTTTTAAATAATGGAGTTCACCGCACGACCAACAACAGCAGCACTCTAGACGACCTATAACCAGTTTCGTGTTTATTAGGACTCATTAGGCAGGCAGAGTCGGGAGAAACTGATGTTGACGTCCAAACGAGCCGTGAATAGTACATAAGCACTGAAACGACCGACAGCGGGTAAAGAATATTTGGCTGCATCAATTTATTGATAGCATATTATTAATTTAAAAATAAAAAACTTTATGACAAACATTTTATTTGCTGTGCACATCTGTACTCATAGGATACGAATATTAAAATGTTCAATTTTAAAAACAAAATGTTTATAAACAGACCTGTATAAACGAAAATGAAACATTATTTCCGGCTTCCTCACACCAGTCTTTTATTTGTTTTTCTAGCACCTGTTTTCATGTAAAAAAAGAGTTATACTATAACAACATAGTTCAGTTTGAAATAAATAAATAGAAAAACGCTTAAAAGCTCATTCAAATACACAATAGATTTCCACCCGTTTTTAAAAATTGAATAAAAGTTTTTTAATATCCGTACCAATTAATAAATTAAAAACCTACTAAAATTTATTTTTAAAAGAAAATAAAAACTTATCGTCAATAATAGGTATTCAAAGCAGTAAAAAACTATTTAAACACCAAATATTTTGTTATGTTCTTTTACATGATTTTACTTAAATAAAACTCTTAATCTTTTATCTTTTAAAACTTAAACAATTGTACTACTTATGTCAGTTATATGCTCGAATTATATAAAAATTACCAATTATGCAATTAAATAATCACTTTAAAAGATATATTCAGTAACTGTCTATTCAATGTTGTATTTTAAAAATATTAAGCTTGAATTAGGTAAGAAACCTCTCAAAATTCAAAAGATATCTAATAATAACTTTATATAAAACGTCTATAATTATCTATATCTATAAATATGGACTAGTGTTTTAGAGTTTCAAACAAAAGTGGTTTTTACTATAAACATATAGTACATTAATCAATCAAAACACAATCAAGGGTTTCAATAACATATCAAAAATAACAAATACATTTATTTATTAGTATCAACTTAAACTTTCCGTAAAATCTGCTACTGGTTATAAAATATATGTTTATATAATTTGTCACGAAATATGAGATAAAAACTTTAACTTAGATAAAAGCTATTAATTATTTTTATATTAAAGCTCTAGTCATTTTTAGAAAATTTTAAATAAGTTTAATTTTATATATACAATTTTTATATTTATATATAATTATACAAATTAATAAATAGTATTTTAAGCACTTTAAATTTTTAAAATAAGTACGATAAAAAATTAGAACAAAATCTCTAAAATGTTTATTGTCGATACTACTGAAGTTTTTATATTTATAAAAAACAACTGCTTGATCAAGAAAATATTATTTTTATTTCAGTGAATATTAAAAGTCTATTTTTACGGTATGAAAGTTTAAAGGTATTCGAGAATTTTTAAGTATTATTTTTGATTCAAGAGTTTTATTGTAGCAAATCTGTGGATAACTTATCAAATTAATGACAACATTATAAAATTTAAATCCAAAGTGTAATGTTTTACAAAAACTCAAGCACTTTATTTCTTTGGTATATTCAATCACCTTAAAATAAGCTGGTATAACTCTGCTCAATTTTAAAAACCTTAAAGAGCTTCAGATAAACGACTAAGTGATTCTAAGTTTATTCTAAAACTACAGTTTTGCAGTGGTATTACTACCTGTGCTCTTCAGTCAAAATAAGCTTGCAAAACCACTACATTTGGTTATATATATATATATATATATATATAATATTGTAACTTGTTTTAAATTAAATAAGACTATTTGAATAAGACCTGTTTACAACAACTGAGGATCTCCTATATGCAAGTATAGGAGTGAAACATTGTTTTGTTAGTAATAAACTGTTAAAATAAATATTGGATATATATATATATATATATAAAATAAGGTTATTATTTAAACTTGGACACCTTCTACTGAGTCAACTTGAAGGGCTTTTAAATAATTCATTAGAAAAATAAGATTTTAAAAATACTGGTACATGTTAATTTTTAAATAAAAAAGCACTTTGCTAAACATAGATGCAAAATTTATACAAATAAACAAAAAAAATTATGACGTAATATTGTGCATTATAAAAATTCAGTTCAAAAATCGATCTACCATCTAACTTACAAACAACTAAAATTAACAAATACTAAAGTTAAGTGACTATAAAATACTTCAAAATTTATTGTATTTTAAGAGGAACTTTTTCATATGTCGACAAGACGATATGAACTCACTCCTCTTATTTAAATAACTTCCTTTTTTAACGCATACATAACGGCTGTTGATTCCAAAGAATAGAAAACCCAGCATATGTAATTGATTACCTAGATCTAAACCTAAATTCAAAAATGGAACATTCAATCCATACATAAAGCCAAACAACGAAATCAAAATATTGATGTAAACTCAAACTACCCTCACTTTATCTTAAGGTAAATACCAAGTATGATTGAAAAATGGACCAAAAAATACTAAAGTAATAGAGAATTATTCGATTCATCAAAGTACGTACACAATGAAGCACTAAAAAAAGTGGATACCGCAAAGAGATTAAATACATCGATAAGAATAATATTACAAACAAAAAAGGTAAAATTAGAAAACAAGAGTATTATGGTTCAATTCACCATATGACAAGGCAGTAAAAATAAACATAAGCAGAAATTTCATCAACATAATAAAAAAACATTTTGGTTCAAAGAGTAAAATTAAGAAATTCACAAACAAAAATAAAGTAAAAATCAGCTACTCCTGCATGATTAACATTGAAAACATCATAAAATGTCATAACTCCAAGATCCTCGAAAGCCAATAAAGATAAAAACTGCTCAAAAAAGTGCAATTTTAGAAAAAAACACGAATGTCCATTTAAAAATAATGAGTGTAGAAAAGAAAATGTCATTATCGAGGCAAAAATAGAGCATAAAAACGTCAACAAAGTATATATAGGACTAACAGAAAACGAAATCAATAAAAGAATCGCAGTGCATAATACAACATTTAAGATTGACCCAGATAAATAAACTATCTGAAATGGGAACGGGTCTAAATTGCACGATTGGACTAAATTGCACGAAGACGATTTTGCACCAAGGGTCAATTTTTCACAAGTTACATTTTGCACAAGAAAAAAAAATACAGAAAAAAATTAATAAAAACAGAAAAAAAAAAGATAAAAAAACTAAATAAAAAGTTACTTACCGAGGGTAAGGGTTAGGGGTAACAGTGATAGTAAAAATAAAAATAAAGAATTAAACAATAAAAATTACTATAAAAAATAATAATACAAAAATAATTAATTAATTTTTTTAGAAATTAAAAAAAAAGTAAAAGAAAAAAAAATATTTAAAAAAAAACTAGAAAAAAATAACTTACCGACCGAGAGTAAGGGTCAAGGGTAACAGTGATAGTAAAAAAACAATAAAAATAAATAAATATACTTAACCCGTGCAAAAAAATCTCCGTGCAAAATTGTCTTCGTGCAAAAGCATCTTCGTGCAACTTTGTGCACTCGTGCAATTTTTTCCCGTCATACAATTTTGTACACTCGTGCAAATTGGACAGCTACCCATCTAAAATAAAAGAACTCAATCGAATTATCTAAAGATATTTTGAAATTAAAAGAAAAAACTAAGAATATTAAATCCTTTGGAGAATAATCAAACAAATCCGAAAAACCAGACAAGGAAAAGACACCTGCAAACTATGTTTAACAGAAGCCAAAGCAATTCGAGGAGAAAAGGTACTGTATCAACATAAGAAACGAACTCATAAACACATGTAGACATCTAGTAACATACCTACTTGAAATTAGAAAAACCATAAGCAAAAGCTCTATATAATTTGTAATGTCTTTTGTACTTATTTTTATGTTTTTTTACCAAAAACTTCTTTTTGTTATTTTAAAATTAATTTCCGTTTAATTTTTTACACTCTAAGTTTTAACCATGAAATCTGTTAACGTAATCTACTAATCTATTTTACTTATATTAATTACCAAAAGCAAACTAATTAACTTTATTTAAAAACAATGAACACGCCCGATTAGTTTTATAGTTTTTAATATAGCCAAATGTAGTGATTTTACGAGTTTATTTTGTCTGAAGAGCACTAATAGTAATACCACTGCGAAACTCTAGTTTTAGAATAAACTTAGAATCACTGAAACGTTTATATTTCTTTGGTATAGAAGCAATTCGAAAAAAACTAATAATGTTATTAACATAAATATCTCATATTTGTAAATTTGTAAAATATAATTTAAACAGTTACATGACCATTCAAGTTCGTCAAATTTAAGACTTTCAAGGAGCTAAATCTTAAGAAACAATTTGTAATTGAAGAAAAAAAAGTGGCAAAATATTCAAAAGTCAGGGTTACCAAAATTTCTTAAGAAATGTCTTCTAGGTTTTCTGTATTTCTTCCAGGTTTTTAAAAGTAAAGCTTTTTTGGGTCTATTTTTAGTTTAAAGCTAAGTTTAAGATTAAAAACTGTGCTAAGTAGTATAACAACATTGAAAGGGTACTGTTTAGCTACTTCAAATGTGCTTTTTGATATTTTTTCAATCTATATTGTAGACTTTTTGTGTCTAATTAAAATTCTACTACTTATTATATAAAATAATTTAAATTTCTTGGTTGTTCTAGGTTTTTTAAGTGATTTTTGTTAAAAATTCCATGTTTTTTATTGCAATTTCTCAAATTCCAGGTTTTTCCAGGATTCCAGGTTTTTTGGCAAGCCTGAAAAGTTATGACATAAATAAAACTAATATAACTAAAAACCCTAAATAACAGCAATATTTTATAACTATTTTTAACCATATCTTAAGAAATAGTCTGAAATTGAAAAAAATAACCAGAAGGTCCAACTACAAAAGATTGTAATGATTAATAGAAAATAATAATTAACATGTTATAGAATATTTTTCAAAACACTCAGAACTATCAGAATTTGAAATGTTGTTCTACCACTTGAAGGAGTTTTAATTAGTTTAGAAATGCTTGAACCTCTAAATGTATAAACATCAAGAATCTAAATAAAAGAAACTACTGATGTTTTAAATTAAATATAATTTATTAATATGAAATATATCTGAAATATATCTGAAATAACGTGATAAGAAGGAGCTTAATCTTTTGATCTAGACAAGCAAAAAGTGTCCGAAAATAAAAACTACTTTTTTTCTACTCAAATACTAAATTTGTCTGACGGCGTATTAAACATTTTAAGTATCTTTGTACCTACCAGTTGTTTTAAAGTCAAGGATACACTTTTTTAAATGGTATCAACAAATGAATAAAGCTGTTTTTAAATAAATTATAATAAAGACGTAATCGACTGAACCGAAATTTGTACAAAAAGTTTTATATAAAAATAATCTAAAAAACTGGAAAGTTCGGATAAAAAGAATATTCGCAAACAAATAGAAACAAGCTTTAAACTAACATCAAGGTCAACTGTTGGGGCAATTCTAAAATCGAACACAGCTGATATTTCCGCTGGAACCAGATTATTGGCTATTCCACCCTGAAGTTTAAAAGCTCTGATTGGATTACCTTAGGCATTTAAAGCTTTATTCAGGGTTCGTGCGTGTCAGGCTAAATCAGGTTTTTAGAAAAACGGGGAAAATATTAGTTTTTGTCAGTTCAAATGCTTGAAGATTCATAATATTTTTGAGAATATTTTTTTAATGCAATTTTCTTTCTAAACAATCATTTGGCTTTTAAAGGCAAAACGTCAGTATTTGTCAGTACGAATGCTTAAAACTTTCTGAATTTATTTAAGAAATTTAAGATTAACTTTTATTTTGTTTTGAGTAGACAGATTAAATTAAGACATGAACTTATTTATAAATTAACATTTAGTTTATGAGGCAAAATGTCAGTACTTCTTGCAAATGCTTTAAAATTTCTTATTTTCCTAAAAAAATTGACTTTTTTTTTATTCAGTTATGAGTAGATTATTAAGATGTGAATTTATTTCTAAACAAACATTCGATTTTTGTTTGTAGCAATACTGTCTGTAAAATACTGTCTCTTAGATATATATGTAGCAGTTACACAACAATCCAAGTTCCAAAAACTGAAACTTTTATAATATTTTTCAGGAAACATATCTTTTAAAATAATTTGAAACTAAAAAAAAAACACTAGAAAATTCTTTAAACAATAAGCTACTCAACTAGAACTCATCTAATATGGTATTCGTTTTATCTAGATATAAAGCCAACTGGGCGCTAACCAACAAAGGTTAGGACAGGGTTTCCCAAACTCATTTTCATAAACACCCCTTGGCAAAACTAAAAAAATTGCCTCACTTTCTAGATATAGCCACATTACTAGTAAGTTACCGCCTTACTAAACACCACCCCCTAACAGCCAAAATTTTCTTAAAAAGGTAATATTGCCCATCTTGATAAAATGCCAGTCAAAATTGAGAAATGTCAGGCTAAAATTGAGAATTTTGCACACGAACCTTGTTTATTTTATTTAAGTCAAATGTTTACAAAACAAATAAGTTTTGTGCCAACAAAACGTTTAATGTTAAACAAAAAATAAAGCAAACAAACAATTACTTTACTTTAAAGTAAAAGGAGTAAACGATTTTAAAGCGAAACTTTGATAATAACGAAACTAGTATTTATCCTTAATATGGTTCCTAAAACTAATATAAAACATTTATCTATATTTTTTATTTCAATTTAAACTTCAATTTATTTTAAGATATGCGGGTAGAAAACTAGAAAATGTTTGCAGTAAAGTGCTTTTTGTATTAAAAATATACCTTATTTAAAACATGATATTTTTTTATTTCAAAATCAATACGGAAACATAAATAAACAAAAACATAAATATAAAAATCTTAAAATGATGCTCAAATAAATTAAGCTAATAACACTACAAAATTCAAAAAAATATATATAAACAACTCACATTCACACGAGTAAGGTTAACTGTAGTAACATCGCCCAAAGTTAAGCAAGAATTTGAGTTATCTAATATCTTTTGTTGCTTGTCCCTATAGTCCAACACTGAGTTTAGGATTCTTCTCTGTGTAATTAATTGTTCAATCCACAATCATTTAAAAAAAATACTAACTAACTAGTTTTTCTGGAGCGTTGTCATTGATAAACCTGGATCCATGTCCTGGAGGCCCCTCACATTTTATTTTCAACCCTTAATTTGTTTAAATTGTCACATATATTTTCTTTTTTTCAAAACTTATGGTCAATAAAATAAAACTGTAAAAGGTCTTAACTTAATATAAAAAATGTAAACTGATAAGGTAAATTCTTAGAGCTTAACTTACATAAGGTTTATTACTGTAATTATTTTTTCTCTATATATAGCTACTTTTGAACACATAAAACTTAAAATCAAGTTTAATAAATTAAATTGTCCACATTCTTTTTTAAGATAAAATAAATCATAATTCCAGTTTAGTCTTCCAAAATATTTAGAATTTTTTTATGTTTGTGCATCAAGTTTTTATAAGGAACTTAAAAACTATGTCATTAAATAAGAAAGAGCTCACAAAAATTACAACAACGGCTACGTGGACTAGGTAATAGGGAGTTCATCTTGTTTTTGAAGTTGATATTACTTTTTATACTTATATCGTAGACACCAGACACTTGTAAACGCTTGAAAAAATGCAAAATAACGTAAGTTATCAAAGTGGGTGAGTTTGAAACGATCTTTATTGAAGGTGCAAACTAAAATGGCTTAAAAAGACTATTACTAAAAGTAGGTATTTCTCTCAATTTTTTATCAAATATAACAAAATTTTTACAATTAGTTCACTTCTAATATTAACAAAAAGATACCTGAATACATTATTTGGTAACTGTTTGTTGAATTTTTTTATAAAACAGGTGGTAACTAGTAACGAAAAAAAAATTAAATAAGATATATTTTTAGTGTTTTTTTTTTCAAGCAAAAACAACAAAAAAAAACTATTGTTAATCGATTCATACTCATTTTTTTCATAAACTTAATATAATTTTTTACAATCTTTAAAAACAAACTAGTAGTTTAAACTTTAAGCTTTAATATAAGCTCCGATAATTTTTTTTTTAATTAATGTCCTTGTCCCTCAATACCTGCTCATTCTAAATTGAACTTTCTAATTCTGGACAATATTTATGCAGACTATAAATTATGGAACAATTTTTATTTTATAAGTAAAAATTTATGTTTACATTAATTGTTTACATACAGTAGCTTAATATTAAAAGTCATTGTAATCAACACATACTTAAATTAAAAACTAAAAATATGAAATAAAACTATATTTTTATTAAAAGAAGCAAAAGAGATAGCATCAAAAACTTATAAACTTACACCATGGAGTTCTTTCTCCATAAAAAACTGAGTACTTGTTATTTGGATTAGCAAGACCTTCATCTAAAACAAAACCAATATTAAGCGTTTTAAACAGCTCTGTTTGCATAAACGATTTCATTCCTTTTACACCTCCGACTTCCTCGTCTATTATAATAAAATATAGTAAGGATAAAAACAAAACATGTTACTTTATAAAGAAATACTATATTAATTCCAAAAAAATATACACACCTGTGGAACTAAAAAATGCTACATGTATTTTAAATACATTCTATAAATATAATAAAAAAATGTAAATATGTTAGTGTTGTCAATGTTTTACATTGATACTTTGTAAGAGTTTATTTTTTATACTACATCAGGAATCGGCAGACATTCGGTAGTGCAAGCAGCAATTTTAATTACACATAGAGGCCGCTATTTAACGACTACATCTTGTTTTTAGTCTAATTAACTATCTAGTTGAATCTACCTCTTTTTAGAACCTTGTAACTTCTTACTAAAAACTTAGTTTTGTACAACACAGTATAAAGCTTATAAATAGTTGTAGGCCAATATTGTAATCTGCCTCCTTTTATAAAGTTTTCTTGAACAGAGTAATTTAAAATAACCCTTGTATTTTTAACTGTAGAAGAATTTGAAACTTCTAAAAGCTCTGTTATTTAAACGAGTGGACTATAATAATATCAACTCTTTCCGTATTATAACATTTTTAGAATACAGTTTAACAAACAAATACTTACTAAAAACATTTTATTTAATATAATAAAAAAGTTTAAGAAAGGTTAATCTTTTAACCTCTTAATTCTATTAAGTAACTATTGAAACTACTTAAATTTACTGTGAAAACTAAGATGTAAAAGTAACTAGTGAATCAAACAAAACTTAAAGATTATTATGATATTTATTACTTCTGTATTAAAAATTGTCATGATTTATTTAAAATTATTAAGGTTTATATAGTGAAAATGTAATCAATGTAAAAGTTATAATAATAGAGCAAAGGGTAATTAACAATACATTAACACTTCTAATTATAATGCAACTAAAAAAAAATAAAACATATGTTTATAAGTTGTTACGTATGTTTTATTTATTTTTTAGTTGCAATATAACTAGAAGAACTTATGTATGTTAATTACACTTTGCTCTATTATTATTTCTTTTATATTAAGGTTTACACATTTCAATAAATTAGAGTAAAATTTAAAACAAAATAAATAAAAATTGAAGCAAATTAAAATAAATACAGATTTAAGAAAATTTAAATTGTTCACAATATCAACAACAGTATCAATGAAACTTCGATGATATTACTATTTTACTACTACAACTTAAGATTTAAACAATTATTTATAAAAATGTACTGTAAATTTAAAGATAGTTTAAGACTTTTCTTAAAATTTTCAATGCAGGGATCATCTAAAATTTGTGCAATTTTGTAATTACTACAACTAAATTCACTCAGCATATTTTTACTATAGAAAGATTTAAAATTTAAGCTAAAGTTAGCTAAATAGAGTTCATTAAAAAAATATCTACCCAAAAATTAAAATATTTGACAAATAAAATAAATAAAAACTAAATTCTAACAACCAAAATTGCAGATAAAGTCAACAATACACTTACCAGGAACAAACAATAAATAAATTGTTCTCATAAACTTCAATTTGCGTTCCAAGACAAGTTTTCTAATGGTTTCAAGATACTGGATTCCAACGCATTTCATGTCTTGTGTACCTCTACCATAAATATTTCCATTTTCATCTTTATGAGCCGCAAAAGCATCATATTTCCAGTGCTCCTAATAAAGGAAAAACGACTTTAATTAGTTTATAAATATAGCTTAGCTGTTAGGTCAGTAACTCCCAAAAGAGTTTGGTGATATCACTCACTTTGTGGAACCTTTAAGAATCAGTCTGAGTTAACTATAAAGTAAGATAAACCTTATTAAAAGAATAATAAATAATGATTTTTGCCACTCAACCATCAACAGCAATATCCGAGACAACCTACGACTAGTGATGTACCGGAACCGGATCCGGACTTTTTTTTCAAATCAAGATCCGGCTGGAATCGGATCCGGACTTTTTTTTCATATCAAGATCCGGCCAGATCCGGATATCAGACAAAAATGGCAATATCCGGCCGGATCCGGACCCGGATAGTGAGTCCAGTACATCACTAGTTTTCACATAAAAAGTATAGCTTACATTTGTAGTTTCAAAATTTCATTTCTACAAAAGCTAAAAAAAAACTATGAATAACTTTAAATTTAGTATAAGGGAAATTGATAGAAAGATAAAGTACATCACAGAAACAATATCTGGTAGCTAAGATTAAAATCTATTAAATAAAATCAACTTGTAAAAATCAAGGAGGCCTTATAGCCTTACCAATCTAAAATCAATTAAAATCAAGTTCTTGAACAAAATTAACTAGAAAATCACAAAATATTGAAAACTGGATCAGCTTAAACTCATTCAAAATCTAAAAGAAAACTAGCCTGAGTTTTTCAAAAAATCTTAAAACTAGCCTAACAATTTGGTAGTAAAGTTTTTAATTTTACAACATAGGTAAAGAGTTGCATTTCTAAAATGTTTATTTCATAGTTTAAATGTAAACAAATGTAAATTAGTCACGTGTTCAAAATGAGCCAATCACGGTAGGTGTTTGATTTTAACTGACGAAAATGACTTTTTAATTTACAAAGGGTTTGTTTTTGAAAAAATACTGTTCTGTATGCTCTTTTTTACTAACTAGATCTGAATCGGCCGGATCTCTGTTAGGACCCGGCCAGACCCGGATCCAGACTTTTTTTTAAAATTAGAATCCGGCCGGACCCAGATCCGGACTTTTTTTTAAATTAGAATACGGCCGGAACCGGATCTGGACTTTTTTTTCATATCAAGATCCGGTGGATCCAGACCCGGATAGTGAGTCCGGTACATCACTACCTACGACCAGTTTCGTCCTTATTAGGACTCATCAGGTAGGCATAGTTGCGAGAAACCACTGTTAAGATCTAAGCCAAGCGGGCTTAAGTGCATATGCACTGAAGCAACCATTTGTAGATAAATTCCTACTAAAAGAAGATAGTTTAAAAAATTTTTATCATCATAGAAAACATCTGCAAAAGTCCACAGAACCTAAGCCTGGATTTCTGTATGCCGTGAGACATGCTCAAGCTAACATAGGCTTGGTCAAATCACCTCAATTATTAGACCAAAAGCCTTAGATAAACTGAGACACAGGTTTTGTTATAATTGAAACTCGTCAGCCAGCTGCAACCAAAAAAAAGTTTTTCAGTTGTGACTGGCTTATGAGTTTCAATAAGAATAAAACCTGGGTCTAAGTCTATTGAAGGTTTGTGGTCTAATGATCCAAATGGTATGATCAAGCCTTATATTAATTTTATCATGTGATTTTTTAATTACTTGAAATACTGTATTTATAATATTAGCTTGAATTATCAGACTTAAAAGTTTATTACTAGGAGTGCACAACAATGAAAATTCTGGTGGTTAAAAGTTAAAAAAAACTAAACTCTGATAATTTTGACTTATTGTGAACAATTCTTTTTATATTTTTTAAGTATTTTTTTTAATTTACTGGATCTTCTAGTATCTTTTATCAATTTTAAACTACTTATTAAGATATATTTATATCAGTTTTTAAATTTACCAAAGAAATGCTAACTTTATCAATTATGACTTAATAAATTAATAAAATTATTAATAATTAATATAATATTATTTTTTTCTATCTTTTTTTACTATCAAAAAATGTATCAATTTGACCTTCTTTTAAATAATTATTTTATTATTTCAAGTTGTTTTTTGATATTTGGCCCCTTAAAATTTTTTTTATAAATAACATGTAATCTATACTATTACTTACACTTATTTAATTTTTCTAATTTAAATTTAAAACATAGTAAAGTTTCTAGATCAAAAAAACTTTTTAAAGTATCAATGTAAATTTTTTTGAATTTTTTTTCTAGTGATCTTTGAAATCCAAGATTTGGACTCGGATTCAACCGAACCCTAATTACAAAATAAGATTCGGATTCGGTAGACCACTTTAAACATTTTGAATTTTACTCAATTGTTTTTCAAAAGTCAAATGAAATGTAAATCTAATTAATGATTTCACGCTTGAGTTGATAAAACAGTGCTTTTTCACACTTATAAAAGCCTTTTCAACTTTGATGTAGAGTTTTGCACACAGTATAAAAACTATGATAAATTATTTTTGTTTGACTCTCAAATAAAATTTTGTACATAGTTAAGGTGTTTAATCTCAGTTTTTTAGATAACCGCTCTTGCTTATTCATCATATGTTTAATTTTTATGTTTGCTTGTGAACCTTTTTAGGTTTAAAAAATTTAATATTGAACTTTGCAGGACGGTCATTTTCATCTACAGGCCGGATTCTATTGTAATTCAAAAAACGGTTGGAGACCGGTCATTTTAACTCCGCGGGCCATACATTGCCTACCCCTATTCTATACCAATAACAACAACTTAAACATGAATGACAACAAATTACTACTAGTCACAACAGCTGTTGATACACAATACCAATTTTCCGCTTTCCCTTCTTACCTCAAAAATAATGTTAGAGAGCAGCTAAAATTTAATGTTAAAAAGTATATCTCTTTTGAGGCTGATCAAAAGGTGATTCTCCTATATTGCCACCAAAGAAACCAAAACCACAACCATCTGTAAATTTTGATCCGAAGAAGTTTTAAACTTATAACTCTTTCTTTAAAATATAAAAAACAGAATGCAAACACAGCTACACAGGAGGAAGAGCAACATGATTCTACTGATGAAGAAGTCGAAGCAGAAATAAAGGGTTTTTTTTTGCTACAGAGAATTTGAATATAGAAACTGAAGAGGATAAAGTCTTAAACTGGTGGAACTTGAACAAGACAAAATACCCACATCTTGCCAGCTTTGCAAAGAAATATCTTGCTGCACTATCATCTTCTGTGTATTTTGAAAGATTATTTTCTGAAGGTGGTAACTTGTACAGGGATAATCGTAATTGATTGCTTCAAAGACCAGCAAAAAACTTAATTTCTCCACCACAACTGGAAAAAACAACAATACTTTCTACAATTGTAGTTAAAATTAAAAAAGACATCTTTTACAGTTGTAGTTCGTCTTATATTTTTTAACAGTAGTTAAGGTTAATTTCAATTTTATTTTTGTAAGGTAAAAGTTTAATCCTAAGTGGAATTTAAAAACTTTTTGTTACAACTGGATTTCTTATTCTTTTTTAGGCCTTTACAATAGTTAGTATTATATTTCAATTTATTAGGGCTCCATGTTATATTCAAGTGCATGTTGTTTTATAAATATGAACACTTACAAAAACTTATGTTCTAATTCGTTTATGGTCACAACATAAACTTACTCTTAAGTTAATGTAAAAAGTTTTAACTTTGTTTGTGATTTGTTTTCTGCTTAGAGATTTATTAAAGTCGATGATTTACTTATTTTGCATAACAAAAATACAACTTAATTGTTAGTGTTGATTGCATGGATATTAAAATATTGAAATTAAGTACTTGTGTATGTAGCTTTTTTTCAGCAAGAAATTTGTTTTTATGTTAGCTTTTAAAATAAATTGTTCTTAAATAAAAATGTAATTATTTATTAACACATTAAAAATATTGTTCAAACTTAATCTATTAAATAAGTAATAATGTAATAAGTATTTATTATTTTAAAAACTTGTAATGTATTTACAATACATGCATCTTAAATCTTTAGGACTCCAGTTATTCTGCCAAATTTCAAAATTGAGATTTGGATCCAGATTCGGCCGAACCTAATTTGAAAATAAGACTCGGATTTGGTAGATCACTAGTTTTTTCAAAAAACAGTGCATCTGTAATTATAAGCCCTATTTTTCACTTGACATATAAACATCTGCTGGTAAAAAAAAAATAATATTAAATAGTATAACAACAAAATATACATTTTGATAGTGTTTGTGATCCTTTAATTTTATAGCTAAATATTCCAATAATATTTTCAATGCACAGAAATAATATAACTTATGTGTGTTCGATTATACTATATAAATCTAAATTATAACTATTTAAAATTTACAAGGAATTTTGTTTAAAATAGTTTATCGTGCAACATTAAATGAGAGAGTAAGTCTTATAGCAATATTTTAAACGAACTTACAGGGTACACAGGAACAACATCTGTATGTGAGTTTAGAACAATAGATTTCAAAGTTGGATCAGTTCCTTCAAGACTTAATAACACAACTTCAAGCTGATCTTTACCAACCTTTTAGATTTATTGTATAAGTGAAAAACTAGTAATGCTGAGAGAAAAAATGTACTTACTTTAACTGTTTGACATTTTAATTGAAGTTCCTTGGCATATTGCTTAAGAAAAGTTACAGCCCCATCTAAAATATATTCTTTATATAAAAGTTCTATAACCAGAGTCAAACACACATTCTTTGTTTTATATTTTTATTTGTATTAACATTATTCTTTTAAAATCCCTGTTTTAACCAACTTGGTTATAAAATACATTTTAAAAATATTTTGGATATCAGAAATTATATTAATAGTCTGTTTTCATTAACAAAAATAACTTGGATTTAAGAAAAAAGAGCTTCAACTCATTAAAGTTTATATAGATGTGTTTACAAGCTATTAAAAAAAATATTTCTAGTAGTTATACACAATTTATTCTAAAGAAATCAGTAAAGGGTACTTTTTTGAAAATTAAGTAGAAGGGGGGTTAAACACTTTTCTTTCAAAATTAGTCTTATTTTTTACATACTTAGATAAGCTACTTTTTACCGCTTGTTAAAATTCAAAGCATAATTTTAGATATAAGCGATCAAAGTTAAAGCCTTCAATAGGTTCTTTATAGGAGGCACAAACTAAAAGGGAAAAAATAGGCTATCTCACTAATAACTTATCTCCTCCTTCGGTTTTTGAGCAACTGTTTTAAAACTTAAATAATTTTTTATTCAATTTTAAATAATAATTTAAGATTTAAGTTTATTTAAGATTAATTTTAAATAAATTTTAAACAACTTGTAGGAAACATATTTTTTAACTTTTATAAAAACATTTTTTTTATAAAAAATTAACAAAAACAATTTAATTTTTTGTTAAATTTTGGTCAATTTTTTTAATGGCCTTTTTTTAAACGTGCTTTTTACAAGTTGATTGTAAAACTGAAAAGTTTATTTTCTGAAAGTTTGAAATAAATTGTTTTAAAAATGAAGGAGGAGATAGAATTTAGTAAATTTTTCAAAATTCCAAGAAAGTAGGTCTTGAAAATGTTTGTTTCCATACAGTTGTATTGGATTCTTTTACAAAACTTGTTGTATCTCAAAATTTAATAGATTTTTTATTGTTTTATATGAAGTATCCTGTAGTATATACTCTTAACTTTGAAATAAAAGCCAATGTTAATTTATGTTCTAAAAAAACATTTGACCCCCCTTATGCCCTTAACATAAACTTTTTAAATAATTATATGTTTTTTTTCATAATAATACTATAAAGTATAATTATTAATTTAAATAGTAATAAAACTGAAAATAATTTAGAATGTTATTCAATTAAAAACTCAAATACTAGTATGAATTGAAGGGTATAAAACTTAACAAAACATATTTTTCCTATTTCTTAAAGCAATCATAGTTGAAAAAATTAGCAATTAGTTTTTATCACCTCTAAACACACCTATAATATTGCACAACAATCTCTAACCTAAGCTTAGATAATGAATGTGCACACTTAGTCATTTTTGTATTATCTTTTAGAAACTATATAAAAACATAAAATTTAAACATTTAAAAGCTAGTGTTTCAAATTAGTTCTATAAATTTATTTATAAAGACATAGCTATAGATAAAATTCATTCAGTACCAAAATGCTAGTTTGTTGTGTATATCATTTAATTATATTGTGACGTTAGCTTTATTATAACAAACATTACCAAGTATTATAGTTGTAAAAAAATTATACAGAGCTTTAGGTCTTTTTAAATCTTACAACCTATTTTTTACAAAACTTACAAACCATAATCAGGATCTGGATGAACACTTTTTATTTTAATGTACTCCCTAAACTTTGTAACAGACAAATGTTCCATGATGTTTAAATGAAAGTTACCTGGAAAAAAATATTTCAAAATCTAATAACTAGTATGGTATACAGTGAAAAATTTTAAAACATTTAAATTAGAATTTTCCAAGGTGGGCAACTTCAAGTTATTCAGGTTATGAATATCAATTAACTGTATGGCGTCAGAAAAGTAAATAGATATTAACTAGGGGTAGGGAGTACTTGGCTGATGTTTGATGGACTTTTGAGTCCATATGATTTGGATTTGTTTTTGCTTCATTAAGAAAAATCTGAAAAAAAATATTCAAAAAATTCAAAAAAAAAGTTTGCTGCTTAAAAAACTAATTTCACCCCTAAAAATCACATATTTTTTGATTTTTTGACTTAAACAGTAATGAAATCACTTATACATTTCCTAGACTTGTAATTTATATCTTAAATTAAAGCTTATAATTAAAAGCATAATTCAAAGACGTTTTAACTGCTTTTGTTGTATTATGACGTCAATATTACACTAAATATGCAAATTTTGTCTGTAAAGTTGTACCTTTTTTTTCTTATATAAAAATCAAATTCTTCTGCTGTTTTACTTTTAGTTCTTTGATTTAGAATATAAAATGTGTCAAGTCAGCTAGGCAGAAAGATATTACTGATGTAATGTCATTTCAATTGCATGTCAATATATATATAAAATACATTTTAACTCACTTTCCGTTATTAGAAATTATAATTATTAAGAGCATTTTATATAAGTAAATACAATAACAATTAACTGCTATGAGTTTAAAACTAAAAAAGATTTGATAAAAACTTTGAAATTAAAGAATTAAAACATTTGAACAAACTAAAAAATTAAGTTTTAATTTATTTAGATGTACAATAATTTATAAACTTTAACTAATAGTATTTTGAAAACAATAACATACTTAAAGCTAAAAAAAATTAATACAGATTAACATTTATTGTTTAATTAAATAAAAATTCTTAAATTTAAAGAATAAAATTACACTAATTTTAATAAATTTACATGCACTTTTTATGATTGTAAGTTTAATTTTTACTCTTATACATGTGCTCTCAATAATCATAACTTCTAATAACGGAAAGTGATTTAAAATGTATTTTATATATATATATATATCATGCATCAGTAATATCTTTCTGCTTAGCTGACTTGACACATTTTATATTCTAAATCAAAAAACTAAAAGTAAAACAGCAGAAGAATTTGCTTTTTATATCAGAAAAAAAAGTACAATTTTACAGACAAAACTTGCATATTTAGTGTAATATTGACGTCATAATACAACAAAAGCAATTGAAACGTCTTTAAATTATGCCTTTAATTATAAGCTTTCATTGAAGATATAAATTATAATTCTAGGAAATGTATAAGTAATTTTATTATTGTTTAAGTCAAAAAATCAAAAAATATGTGATTTTTGGGGTTTTAATCAGTTTTTTGGCAGCAACTTTTTTTTGTGAAATTATTTTTTTTTTAGATTCTTTTTAACTAAGCAAAAACACATCTGAATCATATGTACATAATTGAATTTTACAATATGACTAAAAAAATGTGCTGCAATCCCTACCCCTACATTTTACAGACAATTTTAGCACATTTAGGGTGATTATAACATCATAATACATCAAAAGCAGTTAATATGTCTTAAAATATATTTCAGTAAGTATAAGCTTTCATTAAAGACATAAATTATAAGTCTAGAACATGTATAAGTGATTTTATTACTGTTTAAGTCAAAAAATCAAAAAGTATGTGATTTTTGGGGGTGAAATTAGTTTTTTGGGCGGCAAACTTTGTTTTTTGAATTTTTTTTATTTTTTTACAGATTCTTATTAATAAAGCAAAAAAAAAAATCCAAATCATATGGACTTAAATAAATATTACAATATGACCATAAAAATGTGCTGTACTCCCTACCCCTATATTAATTTATTAATAGGCGCTATGTAATAAATATGGATTTTTTTAATATTTCTCACATGGAAGCTTTAATGAAATTTATTTTTGAAAAACCTAAAATTAATTTTATAAAATGGGCAAAAAAAATCATTGATGTAGATCAGTTAGTATTACGAGTTTATTTTTAATTCCATAAACTAGGTTACATGACAATTCAAATTTGGACAACTCAAATTCCAACAATTTAAATTCTTAAAAAATATTTAAAAGACTATATCTCAAAAATGTTATAAATTTCAAAAAATAAAAAATACATATGTAGATCTTATTAAAATCTACAAGTCATTTTTTGTTATTAGCAGAATCTTAAATATTTCTAAAGATATTTTAAAATTACTAAAAATAAGTATGTTTTTTACTTTATTTAAGCCATATCTCAAAAAATACTTAATGTTTTGAAAAAAGAATAAAATGAATTTTAGATATTAATAGGACCTATATATGTATTTTTTATATTTGAAAAATATACATTACTTTTTTAGTTGTGGCCCTTTCAATCGCTTTTTTTAAAAATTGAATTGTTGGAATTTGAATTGTCCAAATTTTAATAGTTGTGCACCCCATAAACTATCATAATCTCCATATTAATAGATACCACTATGTTTTTAGTATTTTTATTTACTAATTTTAATCAAGTAAGTATATAATCTAGTATTTTTTCTTGACAAGTAAAACAGTTTAATAAACATTTTTTATTTGTATCAACCAGCAAATATTACAGCTTTTGGTAATCAATTACAAAAGGTCTGCATACAATCTTTTTTTTTTTCCATTCATTTTTTTTTTTGTTTTGATATTCAACATTTATTACCAGAGCAAAACAAATAGACTTTATTACTACCTGTAAAGGTTAGTGTCTTTATTACAAAAATGAATGATGTCATTTCAACTTTTAATGATATTTTTTAACTGCAAATCTAAGATTAATATAATTTTCATCAAAATAGCCAAACTCTAACTGTTTTAATGACAAAATAAGCAAGTAAAAATAAAGTTGATATTTTAACATACTTTTCCAATTATTTTTAATATGTATGTTTCAACCCACTAAGTTTTGATCTTGTAACATTAAACTCAAAAAGTTTTTAATACCGTCATTAGAACCTGTACACTATCAGACCACTCATGTATACATTTAAAAAAGAAAAAAAATGCTTTCTAATTTTCTTTTACAAAAAACTATAAAATAAAAAAATCAACATATATGAATGTAAGAAAAAACTTTCATTTATTATAAAATCAATTAAATATATCAATGTTAGAAGAAAAATATAACATTTTATTAATATTAGGATATAGTATTCATATTAAGATATGAAATGACTCAAATGTCCCCTTATTTTAGAATTATTGTTTGAAATTTAGCTGTAATTCAAATTTACAAGTTGTACATCTCAGCTGTTAGAGACCATAAAAAACTTCCCCTTGTAAAAAATATTCTTTGTTATGCTTAAGCAGAGGCATAAATTTAAAACTTCAGAAAAATTTACCTGCATAGTAGGACGAGGGTTTACTTGGCTTGAATGGTTTTTTTGTAATTTTATTTTTAACCAAACTTTAAAACCAATTATTTTTAATTTATTTAGTGCTAACTTGGATCTTTTTTTTTAATTCTAAAGAACGTTATTTTGCTTAGCTTTTCACTATAATTTTCCTCGAATTGGGGTTTAGTTTTGTTGTGGGGCCCCTTTAAAAATTTAATGCTTTTTAGCATTTTTTTTCATTGCAATGTTTTTCTCCAAATTTTTTTTTTAATTATCAACATACTTATTTAATTGAGTTTTATGACGTTATTAATTTCTTTTTTTCAAAAAATGTTTTTGTTATAACATATGCTTAAATAAATTTTTCAGAAAAGTTCCAAGTATGCACGGTTTTGGTTCTTTTTTTACATGGTTTTATAGCAAAAGTAAATAATTTTAAAATAATTTTTATTTTTAACAGACTTATATAATTAAGTTTTATAACGTTTTTAAATTTTTTCCAAGCTTATTATAATTTTTCAAATATATGACCCCTACAAGTTTTACCTAAACTCTTAGTATTTGATCAAGAAATCCCTTAAATTACGTAAAAAAAAATTGAGGTAAAACTTGTATGGGTCGTATACTTGAAAAATAATAATAAGCTTGAAAAAAATTAAATAACGTTTTAAACTTAATTATATAAGTATGTTGAAAATAAAAATTAATTAAAACATAATTTACTTTTGCTATAAAACCATGTAAAAAAAGAACCAAAACCGCGCATATTTGAAATTTTTCTGAAAAATTTATTTAAGCATATGTTATAAAAAAAAAATTTGAAAAAAAAAATTAATAAAGGCATAAAACTTAATTTAATAAATATGTAAATAATAAAAAAAATAAAATAACAATAGTTATTTTTGGAGAAAAACGTTGCCAAGTAAAAAATGATAAAAAACTTTATATTTTTAAATTATTTAAATGTCACTACAAGACTAAAACCCCAATTCGATAAAAACTCTTGTAAAAAGCTAAGCAAAAGAACGTTCTTTGGAATTAAAAAAAGTTCCAAGTTAGCATTAAAGAAATTGAAAATAATTGGTTTTAAAACTTGGTTAAAAAATAAAATTACAAAAAAAAAAGTCATTCAAGCCAAGTAAACGCTCGTCATAGTAAGGGCGTGTTTAAACTGGTTTCCTAGCACTGCTGCGACCACTGAAAATTAAAAAAAAATGTTGAATGAAATCGTTTAAAAAAATATTTTACTTATTTTAGTACATTTGCTTGTCTTTTCTTACTAAACTTTTAATTAAACCGATATAAACAACCAAAAACATAACAAAACTGAAACATTTTTGTAATCATAAAAAGTTTTAACTTTTGTGATGTGCGCTGCTTAGAAACAGCTTATAATAGTTTTAAAATAAAGTTTTTTATGATGTCAAAAAAAGTTCTAAATTTTCAGAGCCTGTTTGTCAAAGGAAACTTTTAGATGAATTATTTTTAATAGATATCGCATTTTTACTTCAACTTAAATTGTTGTTAAACTTGAAATACAGATTTTTACTTGTAGAATAATTTAAGTGAACCGAACTTTTATTAATTCATTTTTTTTAATTTAAATTTAGGATAGCATGTTATTTTTTTCTTAACTTTTTAGGTTTTGATTCTTCTAGTTTAAAACAATAGCTTATGTTATTTTAACTACTCAACAACGACTTTAGTATAGTGATTTTTTTTAAATAAATTATCAATTAACACAAAATATTTGAAGTTAGTTTAAAGTTAATTTAGTAATAGTGATAAAAACATAAGTTTTTACACTTACATTTCAAGTTTTTTTAGTTGATTTAGAACTTTTTTTTTCAGGTTTTTTCAATTGTTTATTATCTAAAAAGTTATAGTTACAATGCTTTTTAGTGATTGTTTAAAATGTATAAGATATTTTAAATTTAAACTAATAGTATATTTATACAAACACGGTGTACAAATTTAACAGATATGATTTGTTAAGTTTTTTTAATTCTTGCTTTTTGTTTTAAATTACCAAATAACAACTAGTATGCTAATTTTCAAGCTTTCAATTTATTGTTTTCTTTTGAACTATAATGTCTTCTAAGACTGTACTCTAACAGACTGATAATTTATGTTATAGTTATCTTTTTTACTAGAAAACGACTGAACAAACCTTACTAATTTTTTTAACTAATTTCATTGTAAACAGCAAAATATTTTATATGAAATACTAAACAAAGTACACACCGTGAACAACACTAAGTTGTATAATAACATTACTAAAAGTTGTTTTAAGAGGTTTATAAAACAGCTATTTAGAGCAAAGTAATATAAATATTTGTTATGAACAAAATCTTAATTTTATTATTCAAACCTCTGACTGTATTTTTTGAGTTTTAAATTTGTTGTAAAAAATAAAACAAATTTTAAACATATCTAAACAACTTATAACCTATCTTTCGTACTTAAACATATAAAAAACCAATTAGTTGTATATTTATTTAGTAACGAATTAACTATTGCATAAAAAATTGGTTAAAAGTAATCACAAAACTAAAAAAAAACACTTTTCTAAACCAGTTTTCTAAACGTAAAGTGTATAGTTCAAACGTTTGATATACAGAAAGTTTAGTTACATTAATAACGTTTACTAAAATAATTTATAAAATAAAAAAAGCTTCAAATGTATTTCTTTATAAAAACGGTTCAAAATTAATCTGAGTTTAATTAGTAGAAAGTGCTTTGAATGAATAAAACATAGAGTTATTACTAGTAAAAAATTATTTAAAGTTATAAAATCTAGTTATAAAAAGGTTTAAATATTTATAACTCTCATAAAATAATTATAATTTGCTTTTTTTGTTCATTTGATTCATAAGTTTTTCAAGCTTCATAGCCATCATCATGTTTCCGTCTATTTTCAACTTTCCTTGCATGAACGCTGCGGTTGAATTGAGCTTTCCTATAGAGTAAACATTTATATTATTATCTTCAAATTAACCATTAATGCCACAATTATAAGCTTCCACAATCATTATTTTTCAAAAGTTAATGGAAGTTTAAATTTATTATGTATTTCTACTTAACTAACACAATATAAGGTAGAGTTAGGTTAGGTACGGCCTAGTACCAACCAGCAATGTACTTTCTCGCTTGAAAACATCTTTTACAAACCAAATCAAGTTGATTTTCTTATTAACAAAAACTTTAATTAGTGTGGCCACTGCTTTTTGAGAAATTTCTTTAAGGTTTTTGTATAAATTTTTAGTTTAAAGTTAAGTTTAAGATTAAAAACTATGTTAAGTAGTATAATAACATTGAAAAGATACTGTCAAGGTACTTAAAATGTGTTTTTTAATAAATAAAAAATTTTTGATGATGACAAAAACTTTTTTACTATATGATAGATTTTTCGTGTCAAATCAAAATGTCACCACTTAACATGTAAAATTGTTTAAAATTCCAGTTTTTTTATGTAGTTTTTGTTCGAAATTCCAGGTTTTTTGCAAAATTTCTAAAATTCAAGGTTTTTCCATGTATTATAGCCTAAATTGTCAAATTCCAGGTTTTTCAAGGTTTTGTGGCCACCCTATTTTATACATGCTCCCAATTTACTTTTTTGAACGTTTAAGTGCTTATAATGAATATTTTATTGCAAATTTTCTTTAATAGAGTTGTTTAATTTTTCTAAGGAATTCTCTAACCCTTTTTTATCAAGTTTGGCCTGCATGTTACTTTTTTTTGTAAACCTAGCCCGCCGACTAGCAAAGTTGCCTACCCTATTTTAAGGGGACATTTTTTAAAGCTTATTAAATTTATACTGCAACTTATAGACCTACAAGAACATTCTCATTGGATTTAAACTAATATTAAAAGCTTTTGAAAAACGTTATAATAAAAGATAAAAAATTCATTTAATGCGCCATATTATGCGATAAAAACTATCTTAAATTTTATTTGATTAAAGTTTTAAATATTGAAATATATTTCCGAATGGCAAGGCTTTTTACTAAAGACATACTGGTCAAAATTTTCTAACAAAATAGTGAATTTAACTATCTAACCGTATTAAAATATGTAGATAAGATCTAGCTTTAATTTAACTTTACTAATTGTATAAATCTACCATTATCTTGTAAACTAAAATAACTAACAGAAAAAATTTATTTGAAAATACTAACGTAAAGAACAGTTTTGTTTAACAACATAATAACTAGAACTCATGGTAATTTGTTTTCAAGCTAAATTAAATAACTTAATAAAGTTTTTTTTTGCAAAAATAAAGTACTTTTTTTTATTTTGAATTTTGAAATAAACTTTATTGTATATTTATATATATTTATTTATAAGTGTAATTATGACTAACCAGTAAATAGATCAACAAAATCTCCATCTTTTAAAGTCATTGTAACATCATGATTTTCAGAAAAACTTTTGGTGACACCTCCATTGCCATTCTTTAAGTCGACAAACCAAGGTTCCATGTCTGATTTTGATATTTTTACAAAACTTAAAAAGCTCAAAGAACAAAAATGAATAAATTCATAAAACAAAAACTTAAATTTTTACAGAAAATTCTTATAAGAAACTTGAAAACAGACTATCAAACTTAATTATAACACCAAAAATAAATTTTTCTGAGCTTCCGTTACAGTTTGAATAGATTTATATTTTGTTCAGCCATACTTTTGATAAAAATATTTTAATATTACGAAAGTGTTTTAATTTGTTGTTTAGTCTTATATTTAATTTTTATAGTCTGTTTATAAGCATGTGTTCAAAACTTAAGTACAATATTTTTGAAATATTGAAACTTGTAACTTTGTTCTGATCCTGGTTTTACGGCTGTATACGATACTAATTTAAATAGTCAGTTCTAAAATAATTTTATTTAATAAGTACTATATATTAAAACAAGCTATTCTTTTATCTTAGATAAAAAGTATAAACGTTCCAAATACAATAACTATATTGAATTATAACAAGAAAATTATTTTTTATAATCTAGCTGTTAGAGTGAAACCATAAAAAAATTAAAATTTAAGAACTGTGTAACACACTTATAAATAAAACTTAAGCTAGTATTTAAAAATATTCAATCCATTTAAATTTAATATTTCACCAATTTTTTTATTTTTAATGGTACATATTAGTTTATTTTATCAAGTGATAGCTCTTAAAAGTTTTTTAATGTTTAAAACAATTAAAACATACTTAAAAACTAAATGGATTTTGCAAATAAAAAAGGATAATTTTATGATACTTTAAATTATGGTGAAATCTATGTTAGTAATTTATTAATATAGTTTGTATTCTTACCTCCTACTTGAAACTTGAAAACACCATTTACATCCTCAACTATTTTATTGTCAACAATTGAGCTAATTTGATTGAAAATATTTTCTACTTCACTAGTTTTGCTTGGTGCTGTACTTTCTGCTTTTTTCAACTTGCCCTAAAAAATTAGCTTTGCAATTTTTCTCATATTTATTAATACTTTTATTAATGAGTTATGAAATTGAAAGAAGAAAAAAATAATTCCTAAAGATAATTTATGTGATTCAAAACTTTGCTTAAATTTATTTTTTCTACTAAAGCCATATAATTGCTTAAAATAAAAAAGTACTTATCAAACGGTAAATGAACAACAACAAAAAAAAAAACTGATTTACTTAAGTTTTTATTATGATTGTAACATCCATCGATATAAAATCTTTAAGAGTCTTTATTTTTTGTAAAGCAACTAAATGAAGCAAATTTTAGTATAGTAAGTACTACGTTTAGAAAACAGGTATAAAATTAATATTTTAGAAAATAACTTTTACAACTAAATAACATTATAATTTCCAATAATTCATAATTAAAATTTTAAACACCGAGATTTCAAATTTCGACATATTAAATTCCTACAGTTTCAGTTCTGGCAATTAATTTGGATGATTAACTCAATCTTTTATTTCTTTTACTTGTAGTATTAAAAGTTTTCTAAGTTTAACTTGATTTTGTTTACAAAATTATAAGTTTATTCTTATATTTCTTATGTAGGTCTTAATAAAGCAGCTAACTTTTTATTCAATATTCGTTTGTGACATTATAGATGCTTAATTTATTAATAATCAAGGTTATCCAAACTCTGAAAAACTAGATTGCGACAAATAAAAATACGAAATTTCAAATTACAACAATCAAATTTACAAAAACACAAAATTTAGCATACAAAATAACTTCGGTCGAAATCAGACAATTAAAGTTAAAATATGTACCAATATTCTGACTAATAAGTTGCATCATATTTAAATATACAGCATTTTACACTACTACTATTTCAAGTACAAGTTAAAATTCAATAATTATTTTTTCGACAATCAGAACTCTTACCATACAATTTCAAAAGATGAAACCCCTATTTAAATAAACGCTACGAAAATAATTCTAGCAATTCAAACCACTAAATTTCAAAATAAGACTATTTAGATGTAACAACTCAAATCTTAAAAAATCGTATTTTATATTAAACAATCTTAAATTTAACATTTTAAACATTAACAAATAAAACCACAATTTTAACTCGAAAAATCAAAATTATAGAAATTAAATTTAGAGAAATAAAGCTACGACACACAATTCAAAAAACTAAAAAAATGAAAATTTTATTTTCGATAGTCTTACTTAGACAATACCAATTTCAGTTTTTACAACTTAAATTTTGGAAATCCAAATTTGCAATTCAAATTACGAAAAGGTGTTTAAATAATAAAAAAATCAAGTTTCGACATTCTTAATTAGATTTATTAAACTATGACCAGACCATTTTAATTTAGATATTTAGTGTTAAATAATTCAATTAATGACAACTCAACTTAAGATACAACCTTATAAGGCGTTAAATCTAAGAGATCAAAACAGGCAGAGCTCATTGGAAAATCAAAACATCTGTTTTTGTACGCAATACTTAAATGACTTACGGCGTTCCGCTGCTTATAAAATATGAGGTAAGCTCTACGGAATCAAAATCCCTAAAGAAGCTTAGAAACTAACTTAAAAAGAAAATATGAGAGTATTTGAGAGTGTTGAACAAAATTCTTTAGAAATATTTATGAACAATGAAAGGCACATAGAAAAATGTCTGACCGATTAAGTATGTACTGTACGTACAATACATATAGCAAACCAGAGTGTTACACAAAAAAAAAAAAAAAAAAAACAAAAGCTCTGAAACATTGTACTTAATTTCAAAAAAAACTTTTTAGTTATTTTTTAGATAGACATAAAAATTTGATAAAATATCTTTATCTTATAGTACATACTATTTTTCAAGACGCTTATACAGTTTTTTAAAACTTATTGCAAATAAAAAATTGTTCTAGTTACTACAAACACTTATTTTTTACAGATGTTATGTTAGTGGGAGGATATGAAAAAAAATTTTGCCTTAAAAATATAGCTCTTATTTAAATAGAATCTATTGGATATGAATCGATTAAAATCTATTCGATTTGATAAGAACTATCAATTTGCACTGACAAGCTCTTTGAGCGAATCTTAGTATGACGAAAGAGTTTTTGAAAAAATAAAAGCATATTTGTTCTTAAACATATGAAGTATAGATCTTTAACTGTTTTCTAACAATGAAACCTCTAGTACAAAATACATTGAAGTTTGAAATATTTAGCTGAAAGTTCATTTGATTAGTGAGGCTATTTTCATTTTTACTTAGAAAGTAGGCGATTTAGTCGAAGAGAGTGGAACACTCTTAGTAAGTTTAAATTGTCGGAGTTCAAAATGTAAAATTTTAAATGTAAGTGTTTGAAATAAAAAACTTTTAAATGTCGAATTTTGAATGTCATCACAACTTTAATAGTCAGAATTTGCATTGTTTTATTTAGTAAGTAAATGCACCCATTATGCTTATTAATATTAAGTAAAATTACTAAATTACTATTGTAACAATTGCTTTAGAATGGTATACTTCAAAAAACGACAAAACATTTTTAATCTTTTCATTATAGAAAATTAATTTTTTTGAACAAATTAATATATTTTACTTCTTTTTATTTCATATTTTTTACCTGTTTATCCAGTTGTTGTTGAAACTCAACGTCTGAATCTTCAAGGAAAAAGTCTAGCATGAGAGGCTTGCCTAAATAGTAATTGTTTCTTAAACTATAACACAGTTGTGTAACAGTATATTTATATATAGTTTACTGCAAATATTTGAATAAAAAAAAGAACAGTACAAATGTTTCATAAAACAACGAAATTGTTTCTAATCCTCAGCTTTAGTTCAAATTGAATTTCACTGCGCTTAGCGTTAATACAAAAGTTATACAATAAAACAAAAACACTGTGAAGTACCTATGAATTTTTTTAGAGGACAAATCTCAATGCAAAAATTAAACTTATTTGTAAACAAACAGCCAAAATTCACAAAATTACAAATAAGTGACCATAACATTATATAAATACTTTGAAATTTATTGAATTTATACTTCGGTCGACCAGACGATATGAATTTGCTCCTCTTATTCAAGCAACCCTATTTTTTCAAAGCACACATAACGGCACTTCATTCTTTTAAGCAAAGTCTTCATACAGAGTAATTACCATTTGCTATAGCACAGTGCAATTTATTTTAAACCTACAGCCCCAATCCTAGCCAATTGGTTTGTAGCATCAAAAGAAAATTACCAATTACAAACAAATTCAAAAACAAAACCTGTATTCTACACAACGTATGTAGATGATATATTCGTAGTCACACAAGACCAAACTGAACTAACAAACTTCTATCATGAAATGAACACTCTACACCCAAACTTAGAATTCACTTTAGAAAGATCCGTTGACGAAAAACAACCGTTTCTCGACACTGAAGTAAAACAAATATCAAACCAACTACACACAAATGTGTACCAAAAACCAACAGACACAGGTCTAATAATGCAATATACTAGTATTTGTCCTAAATCTTGGAAACTCGGTTTAATAAACTTTTATCTAAACAGAGCGCTTAATATATGCTCAAATTTTACACATTTAAAGATGAACTTACAAAAATTAAAAAGTTATTACTCAAGAATCAGTATCCAATAAACCTTATAGAGTCCAAAATCAACAAATTTCTTGAAGCTCACATAATCGACAGTTCAACATTTAAACAAAATGAAAATATTAACACAAAAAATGAAAAGAAAACAGAAACCGAAAACTACGCTTATTTCACAACAGTTTACGTTGGTAGTTGTTCAATAAGATTCCAAAAATGAATAGCATCCATATTTCAAAAACACAACATTAATATTAAACCGGCCTACACCAGCAAAAAGGTTTCTGACTACTTCAGCAACAAAAGTAAATTCTCGGAAGTATTTGACGCAAATGTTATTTATAAATATATCTGCTCTGCAGATCAGAGCATCTCTTACATTGGAGAAACATCACGGCAAATATTCCGACGAATTACAGACCACTGCGGAACAGATAAAAACAGCGCAATATTTGAACATCTTTTTCATTGCATATCCTGTCAAAACTCTGACATTGTTCAAAATTTTAAAGTTTTAAAACGATGTAAGAAAAGCGAACTCTACAGTCTGGAATCAATGTTGATTGAGGAAGAGCGACCTAACTTAAATACGCAAGTAGCATTAAATGGTAATACAAAATTATTAACAATCTATTAATAAACATACCTTTAGTTCTAATTACTGAATCTCTAATTTTTGTATTTATTTTAATTTATTCATACGTCATAATTTAAAGTTATTTTTTAAGCTATTCACTTAACAAAAAAAAAAATTTCAAATTTCATTTAAAATTTATCACTTGACAAAGAAATCTTGTATGGTTTTGAAAAGCTTTGTGTAATAAAATATAAAAAAACAAAATGAATAATCTATTGATATTAAGTTGCAAATGGTATATAAAAAACAAAAAACACTGTGAAGTAACTATAATTTTTTTAGAGGACAAATCTCAATTCAAAAATTAAACTTATTTCTAAACAAACAGCCAAAATTCACAAAACTACAAATAAGTGACCATAACATTATATAAATACTTTGAAATTTATTGAATTTAAAAAGAAGCTTTTTCATGTGTTGACCAGACGATATGAACTTGCTCCTCTTATTCAAGCAACCCTAATTTTTCAACGCACACATAACGGCAGTTCATTCTTTTAAGCAAAGTCTTCATACAGCGTAATTACCATTTGCTATAGCACAGTGCAATTTATTTCAAATCTACAGCTGATAATTAAAAACAATTTAATTGTTTTTATGAAACATAAGTTCTGTTATTTAAAACTAGAATTTTCTGCATAAATTATTTAAAAGCCCTTCAAGTGGGCTCTGTAGAAGTTTATATAATCACATTATTATATATTCATATATCCTTTAATAACAAATTCGGTTAAAAAATAGCTCATAACAAAGAAAATTAAAAAAATAATAAAATAATCATGTTTGCAAACTAACGAAACATTTTAAAATAAACCTGGTTCTACTGCATATTGGTCAAACTCAGTGACACCTTCCTCTTTTAACACATTATCATCTATGTAGAAATTACCAGTAGCCTCTATTCCCCTTAATATGTTAAATGAGTAAATTTGTAAACCAATAAATATTATTATTACCAAATATAATAAAATTTAAAAAAAAATCAATCACTTATAGTGTTTCTTACCTACACAAAACGGCATAAGCTGAATCAGCCATTATATCAACAGTTCTGCACTGTGATGCAACTTCGCTTCCGCCTCCTAACATTTCCATTGCTGCTGTGTATATTGCTGCAAAATAAGATAAAAAGTGGTAATTTTTTTAGGTTAATTTATAACTCTTATAAACATAAAAATATTTATCAAAGTTTAAGTTTAAAATAAAATCAAGAACTTGTATACTTTCAAGGTGAGCTTAAAAATAAGCGTAATAATTAATATGATATAATGTAGACTTTTTTGTTATTATCAAAACCTCTCGTTAAACTAAATTCTTTGTTTATTGTCATCATAAACTCCAAAAGTTGAGTTAGTTTAACATTATATATTTTCAAAACCTACAGTTCAAAGAAACACAAAACGTTACCGTGTAAAAAATAAAGTTACATCTTAAGACATAATGTCTTACTTTAATGAAAGTTTGCTCATACCTATAAAATAAAAATAGAATAATATTCTAACAACCAAGCTTTGTAAAAAGTTAAAATAGTAAAAGTACAGAAACTATTTTTGTATATTTAAAAAATAGACGCTTATTTTACCTGTTCGAGGCCAGAGGGCATTAACAGCAATGCCATTTTCTTGAAGCTCAGGACTCATACCGAGCACACACATACTCATACCATACTTTGCTATGGTATAAGCTGTATGGTTCTTGAACCAGATTGGTTTCATTGAAAGAGGAGGAGAAATGTTAAGAATGTGTGGCTGCTTTCCTAATTTCTTTGATTCAATCAGGTGTGGGAGGCAGGCTCTTGAACTGTTTTGTGCAAATTATTTTAAACCACTATAACTTTTTTGTAAGTGAAGTTAATATTATTTTATTAATATATACTTTTGATTCTAAAAATAAAAATTAGAGTTCTCAAATTAATCTTTATTATAGTGTAATGTTATAAAAGTGTATTTAAAACCATTGTTAGATATGTATAGATAAAAGTAACTTTTATTCAAGATAAAACTTCTGAATGATAAAGAACATTTTTATACAAGTAACTAAATATTAACTACTTAAAACTACTTTTTAAACAATTCTTTAAAAATAAATTAAAAACTGCTGAAATTTTACAAAGAACACTGAGTCTACCATAGGTAAGTTCCCCGCGCGTTTACTTGATTCATGAGATCGTATTTCTTCATAGGAGTGGCCAAGGTACCTGTCAAGCTAATAGCACTGGCATTGTTGACGAGCATGTCAATACCGCCGAACGTTTTTACTGCCTCCTCTACTGCTTGATTTACATTAGACTCGTCTCTGATGTCAACAATGCATGGAAGACACTTGCCGCCTGCATCCTCGACTGTATGAAGAAATTAACGTTTAGTTTCAATTAAAGAAAGGGCATATTTTTTTATTATACATTATAGAATATTAGGAACTTTTTAAAATGAACTTGAAAAGCAAAAAATATAATTACGAATAACTAATTATAATTTAACTTTAAAAACTTATTCACGAATTAATATGTTTGTATTTTATAAATATTTAGTATGTATATACAATACTCAAAACTGTTGTCAAAATAGGTTTGATTTCAGTGGTCATCATGTAAAAGCATGAAACAGTGTATATTAAATACTTTACATTTTATTCTATACATCCTTCACATAAAATAAAATGAAAACTAACAAAAGTCTAAACAAAAAAAAAAACAGTGTAAAATCCTTTGAATTTATTACAGTTTTAAAACTCTACTTTTTTTAAAGATATATAGCTAAAAAAAAATTTTTTATTGGTTATATTATCAAAAAATTGTAATCATTTATTTGTAAAACAATAGATTTATATTTGTTTATACAAATTTTTATTATTTTGATCTACTGAGTCTGGAGACATTGTTTAATGAATAGTAGGGTGCATCTATTACCCTGACCTTGGAGTTAAGCTTAGTCTAACTATTTGTGAGTGGCAAATCACTTGAAAAAACAATACAAATAATTAGCTTCCTAGCTTTTATCACTGTTTTCAGACAATTTGAAGAAAGTTTCTTGGAGGAATTTCTTGGTTTCTTCAAAAAAAACTTAAAAATAACAAAAAAATGATAAAAAAATACGGAAAAATTGAAAATACCTCGATGAAACTTTCTTCAAATGGTTTGAAAACGCGTAGAATAAGTTTTTGTGATGATTGCTAAACGTAAAAAAAATTCAGCCAAAAACTCAAAGGTCTTAATTTTAAGGTCCCATACAATTTACATAAGGGTTGTTTTCAGAAAAATGTAAATAGCGTGACAATGGTAAAAGCTAGGAAGCTAACTTTTTTTTGTATTGCGTTTTCAAGCGTTTTACCACGCACATAAAGTTAGACTAACCTATACTACCAAATTTTCATTTTTGAGGGGCAACAGATTCACCTTAAAGAGCAGATTGTATTTTTTTATTGAAGTAATTTTGCATAAGTTTTAAATAACTACTTATAGTAAGCATACGGTCTTTTTTTACTTGTAAAATGTCAAGTTCAAGTGTAAAAGTGTGTTATATATATTTTTTTTAACGTGAATTCAAAGCTTTTTTAATTTTTACTAAACTTATACATGAGACTTTAGTAAAAGCATCTACTGCTTTTTTATTTTTATAAACATTCTAGAACACAAGAAATTCTCTGCTGCCTATAGCCCAATTTTAAAACCAGAATCTTCTAAAAATCGTTTTTGTCACTTAAGTTATATTTAAATAAAAATATAAGCTATTCAAAACTGTTAAAAATCTTTCCAATAATTCATTTAGCACTAACAGTATAATGTAAAAATACGCTCAACCTAAACACTAAAAAATTTACAGAAAAATATCCAATAAATCAAAAAAATATATATATTAATTAAAATTTCATGTAAACTCAAAAAACTCTAATAAAACTTAAGTTATAGTTTAACAAGATATATTTTAATAGAAAAAACTTTTGAAATTACCAAGCAATATATTTAGATCGCATTAAATAATCATTTTGTTTAAGTTGCAAGAATATTGGAAAATGTTTTATTTTGTCTCAATATAAGAAAATTATACTAATAATTATAAATATTATATAGTTTTATAACAGTCGGATTTAACATTAAGTCTTTTACCTATTATTAACTTTTAACCTGTAAAAATCTCTAGAAATTACTCTATTTTATTTTAATGAAAACATGTATACACCTACTTTATTCTATGCTTCTATTCTTTCATTACATTAATTATTTTTTACAGAACCCAGTCGAAGTGTATTGATTCGTTAACACACAGAAACATATGTTGGTAAAATAAAGGAAGATTACTGTACAATTTGTTTTTATATGAAAATGTCTACATAACAAAAATACTAAATTTGTTTAAAATACTAAATTAACAAGACATATTTTACTAAAAAAACCAAGCAAAAGATTTAGACTTCATTAAATAATTATTTTGTTTAAGTTGCAAGAACATTGTAAAATGCTTTTTTTCGATATCAATATAAATAAAGATGTACAAATTAAATATGTTATTTACAACCAGGTTTCGGTGACAAAAACTTGCGACCTCTTCAAAAAAATAGTAAACTGCACATAACAATGTTGCTTATCTATAATGTGATTTAAAAACTTATTCATGCATGAAAATCTAAATAAAAACTAAAGTGTTACATATTCGAAAATTCAAGCTTATCAGTGTATAATTAGGTAAAACTAGCACTAATTTTAAAACGAATTGTATTTAATTAATATGATGAGTAAAAAAAATTCTTAACAAAAAATCTTTACATTTCAGTAAATTGAGCAATCTTTTTTAGTTATGACGAATAACTATATAATCTCAATATAATAAAATGTCTACATAACAAAAATACTATATATTAAAAAAGCTTACTTTCTTTTGCAGCAGTGTAAATTGTTCCAGGCAATTTGGGATGTGCTTGAGCTGTTTTTGCTGCAATTACAATATTTGCTCCATCCTTAGCAGCTTTCAAACCTATCGCCTTTCCTATACCTCTACTAGCTCCAGTAATAAAAATTGTATACCCAGCTAACTTTCTGTTTTTAAAAATACTTGGTGATTTTTTCTTTCAATTACTGTTTTAAACATAATTTACGAATTACTTTTTATTCAATTGTTTATTTCTTAAATTTATCAATGTTGCAACAAACTACAAATTTATAGATTTGTAAGTCTTATGAACTTTATTGAAAATTATAGAAACTAAGTATTTTTTTAACAAACAAAACTTATGGCATAAAATAAGTATCTTAAAGTATTAACAATTTTTAATTATTTGTTACTGAACAAAAAAAAATTTTATACTACTTATCAGAACTAAAATAAGCATAATATTCAGCTAGTTAACTATTGAAATAAATAAAGTGGGTAGGTGTCAAAAATGCACACTTTTGCACAAAAAAAAAATTTAAATTGTATTTTATTTTTTAAATAACTTAGATTTTTTATTTATATTGATTTTACTCTCACTGCTACCCCTAACCTTTACACTTGGTTGGTAAATTTTTTTCTTTTTATTTGTATTTTTATTATATTTTCTATTTTAAAAATTTTCATTTTTTTTTTTTAATAATTTTTGTTAGATTTTTTTTACTATCACTGTTACCCACAACCCTTACCCTCTGTTGGTTAATTTTATTTTCTTATTTTTTATTCATTTTTCTTGTATTTTTTTAATAATTTTCATATGTTATTTTTATTTTTCTGTCAAAAAACCCCTGACCATTACCATTGGTTAGTAACTTATTTTTTCTTCTACTTTTTTTCTTTTTTAAATCCGTTGCAAAATAACCCTTTGTTTTAAAGTGTCTTTGGACAAAAATGACCCTTATTCAAAAGTGACCCTTCCTGCAAAAAAATTTCTTTGTGCATATTTGACCTGTTCCCAAATCAAGTATGCTACACAAAACCATTTTGCCAATTAAAAAAGGGCAAAGTAATAAGGAAAAACCAATAAATTTATAGCCATAAACAATATTAACTTATACAAAATACCTTCTTGTCTTAAATTATGTGCTCCTGAGCTAGAACTTACAACTAAGTATTTATTTTGAAAGTTGTTCTCTTTTCAAAACTTTGTAATCTGTCAAGCAACTTAAAATTTTAAAGGTAATGCAAACAATCAATAATAAAGTAATAAGTATAAATCAAGGTTAACAAACTGCAGCTTTTAAAGCAAAAATCTATGGTAGCCTGCAAAGTACTTTGAAGCTAACAACATACCTAAAAAAACAATTCTAGTGGCATTGAGTTACAATTAGGCTACATATTTAATAAAAATACTAGTTACTAGTGCTAAATTATTGAATATGATTTTTTTTTTAAGTAACTCATGTTGATTACTATATTTATTTTAAATAACTGCTGCTCTGCTCAGGTGTAACTTTTTTGACAAAAAATGACCTACACTTACAAAAGCCTAATGTCTTCTGATATGAATACAAAATAATTTGAAATGGTTATTAATTTTATAAAAATTTTGGCATAAAAATGAAGTAATAACTTAAATTATTAATTATTACTAAAACCAGTAAACTAAGTTATCTTAAGAATACTTTGAATCATATACCTTTTTAATAATTAAAATAATAACTTACTTAATTATTTTAATAATTGTATTTTAGCTATTACATTAACAGCTAAAAGTTTTATAATTTTATTTTGGTTATAATTGTTAAATATGTGTTAAGAATATTAATGTAAAAAACAGAAGTAGATAAATTTTCCTTCTAGAACTACAAAGATACATTTTACAATTAGTAGCAATTAAGCTATCTGATGTTTATATGTGTAAAAAACAATGTACATATAAAATTTCTTGATGGCACACTCCTTAGCATAATCTCATATAGACATATTTTGATATAAAATAATAATTAATGAAAACTTTTATACTCAAACTATGGAGAAAAAGTTTAGAACATTATAACAAGAAAAAATGCTAAAACCTATACTGTTAAATCACTCAATAAAAATATACAAACTCAGTTAGCATTGAAAACAACCATTATTTCTTTATAAAAAGCATGTTATTGCAAAATTGTCATGTACTACAAAAAAACAGTATAAAAACTTTGTTATTTATGAATTTCAAAGTTCACCAGAAACATTAAAATAAAAATAGTACCTAATTTTAACAAAATTTTGTTCAACACAAATCAAACAAAATAACACAACAAATCTACAAATCATTTTTTTTATCATGTTAAAGTAAAAAAAATACATTAAAACTGTTGCAGTCCAATTAAAACCATTTCTAGTTAGATTGTTAGCAGCTTACAAACAAAAAAATTGGTGAGCTTCAGTAGGTAAATTTCTAAAACCAAAGTATATGTTTAAATGAGAACTTGACACAAATAAATTTTACAACAACTTTTGAAGAGAAACTGTTGGTTTTAAGTTACAGTTAGTACAATACTTTCAAACAACTTCTTGATAAAATAAACAACTATGTAAAAAAAAATTCTAGTGGCTTTTACTGTGCCCTCCAGCTTACCAAAATATATTAAACTAGACCTAGATTTTTATTGTTTGTTCTTTGCCTAAAAATAAGAAAACCTTTAATTTAGGCTTTAGGGAGTCCACCTTTTTTTACAACTTGATCTTATTTTCTGAAGTTTAGTTTAAGCTATCAGAATATTAAGAATAACTTTAAAAACATAAGTCTTCAAATTTGACTAGTTTAATAGCTTTCATATAGAAGTTACTCAAAAAAGGTAAAAAATAGTTCTTTATAATCTGCTTTATATTTAAACAAATTTAGTTATTAAGTATTCACATTATATAGATTACTAAAACTTACTTAAGTTTTACAGTATATGCAATTGTAACATAAAAAAAAATTTTTTAAACAGCTATTTTTTTGGAAAACAATTTCTTTTTGAAAATTTTTATTTTATAATATTTTTGATTAGAGAAGCGACTAGTTTTTTAGAAATTTCTTCCAGGATTCTTGAATTTTTCTCCAGACATTTTTTTTTATTTCAAGTTTTTTTACTAAAAATTTAAACTTAAATAATTTTTCTACTACAAAAATTTACTTAAATGATTTTGTTAATTTTATTTTATATATATTTTATAAAAGCTAAAACTATAAATAATATGTTTTTTTATATGTAATATTTTTTTCTTATCTTTTTTAAATTTTTTTATTTTATACATAAAACTGTTCAAAATTTCAAGTAAAATGGCCACCTTGTAAGTTTTATTACTAAAGTCCAACTTTTTTTTAGAAATATTTTATGAAAACTCAAAGCCTCTAGCTCAAAAGATAAAAATTAGATAGATGTTTTGGTAATTATTAAGAAAATTGAAAATTAAAATAGTTTAGTTTTGAGTTAATTTAAATAATAATACTTTAAAGAAAAAAACTATTAATTAATAATAATATTGATTTTTCATTGATCTTTAGTTTCTTTGATATTGTTTTAATTAAAATCAATTAATGTTATAAAATGTATGGTGTAAGGCTCGATGACCAAAAGGTCTTTCTCCACACCAATCCATTGACCATACTTGTGAGCGTTCACATTTTTTCTTTCTTTCAATCCATCAGTTTGTAATGTAAGCTTTTTACAATAATTACAATATTTATAAATTTAAACTAAACTTAATATTCAAACAAAAACTGACTATAATTCACACTGAAAGTTTTTTATAAAAACCTAAGAAAATTTTCTTGACTAACTATGGCCTTAATCACATCATCCAAATAAAAACTTAATAATAAAACACTTAATAATTAAAATAGCTTATATATTACAAATTATTTGTAATTAATTATTTACTTCTTTTATTAGAAAGAAAGAAAGAAAGAAAGAAAGAAAAATGTGAACGCTCACAACTAAACTAAAGATCAAATTATAAAAGACAACTTTTATGTGAAAAATCAAAACTTGCAGAGTTGAAATAAAACATTTAATTTTTAATTTTTTTACTGTTTACAAGTTAATAAAAAGTTCCTTTAAAAGTTTTCTAAATAATACACAATCAAATTACATTTGATTTATCGTAATTTTAAACAAAAACTAGTAACTTTAATAGTTACTAAATTATATATAAATAGAAACTTACAGCACAAAACTACAAAAATAAACTTAATTTATAAACAATTATGTTATTCATTAAACTTAACAGTAAATACATTAATAATTTAAATTTTTAACAAATAAAAACTAACCCCGTGTTCATTGTGCTTTTAGTTTTATATACTGATATATTTGTAGATGAAAAGTCTGTTGCAACCTAGGTTAATTTAAGTCTAAAGTTCATTGACAAATATTTGATACTAAACATATTTGTATATTATTATATATTTTAGCCATTTTGTAACATTGAAGTAGTTAGGGAAGTTTTTCACGCTCGTATTTATTTATGCTACAGTGAAATAGCAATACTACATCATAACACTACAAAAAGTGCACTAGGTTTTAAACTCATATCGCTATTCCTAATCCATTTTAGCCAAAAATCTAAATCCATACTCTAACGCTACCCCTTACTTACCTGACCTAAACGTACAAACTAGCTTACAAATTAAGCTTTGCTCTTTTAAAGTCATACAAATAAATAAATATAAGTACTTAAATCAATAGTTGTACTGAAAGAAAACAAATTTATTTCAAAGTTATGTTTGTCGTTTTTTTTTGAGAGTGTTTAAAGCTTATTTGTTTTAAATTTTGTAAAAAAATTTTCTAAATCAGTACTAGCTACTTCATAAATAAACTAAACAAATGTAAAAAACAATTACACTAACTTTTTTTTTTAAATGTCAGTTATCTTCAAAATGTGCATTTTATATCTGAATTTATTTTTTTTATACAGAAAGTTATCTTTAAATAAAAACAAGTTTTAAAATTTTTGATCTAAATGAGTTAATTTTTTTAACAAAGCTTTATTGTCGTTCTAAAAATTAGAGTACATATATTTTTATTTAGCTTTGAATAAGTACTTAGCTATGTTTGAATAGGGTAGCTAGCTAAATTGCACGAGGGACAAAATTGCTCAAAGATACTTTTGCACGAAAATACTTTTGCACGAGGGAATAAAATTGCACGAAGGGTGTTTTTTGCACAAAGACACTTTTGCACGAGCAGTTAATTTTGCACGGTTACAATTTTGCACGGGTTATTTTTTTTTATAGTTTTTTATTAATTTTACCTTTTTTTTACTATAACTGTTACCCCTACCTAACCCTTACCCTCGGTCGGTAAGTTTTTTTTTCTTCAAATTATTTTTTTTTCAGTATTTTTTTTTTATTTTTTTTCTTTTTTTACTATCACTGTTACACCTAACCCTTATCCTCGGTCGGTAGCCTTTTTTTTAATAAGTTTTTCATTTAATTTTTTTTTCTTTTTAGTAATTTTTATTGATTTTTTTTTATTTTTACTATCACTGTTACCCCAACTCTACCTTTGGTCAGTAACTTTTTTTTTGTTAATTGTTTTTTCTGTTTATTTATTTATTTTTTTATGTACTTTTTTACTCTTGTGCAAAAATGTAACTCGTGCAAAATCGTCTTCGTGCAATTTTGTTCCCTCGTGCAATTTTATGCCCTCGTGCAAATTTGGCTTTGTGCAATTTTGTACACTCGTGCGATTTTGTTCTCGTAAAATTAAGTCCTCTCGTGCAAATTAGTAATCTCGTGCAATTTTGTCTTCGTGCAACTTAGACCCGTTCCCGATTGAATAAATACAATCATAAAATGACATATGCAAAAAATATAGCTTAAAAGTTTTATGGTCCTCATTCTTTTCCTTTTTTTTTAGTTTTACACTTATTACACTGTAGCTAAAATTAAATCATCCTTTTAACTAAATTTATCAAAGTAAAATGAAAGTAACCTTACTTTTAAGTTCTTGTATTTTATTTAATAAGCTGAGTTTTAGTAATTTGTTTCGAAATAATTTGTTTACAAGAGTTCATGTAAATATAAAATAGGCTAGTAGGGTAGTCTACAAAAAGAAATCTATAAATAAAGGTTATACTAATAAAGTGTTAAAAACACTTACAAAAAAAAAAACTAATAACTTTACAAAACTATTATAAAATGTAATATACATTGAAGTAATTTCAAGTCAAAACAAATTAAAATTAACTTGCAGAACTTTTCAGCAACCAAGTTTTTCTACTAATAGAATTAGAAGTTTTTAATATAGCATTTGCAACAAACACTTAAATTAAAATTAAGTTCAAAATCTTTCCCAGTTATCTTTCCCATTAACAACCCAGTTGAAGTATGTTGATTCGTTGACACACAGAAACATATGTTGGTAAAATAAAGGAAGATTACTGTATAATTTGTTTTTATAAATTGAAATTATTCATTTTATTTTTCATTTTCAGTTGTATTTTTTATAAAAAATTTCGAAACAAAAAATTATATTTGAGATATATAAATTTTTATATTTTATTGCTGTTAGCAAATGCAACTAAACTCATTCAAGATTATGGTTTTAGGACATGTACAAGCGCGACCTAAAAACCCGGAATTTAAGAACTGAAGAGTGAGAGTAGCACCAAGTAACCGTATCAAATGGTGATCTACCCCTACTGTAAAAGACTGGAAGAAAGGGCAAAACAATACTTTAAGAAATCGAAGCAGACGGAAAAATAAAACCAAAAAGAAGTTAACTTTCTTTATTTAAATTTACTTATTGTTTGTTTGTTTGTTTTCTACAAATTGCATTTAACTATTTAAAGTATAATGCTTATAATTGATATTACTGCAGTATGCTCTGTACATAACAATTTTTTTCTTCCCTGCATAATACACATAGCCGTATACGGCTGATAATGGGCCTATAACATATTCTTTAGAGCACACGAGAAAAAGTTTGCTTGTTGCTTTCTGATATAAGGTAATCTTTCAAAAGTTAAAAAATATAGGTTTCAAAATACATTCTTAAAGCTACAATATACTTTGAAGCGCCCAGAATTGAGTTTATATTAAAGACCAAAATAAAGATCATAGTTACACTTAAGGTTTTTTTTTCTAATTTACTCTACATGTTACAAAAAAAATTAAAAATAGTTTTTACGCTTTGTAGTAGTTTTGAACTTGAGTCGCATAGAATTTTTATTCTAGTTTAGTGTGCACAGACTTCAATTACCGTGAAGACCACTGTACTAAACCACCACTTGATATTTACAAAAAAATATTTAGTTGACAGTAAATTTGCTACGTATTTTCAATCACTATCTCTTATTCGTACACAAACAAAAATTAAATGTTTATTCCGTTGTAATATAAAGTCTTTAACTTGTATGAAAACAAATTTATTGTATACAAATATTTTTTCATACTTTCTGTCGTTTAACTTTTATGATCTTTTATGTACTTTTAGATAATTAGCAATGTAAATTTTGTAAAGTTTTGCACTAATTAAAAGTCTTTAGCTTGACAAGACGTTAAAAGCTATCCGTGGTGTGCGACTCGATATCAAAAGGTTCTTCGTTCACCAGGTTCTAAGACTAAGTACTTTGAGAGTCTTTTTTTTTGTTCGATAAACTATAACCAATTCCTAGTATTAATATAAAAGTTTATCAAAACAGTCTTAAGTTTTTTTTAAACTTTATCAGATGTTGTCTGAGGATGAAAACATCTAAACTTAAAGTATTTATTAACAAAAATTATACGTTGTTATAAAACATGTCCGATATTGCTCTGAAAGATTAGAGAAAACATGTTTAAACAACTTAAAGATATGATAGTGTTGTATTGTAAGCAAAAAGTTTTATTACTCTTATGTTATAACATTTTAAAACATCATAATTTTTAAAAGCTTCGCAACTTCGTTTTTAATAAAAAAGATAACCTACTGATCAAAGAATTTAAATTTTATTCAGATAACGCTTTAAATAAGTTTTAACAATTTTTATTGAAGTTGTTATATTTCATGGTTCAATATTATCATTGAAGTCAAACTGGAAAGGGCTGCTCTAATCAGGTCCATAAAAATCTTCAAAAATGACCCTATTGAGTTAGTTTCAATATTTTCCTTCTCGAATTCAAAACTAAATTTTGAGTTTTTCGGAAACAACTCCAAAGTTGGATCTAACATTTGTAAGGATTGTGTTAGAGAAGCTTTTTTATTTTCCAGCAGCTTGCTTGCTTTATTTAACCTTTTGTCAGCCTCCTAAATTTTTCTTTTTTTTCATGCTTTTGACTTTTTTCTGTACTGCATCAACACTGCTTTGATCGTTTTCAATTCTATCTTCACCAAACTTGCTTATTTAAGCTAAGTAGAAATACGAGTTAGCACTGCTACATTCACTTTCATCAATAATTTCTTGCCACTCGATGTTATGGCTATTAATAGTTTCTCTTAAACTTAAAAACTTTGATATTTCTTTATCCTCAGAGTAATAGTCTGAGTTAGAACTTTCTTCAATCATTTGACTCTTTTCCCAAGCAATAACGTCACTGTATTTTTTTTTGTTTTAAGTAATGCAAAATCAAGCATAACTTCTTGTAAGATGTTGTAACAGACGTGTTTCTGATGTGAAGACTAAAGCTAGCCTAATAAAATAAATCTCTATGTATATGACGTTACTTAGGCAACACTTGTTCTCCACGGGGCAGTTTATTTTTGATCTACAATTACAAAGTTTTTCGTTTTTATCTGATTTTTTCATAAGCATTTTGTTGTGGGAATTTATAAGGGCCATACGTTTGGTGTGCAGCAATATGAGAATTTTATGCAATTTTTGTTAAATATTTTGTGGTTAATGCTGTCTAAGTAACGTCATATATCAATCCAATATTTCCACGTCCGAAAATGACCACAAAATTTACATAGGTTTAACCAAAAGAACATTCAAATCCAGATACTATGAACACAAGGCCACTTTCCCTAAACACTATAAAAGAAAACTCAAAAGTTGTACCTAACTTGCAAACATATATTTTTTTTTGGTATAATAATAGTTTAGCTGCTGAATAAAATCTAGATATATAATATTAGATATGTTTAGGGTTCAAGCTTTTTCTAATTTTTGTTTTAAATTTCAATTGTTTTCAAATTAATGATTTCTTAACGTATGTAATTTAAAAAATGCATTGATGCATTGTATTTCTTTGCAAAATGAAATTCACAATAAGGCATTGTTAACAAAAATATCATTGTTTTATATACTAAAGTTTATAGATACTACTTACCAGTTAGTTAAACATAAAACTTTTGTTTTAAAAGCTTTTTACGTTTAACTGTTACTAATATGTTTTTTATACAAGTGCTATGAAATATTTGTTACGCTATTAATAAAAATATATATCTGTAAAATTTTATTGTGAAAACTGGTTCTCATTATCGCAACAAAGAATGCGGGTTTGAATATTTTTTTTTAAATACAAGTAATTAACACTGCTATCGCTGAAATTCAAAATTAGTTTATAAATATACTAGTGTTAACAGTAAAAAGTTGAAAATTCCTAAACTATATTTTAGAAAAAAAATCAATAATGCTTGTTTTTTGAAATCTAATTGGTTTTAATTTTTATTAAATGATTTTGAAGTTTTCTCATAAAATATATGCACTTTTTGATTTAGCTAAATTGGTTACATCATGAAAAAAAACTAATTATTTTACTTCAACAAGTTATAAAAATGTTTAATTTTAAGAACAGCAAACACTTGACATTAGTGTGATGCATGTTTAGATTCACAATGGTTACAACAAACAACGTTGACATATCAGATTACAGACAGCATGTGCTAAGCGAGCAAAAAAGCACTTGTTTTTTTTGGTTGCTTGTAGCTTTCAAGATGTTCAAAGTTTTTCCTTGTCAAATTTTGTTACTTGCTCAAGTTTTGATTATAATTTAATATCTCTTTCTGGTGTACCAGATGTCTTTTTTATAGGTATAAACTATTTTTTTGTTAAAAATTGTCTATGACTACACAAAACAACCAAAGTTAAACTTTTAATAACTTAATTGTATAAAACAAAAATAATAAAAACGCTTACATATTGAAAAAAAAAAACTAAAATTGAACTGTTTAAATTAAACACAAAAAGTACAAAACTTTTTGTAAAAGTTTTTTTTAGAAAACTCGATTTAAGTTGCTCAAACTAATTTTAAATATATTTATAAGGTAAATTATAAGAAAAAAATAAATATAAGTTTTCAAAAAAATGTTTATTTTCTTATTTAAAAAACAACTAAGTGTTCAATGTTTTAATAAAGTTTAAATTTTACGTTTGTATTACAGAATTAAAATAAGTTTACTGATTTGATATATATATATAACAAAAATATATTAAATTGCTATTTTCATACTTTTAATAAGCAGCTAATTATGTGAAGTAGCGCTGAGGTCGTGAAGTCCATTAATAAAAGTATATCTGAATACTTTTTACGTGATTACATGTTTCTCAAGATATAATGTCAAACTTTTATTAAATTTGGGTGTAGTTGTGTCATGAAAAAATGGAAAGTAACAATTTAAATGTGCGCAGTATTCCGTATCTTTGAGAAAATTACATGTGTTCAACAAAAAGTAGCTGTAACTGAAAACAAAATTGTAAGGAACTTTGTAGGTGTACAAAACTATGCACACGTTAAAAATTTCCGTATATTCTTTAAAGATATTATTTAAAATACTTTAGATAGCTACTTTTTCTATTTTATTAATTTTATAAAATGAATCCTAATTTTACCTTCATGTAAATTAGATTGTTTAAAAAAGTAGTTTAAACTAAGAGTAAATATGAAAAGTAAATTATTTTTTGAATCAAACTATGATTTTATTTTAAAGTTACAATTAGATCAGAAGCAAAAGTGTTAAATGTGTACTAAGTGGGCCTAAATTAAGGTATATTTGAAATATAGTTTAAAAAATTATAGTCAATTTAAGTAGTTCAAACTATTTACTTGAGGTAAATGGTTAATGTAAAGCCAGTATTTATAAATGGAGAATTATTTAATTAATCAACTTGAATAAGCAACTTTTCCAAGCACATTTATATAGTACGTTTTTCCTTTACAACTAAACAAAATTTTAAAACTCATGATTGCTTTAGTTCAGTTTTACTAAGTAAATATAAATAGTTACACGACAATTTATAACGATTCGATCCGTAAAGTTATGATTGGTCCTGAAATTTTAATCAGATAATGTTCCAATTAATTAATTTTAAAATAGATTTTCAAATTTACTCTTGTTTTTTATAAATGAAAATAAGCTTTTATACTAATAAAAAAAAAAAAAAAAATTGAATTACTTTGTATGTCTTTTGAGTAAAACGTAAGTAATAAAGTTTATACTTAAATTAAAATGTAATAAATAAAGTCGATTAATTACCGATAAAAATAATTTACTTGTTTAGATAGTACATATATACATAACTATCTTTAGTTATTAGAGTTTTTTTCTCGGTAATTATTGTTTTAATACTAAGTAAGCAGCTAGAAAATAATCTTAGTACTTTATGTTTATTGAAATAAAATTATAATTAAAACTTTATATTTTTGACTTGTCAGTTATTAGATAAAAAATTATTTTGGTGAGATAATTCAAGTTTTTTAGGACGCTTTTAGCTACTGTTAAGCGAACTAGAAATAGTTGTTTGAACATGCAAACATTGAAAGGAAGAGATTAATAAAAGGCTAGCAGTGTTTATAAGTTGTCAAGACAAGGCCAAACATTTGCAAAGCAAACATGGTTGTAAATTGCAACTTTGAATTAATTCATAAAAGTCAGTAAGCATCAACCCCGTAAAACTTACAAAATAGTTTATCTACAGAACCTACACATTTTCTGGTTGCTCAAAATAAGTCCAACATTTTGGTGAGAATGATATATTTTAGGTGGAGAAACACGTAAATCTCGTTAGTTGTCCGGCTTGCTTCTATACCGTCATTAGGTGGCCTACTTTTCTTAAGCGTATTTGCGTGTGCTTTCTTCACCTGTACTGTATTTTATAAAGCAAAATGGTTGTTATATTTTTTTAGTTTTTATAAAAGTTTTTGCGTTAAGTTATGAATTATTTAGCACATTTTTTGTTTTCAATATTTATTCTATAAATAATGGGGATGAATTTTTTCATTGCTAATATTTGTAAATTATAAATACTAGTTTTGAGTTTTCATTAGATGAAAAAGTTTATACAGTCAAACTTTTTAAATTTTATTAATTAAGCTAGCTTACAATACTGTACAATTTATTTCTTATCGAAAAATTATATATTATAAATACTAAGTAAGTATATATTTTATTAAATTAAAGTTATGTTTTAAAGTTTAGTTATAAATATTTTTTCTTAATTTAGTTCAATAAGTTTATATAAATAGTTTCGAATTTATTAAATAGATTAGTTCTAACTTAGTTTGTTTAATAATTAAGCAGATATACCATTGCTTGCATCATATTAGAAAGTTAAGCGTCAGTTATTTCAAAACAATTTTTTAAGTTATGGCAAAAAGTTGTTTACTAGCGTAGAAACATAAGTAGTTGATACAAAATGTCAACAACAAATAATATTTAGAAAAAATCTCAAGTTTAGATACAGTTTTTCTTTTAAATTTTTTAGTCTTCAAACTGTTAAAAATGCTTTCGTTTTATTTTAAATTAAAATAAAAACTTTAAATTTATTATATAGAATGTTAAATCTCCTTAAACTGGTTTATGCGAAACACTAAAGTTTTTATTAAGTTAAATTTTTCGGCTTAAAACATTTTCATTTATTTAAATATTAAGTTTTATTTTTTGATTTTGTCATAATTCTTGATAAACATTAACTCATAAGATTTCAGAAACGAGAAATTTAAATCTTTAAACTAAAGATAATCTTAATTTAGCTATTTGAATCACTTAACTTTAGTTTTAATTTCATAAGTGCAATTTTGTACTTTGATTAAATTTACATTTAGTGATTGGTCAGTTAGTGTTAGATTATTACTTTAAAGTAAAGCAAAAACCAAAATTGCAATAATTTATATGTTTTTAGTTTGCGATTGTGCAAACTACATACTTATTCACAAAAATAAATAAATAAATATGGCACCTGTGGCTAAAACTAGTTAAAAAAATTACTTGGGTAGCATAACGTACTTCTTTATATTATTTAGCGACTTAAAATATTCTAAATTTAGTATATTTTCAGCTATTTTTTAAGTTAGAAGCTAAAAATGCAAACAATTTTTTGTATTATTACAATAGCTTTGTCATTTTATCTTCCTTCAACACTATCAGCTCATGAGCAAAGTTCACGTGATTGCAACGAAGTTATTGATTCGTGCTTGTTAGATTCTAGATGTAACGAAGCTTGGAAAAACCTGAGGACAACTTGTTTAGTATGTTGTTTGTATTGGACTTTTTTATAAAACCATTTAAATTCTTTCAGTGATTGTTTTTTGCTATTTTAATATAGTAAACAAAAATTAAGCGATTGTTAATTAGTAGTTTTGTTTGGATAGTACTAAAAAAAACTGTTTAGGCTTTAGACCTTTTGGAAAGCTAAAAGTATATGTATGAACTATTAATCTAATTTTTTACCAGAAGTAGTTATTTTATTAAGTTAATTCTTCGATTAGGAGTCTAATCTATATAATTGTCAAAAACTATGTTTTTAAATAATGACCTATAAAACTAATTATACAACAATCTGTAATGTTTTATTACGGTAAGATAGTTTTGATATTGTTTTTATTACTATTTTTAGTCCATAACCTTGTTCTTATTTTGTTAAAACTTGTTTTTGAATCAAACGGAGAAGTTAAGCATTAAGTATTTTTTAAAAACTCTAAAAACTTATATTTAAAAAAGGTAAGTTGTCATTACTACTTAGTTGAGATGCAGAATGTTATATCAAAAGTTGATTTTTTAAATTATAAATCTAAAATCAGCATAACCATCAATGCAAAAGATACAAAATTTAAGTAAAAACATTTTTTGTTTCGAATTATCTATATTAGAGTTTATTGCATTTGTTTTTCATACGCCTAAAATATATTTACTGTTTAAACAATAAATGTCTTTAGTATTTATTTCGGCCAGCATCTACAAAGTTGAGACGTTTTATGTCATCGATAATAAACAATAAAAGGAAATTTGTTACGAAGAAAAAAATATATTTATAGGCTAAGGCTGATAGATACTTTAACTGTATATTTTGTTAATAACTAAAAAAAATTAAGGTTATAAAATGTTTTCTAACATATTTTTTACATGTTCTGTTCATTAATGCATTAAGCCAGTAATTCAGTTTTTTTTTTCTGATTTTTTTTATGTTCTTTTGAACTTTACTTGATTTAAAGTTTTTTTTAACGACTACATTTTGTACTTCTATGTTAGAAATATCAAAAAACTTTTCCAATGATTGTTTTTGTTATTTGTAAGCTATAAGAATTGAAAGGTTATTAAAATATAATTATAAATAGTTTTAAGGTTCTCTGCAGAGTCATATACTAAAATTTCTAAATAAGCAAATTTACATCATCTTAAATACATTAAACGAAAGCTTATTGTAAAAAAAAGAGCTATTTATAAATGTTATTTATTTAAAACTATCTAAGTAGCTTGTTATAAGAAAAAAGATGTTTGTAAAAACTATTTAAAACAGACTGTAAGAAAAAAATGCGCAGCAAAGTTTCAAAATATTCCAATATGTGCAAAATATATGGATATATTACTTTCACATAAGTTTTTTGGAAAGAAAGAATGTCGTTGCTATGACTTTGATTGCCAGAACGCATTAAAAAATATCACTATGAATCCTTGCTTTATTTCAATTAAGTTTTTGAGATTAAACAATGAAATGCCTATTTTAGAGAAAAAAACAGTAGGTGAGTAGCATAGTTTGAAATTACTAGTAGTACTTTTAATATATTTATTTATTAGATTAAATTTATAACAAAGTTTAATTTTCGAAAAAAAAAGTCAAAGTTTAATATGATAAATAAAGTAGCGCTAACAGCAAACAAAAAAATAATAAACTTTATTCGTTTTTACAGAAGTACCAATAAAAGGTGTTTTAAAAATCAAACCGAAAGGTAAAGACATTGTTTCAAAAAAAGAAAAATACTCAATCGCAAGTTCAGGTTTTAAATCACTATTTATGGTTTTTTTTTTAACTTACAAATTCATTGTCTGAACAAATAGATGGTTAACAATAATTATATTTCATAAAAATAAGTTTAATAATCAATGAGTAAAAATAAATGGTGTCTGTACTTTAAACTGTTTTTTATAAAAATATTTTACAATAAAGTTCACCATAGATTTCGAAAACAAACAAAATGGTCAGTTGGAAAAATTAAAAAGTATCCATGTAAATGAAAACGAAAGTAAAACAATAAAAATAGGTGAAAATATCATAGCAGCAACATTTGGTATTATTACCATAGTTATAGCTTCAACTATCCTTATCGCAATGTTTCTTATTAAGAGGTTTGTATGAATATTTTATCTATATCAATTTAGTTCCATCTATTCTGTTTAAGACTTTTTTTTCACTTTACATAAGCAGCTGACGCAATAACTAAACAAACTAAATGTATTTTGTTAAAAAATTAAAATAATAGGTTTCTTAAATTCGAAAAAAAGTATATTTTACTGTTTATACAGAAAATATATACCATAAAAATAAACAGCTACAAAATCTAAATACATAAATCACTAATTTTTTACACTAACTGTTTATCTAAGTTTTCAAAAACTGTTCCTCCTGTATATTTATATCTAGTGTTTTTTTTATTTCGCAATTATTTTAAACAATAATGGTTTAAAACTTATGCAAAGCTTTAAGACTAATTATCTTAATGTTTTTTTTGTTTTTGTGTAAGTAAAATAGTTAGTTATTCTTAAATTTATAGTACTTGAAATTGAATTATTTCTAATAAGTATGTATTTAACAATTTTTTAACGAAGCTTACTTTTTTGTTTTAAAATGATACAGTTTAAAAAATGGCATACATATGTGTGCTTATCTAAATAAAATTTTCATTGGAATAAGCAGGCAACTAAATATGCTTGAAAACGAATTAAATTATTGAGTTTGAACGTCAATGTCTCCTAAAAGTATTTAACTTAACTACAGCAAAAAAAATTCTAATACTTTAATTACGTTATTTTTAGAAATCGTCGAAACAATCAAAAAAAGTGTTCAACAAAGCAACCTTTTATTGGAGAAACCTCTTATATATAAAATTTATTAGAAAGTAAAACAACATTTAGTAAAATTTCATTCCATTTTAAAATCATATCTTTTAACTTTAATGATACTTGTTTTTGTATTTTTATAAACTATTAAATTGTGCAAATTTTTTTTCAATTCTTTCGCTTTAAAGTTTTAGAATTTATGTAATTTTACACATTACACTTGCATTTTTATTCTTTGTTGAATTTTTTATACTTAAATACATTTCTATCAATCTAAAAATCCGTTTGTTATTAAATTTCTTGAATAAAAATTGAATTAAAAACGTGTGGAAGTCTTTAGAAGCAAAACCTTAACTTTAATTTGTCGTGAAATAAACTTTAAATATACCTTTAACTAAAAAGTTTTGATTTCACCACTTGGATCATTGAATCACATGCTTCCAGTAAGAATATGATTTTGTTTTTTGACTAGCGCCTGCAGACTTCATTGGTTGCTACTGAATATAGTATTAATAAAAATTAACCCCGTATTTCCTTTAGCTGTAAGCTTGTGTTCCGATGATATAAGTCAGGGGTCGGCAGGAACTTGGTAGTCGCGAGCCAAATTTTGAAAATAAAAATATTGTAGTTTCAGGTTTTAATCTTCATATTCATAGTTCATAATCCTAAATATTTAGTGTATAATTCTAACTTCCCGTAAAATTTACCTGAGAGCTTTTTTTCTAGCGTAAGCTTCAAAATTTTATTCCTGTGTCACACTTGCATGCTTGCGGGCCGCAGGTTGTATTTTTCATGAGCCGCATCTTTATTTCTTTATTAGCTGCAACTTTGGTCAACATGATGTGATAAAAAATATTTGTTAATAGATATTACAGTAAAACCCATAGTTTAACTTAATCAACGAAAACATCGACATAAATTGTTTCACGTCATACGAAAGTCCAGGCTTAGGCTTTTTAGACTTTTGCAATTTTTTTCGTTGAATGTATCAAATACAAGCGTACTAGCTGTTTTTTCTATTGAAAAATGTGTCAAACGTTACACGGCAAACGATAAACACCAGCAAACGGTTGCATTAAGTTAAATTACCAAATCCGTTAGTAGATTGATGACTGCAAGGTTTTCGGTTGTGGCTGACTGTTGAGTCCTAATAAGGACGAAACTGGTGTCAGTCTACTGAAAGCTTGTGGTCTGATGAATGAATTGGTATGATCAAACTTTATATTAACTATATTTTAATTACAATTAGTTTCTTTGAAAAAATTAATGTCTTTTTATGTATACCACGAATTTACGTCTTAAATAATGTAAAAAAAAAACATTTTTAATTTCGTTAAAAAATACTAGATTGCAAAGAACTATTAAGTTTTGGTATGTATATCAAGGATTTTGGATGTCTTACATAGGATAAAAAAATGGACAAAAAAATTTAAAGAACATAAACCATATAAAAATCACAGAAAAATCTTATAATTTCTTAAATAGTAATTCTTACTACCCATTACATGTGTTCAGAGGCATTATTTTATCTGTATCAAACAGACTAAAAAAATAAATGAAAAAACATAACATTTAGTATAAGATTAATGAATGACACATTTAAAAAATTACGTAAAAAAAATGAACAAGATACCAAAACAAATATTAAAAAACCATCAGGAAAACTGAAAAAGTCACGTGGGTAACCAGTTTTAAACAATTTATAAATTTTAACAAAAACGAACAATGTAAAATACAAACTTATTAAATTTAACATATTAAAGATCAAAAAAAGTAAGAAACTTATTAAAAAACAAAAATAACTAAAAAAAAATTTAATAACAAAGACCATAAAACAAGCTGAATGTGGGAAATGTGGATTATGTGAAAACTTTTGGTGCGGGTTAGAGTTGCACGGCCCCAATATTGCACGATGCGTCACTTTTGCACAGATTAATTCTAGCACGCTGCGTCACTTTTGCACGGCGTCACTTTATCACGATGGGTAACTTTAGTACGGAGTGTCACTTTTGCACACTGTAATTTTAGCACGATATGAACTTTCTGCACAGCGTTACTTTATCACAAAGTGTCATTTTGGCACGGTGCGTCACTTTTTCACAGCAACTTTTATTACGGAGGGTCAATTTTGCATGTATCTTTACTTTTGCACAGCGTCATTTTTTCCAATATTGTTAGAAACTTTCTATCTTTTATATCAAAAAACTGTTTTTAAGTACTTTAAAATGGCTTTTTCGAATACTACATAGCTAATTTAATTGGAGTAATAAAAAACCTGACAAATTCAGTTGTTCTTAAAGCAACAATGTTATAAAAACAAGATATTTTTTGTATTATTCTTCATTTAGGTCGTATTAAATGAATTTTTAATTAATAAAAAGTAAGAATATTTACTGTGCAAAATTTCCATAAACCAGCATGTTTTTTTGTTATGAAGTTACTTAAAAATATAAGTTTAAACATTTACTTTCACGTTGAAAAACACAAACTGCATTTAATCTAAAAACAAATTAATGTTGTATGTAACCAAATCTAATACTTGAAAAAAATATAACTGTTTCAAAATAAACAGATAAAAGATTTATGTATTTTTGTCAATTCAATTAATTCTATTTAGGTTAACACTTGAAGGCTTTTCTTAGTTTTACTAAACTTTCTAGCCTAAAATGATTAAACTTAATTTTACAACGTTACAAATGTTTAAAATATTATATGTTTTAAAAATGAAACAAAATTTATACATTAGCTAAAAAATCACTAAATAACAATGTACTAAAAGTTTCTAAAAGCAGACTTTAATTTCTTTTTAAAACAATTTTGTTACTTTGTACTTTTGAGTTTTTTACGAAGTTTTGAAAAATCTCAGCTTGGTTTTAATTTTTTTATATGTTATCGTATTGGTTAGTCATCATCTTTATTATCTAATCGTATTATTTAATTATTTTGAAATTTATATAACTATTAAGTAACAAGCTTAAACATTTTTAGGTTTGATGTTGTTTAAATAGGATTAAAAAATGATATCACAACTACAAAGTGCTAGAAAATATAAAGTTTAGTTTTCCTTAAAAAAATAATAGACAATTAATTGTTGGTACAATTAAAAAAAATATTTTAATCTAAATTTTCTACAAACTTATAGTATTTATATATAAAAACAAATTATATAGTAATCTTCCTTTATTGTACCAACATATGTTTCTGTGGGTTAACGAATCAACACACTTCAACTGGGTTCTGTAAAAAAATAATTACTGTAATGTAAGAATAGAAGCATAGAATAAAGTAGGTGTATATATGTTTTTTATAAAATTAAAATAATATAATTTCTACCGATTTTTACAGGTTAATAGTTAATAACAGGTAACTTTAAAAAGACTGTTTTATTTAAAATAGCTTCAGAAAAATAACATATCTTAAAAATAGAAGATGCATATAAAGTACATTATTTTAGAAATACTAGAAAGAAATTACTTAGATTTTATGGATCAGTGCTGGTATAGATAATTTAAATAAACAACTCTAAAATAACATGCAATATTTTCGCGATTAAGTTCTGATTTAGACAATTTTTCACTTTTTGTTTACAGTTGTAATTTATAGTTACAGTAAAATACTTACAATAAAATTTGGTGATAATTTTTTAGCTTAAATTCTGATTTTTTTCTTATTATATTAACTATTTATTATAAATAATTTTTTTTTTCAATATATTGATAAGCCTTTAATTACAGTCTGAAATAAGTTAATTTACATTTTAAAGACTTTTTATTAAATTTAAATTTTATTCCTCTTTAAACACACCCAAACTAAAATTTTATTATATATTTCCATATAAAAATATTTTCCGACATAGTTGAAAATATTGTTTATAAATAAACGAATAACCTCTTACTCAGTGTTTTCACTTTAAAGAATTGTGAAGTCTATTTATTACATCAAAAACTGTCCGATCCTTATTTAAAAAAGGCAGACTACTTAAATACCATTCACCATAAATTTGTTGTAAATTGATTACTGTTAGATATGTTTTTACATTTTTAAAAGAGTACTTATGCACTTTTTAAGGTCATAAATTGCTTTCCTACCAAGGAAGTAAGTTATGGATCAAGCTACCATTATGTATATTGTTATAAGTCATTTTGGAAAGTTCCAGGATGAACTTAAAAATTATCTTATAAATAGTGATTCTCAAGGTCATTAGTGATCATTCCTACTCGTCTATTTACTTTTGTTTAAGGAGTTAATAGTTTTTGTCATTCAATATCCAAATTTTTCTTTTTATTTTTATATTTTTGTTTTTTTTGTTCGAAAGTTGATTTGTTTGATTACAGTAACATTGGTTTAGTCTTGGTTTTAGCATTTTCTATCTAGTTATTTTTAAGATTTTTGTTTAAAATTACTGTTTTGAATTAAGTTCAGAATATTTACAAACTATTTTTTTTATGCTTACAAACTTTTTTTTAGCATGCAAATGTAAAAAAATAGTTATAGGCTTTTTTACTTTAGTAGAAAATTAAGTATTTGAATAGTAAGCTAAGATAACTGTTTCAAGCAAACTTAAGTTAAAAAATCTCTTTTTTTAGGAAATCAAAGAAAAAAATCTTATTCTTATTTTTTATGTTTCCAAGTGTCGCTTGCTTTCTATTATTACAGTTTTAGATTTGGAAAAGTATTCAAAAAAAAAAGGAAAAAAAAAGTATATTTTAAAATAGAAGGAAACTTGTTGTAGTTAATATCATTAATGTTAAAATTGTTATTGTTTATTTTTTCTCATTAAAAGAATAAATTTCACAGTATTTATCATCACATTTTCATTTATGAGAGTTAACTTCAGTTATTGTAAAAATTACTTCTTTAAAATTCTTAAAAAAAAATTAAAATAGTTTATTTAACTATTCAAACGTAAAATAGTTTTTACTGTTCGAGTTAAATTTTTGAATAAAGTAAAAATTACCTTTTTAGCACAAAATGTCTATAAAAAAAATTTCGTAAAAATAATTCAGCGTATTACATTTTACTTTTTTTAAAGAAGTTTTAACCTATAATTCAAGTATTCACACGTTTGTTATTAGTGTTGTTTATCTTCTTTTAAAAGTTAACTTAAAGTTACATATATTTTTTAGTTTTTATGTTACTAAACAAGATTAATAGTACATTATTAAACACAAAATTCAGTTAACTTTCGTTAAATTTTGTTTTCTATTATTTTTTTTTTCGTTTAACTGATTGTTCTATTAATGAAGATTCAAATGATAAAAAACTATGTGTTATAGCTCGTAAGAAACTTTATAAGCATGTAGTGTACGACTCAATAACCGAAAGGTTTCTTTGTACACCACGACTTAGACCAAACTTTTTTTTATCCTTCAATAAACAATATATTTTATCTATCTCTTACTTATTGTATAGAAACTGTTTTAAAAAGTTTTAGTAGTAAACATCTACAATAAAAAAAACTAGTTTCTTAAATACGTATTAAAATAAACTTAAGATAAGCCATTATAATACCATATATATAGTTAAATTCGTAGTATATTAAGCATCTTTAAATCTTAAATAAATTATAAAAGATTCAGAATATAATTAGTATATTGAAACAAAACATTTTTCTAACTTCTCTATCGTTGATTATTACTTATCCACTATAATTAAAACTTAATTATATAGAGTAAATATATAAGATAGCTTATAAGTAAGTCTAAAACTTGAGTGATGTTTAAATATACTTTCAAAATAAAACTTAAACAATCCACGTTAGATGTTTAATATTTTGATATCTGAGTTATTTCGCAAAATACTTTTAAATAAAAAACAAACTTTAAACATATTAAATATGTTAATAACAAGAAACGAGTTCAAACGCATTTTCTGAAAATTTATAAATCTATCGAAGCTGTATACTAACATTTTCCTCCCACGATTCCCACCAGATCTTTTCCCACCCGATCATTTCCCACTCAATTCATTTCCCACCCGATCAATTTCCACCCGAATTAAATTCCAACCGATCAAATCTCACAAGATCGATTCCCACCTGAATCAAATTCCAATCAGTCCCACCCGAGTCAACTCTTACTCGATTAATTCCCACCAAAGTAGATCGTCACTTTGCAAGGATATTTTTTGTACGGCGTCATTTTCATACGGGTTTCTTTTTTCCACGAAGCGTCACTTTTAGAAGAGTCGTTACTTTTGCACGGATAACACTTGTGCACACTTTTAAACTTTATCAATATTAAACAATATTTAAAACAAATTAAACTAAGTTGATATTAAATTTTATAAACCTTAAAAAATCAAGTAAGTCTAAAACTGTATTCTAGTTTCTATTATACAAAAATTTCAATTTATTTACCTTAAAATGTATTACAATAAAAATAATCTTAACCTAAATCTAAACTGAAAATGTTTATTGCTAATTATAATTCTATTTAAAAATAAAATGTTTAAAAAATTAAATAAAAAATCATAAAATATTTAATTGTTTACTTTTTTTATAGAAAACAAGTTAAAAATGACTTTGACTAGTTATAAAGTCAAAAATACATCATAAAATACAAAGACACACAAAAACACGCATGAATCAGGGTTTTTGACAATGATGTTAAATTATACTGTTTCAAGATTTTTTGTACAATTGTCAAGAGTCTTTAAAAAACTTTTCTATTTTAAAACATTTTTTGGTAAAGTAAAACAACCCTTTGATAGTTTTACTTATTTTTAGCTAGTTTAACAGTATAGTAGTTTTATTAACCTTTATTTTAAAAATTTTTTACTTATAATTACAGCTTGAAAATTTGCTTTAACTTGTATATTAATGCACGGTACAACTTTTATAGACATAAACTAAAACTTTTTGTGTATGTTATTATTTTAACATAAAAGTAAAGTTTAACATAAAAGTTTCTGTTGAAAAACTTGTTGCTTTAACAGCGTATAATTGATCATAATGTGCGAAATTGATCGGGTGGGAATAGTTTCGGGTTGGAACTGATCGGATGGGAATTCATCGGGTGGGAATTATGCGCAGGTGGCAATTGATCGGGTAGTAATTGTTCGCGGGTTGGAACTGAGCGAATGGCAATTGTATGTATATTATTAGAAAACCACCATAAAAAGTTTAAGAAAAGCAAGAGCATACTTTAATACTCAATTTAATATTAACTAAAATCTGATAGTCGTAAATTATATTACAACTAAACTTAAAAAACTTTGAAAAAAATAAGTTTTATAAAACTTAAAAGATTAAACATAGTTAGCGTTTTAGAAATGCAATTATATTAAATACAATGATATTTTGGTACTAAAAATTTTAGATTAATAATTCTGAAGTTTAGTTTTGATTTTTAAATACGAATAGATACATTTATGTTTGTTTTCTTTTTTCTAAAGTACAGTCTTAATAGGAAAATTTTTTTTTAATTTACTACAAAACTTTGTTGTGTTATCGTTTGTAAAACCTTTTAGTTATGATATTTAACTAGTTGCACAATATGAAATAGTTTTAACTGTGCTACTGTAGACTTTACCTTTATATTTACTGATTAAGTTATGATATTTCACCGTATTAGTAAATTTTAGCTAAGGAATTTAAAAGCAAACTATTTTAAAGTAATCTTTACGATGATTTAAGTAACGAAATTGATAACTCGTTCAAAATAGTCTTAAACTTAGGTAAACGTAATATGTTTACATGTATTATTGTTAAAAAACTATCTATAGATTTTTGATCCAAACAAATCAGCATACTTTATACAGAAATTAGTTAATTATTATATAAAAAATTAGATATAAATGATGATGTTTATTTTATTTTATTTCATAGTGCTTTATACTTTATAAATAAAGCAGAGCTACATATTTACGGTATGAACAAAACAATAGTTTTGATTAACTTTACGTCATGTTGTCAAAACATTTTGAACAAATACTAACTAACTAGTCTAATACTAAATAAAATTAGTATAATGAAGACCTTGAGCAAAAAACTTAAACTACAAAATATATGTAGACTATTGTTTGTTAATTTATACAAAATCTGTATACATACTTGTTTGTAACAACTTTAAATTTATTTTGATAAACTTTTTTCCACTTACATTAAACAAAAATTGAATAGTTTATATTTTTATTTATAAGTTTTTTATCAAAGTTTCATAAAACTATGGATGTTTTTATTACATCAAACACAGCTAAACCTTTATGAGTTTTCGTAACATAAGTTACAGTTGTGCGTCGTATACATAAAAGAATTTTTTATTAATGACACGTTTCTAACACGCTTTATAAAAAACATAACTTGTAAAAATTTCAAAGCTAGTAGTACTTAGTAATTACTACTAATGTTCTTCTCCGCTTTATGACTAATAAAGTATATTTGCTTTAGTTTAGACTCAAGTTTGATGTAACTATTATTTATTTATTGAAATAGTTTTAGTACTTATATTTGATTTTATAATATCGTTGTATTCCCTTTAAGTTTAAGTATACGATTAAGTAAGTTATTGTATGAAGAGTTAAATTAAAAAAATACAATGAAAAACATTTAGTCTACAAATTGTGTTTTTGAGCTAAATTATAACTAGCATAAACATTTTAAATACAAACAAATTTAGCCAAATATTTTCTTAAAATACCTTACTAATTATTACTCACTTGTTACATTAGAGTTCAAAATATATTAACTAAATTAACAAAAAGTACTACAAAAGCTAAAATTCTGTTTTTTCTGTGGTAAAAAATTTTACATGTCGTCTAAAATACTTTACATTAGCCTTGCAAAAAGCAGTTAGTTTACTTAAAGTTGCAATATGTGCTCAGCTGCCTCTGAGTTTGATACGGAATAAAAGAACACATGTGTTGCAACAGTGGAGCCATGGAGGAAATGCCGCAAGAGCAGGTGCGACGCGCTACCCATTTGCCACTTTCTATGTTCAACACATGTCTATCACGCAACGAATATGGCTTGTCTGCGTTAACACAATATGAACTTTTGCTTCAACAAATAAAATAGTAAAATTTAAAAATTATAAACGTTACAATAAATTTAACGGTTCATATTTTACAAACCTTGATAAAACAAAAGTTTTATTTTGCAGGCCATTTCTGTGTTTGCAATTTCTACCAAATGTTGTAATTTATCATTTATTTAAATTCAATTTCAACAAAATTTTTTAAAAGTTAGATTAAAAATCATACAAAATTGCCATTCTTTGATTTTTTATATATAGCTACTTGATCTGAGTAAAATTTTAGCTTTGTCATTTAACTAAAGCTTTTTTTTTTTTCATTTTGTTATTTGTATTACTTAAATAAACAAGTTGCAAGAAACAATTAAGATATTTAGTATTTCTTTCAAGTAAAAAAAAAAAAAAATACTTAAACGAAAATAAAATACATACTATTGTGTAAAGATTATAAACTACAGCTTTTAATAGCTTAGATACATAAAGTTTAACTACTATTTAAACTTCAAATATATACATATAATAGCTGTAGAATTTTTATCTATTTAGATTTAAATTTATACGACGAAGTAAGAGAAATTCAATAAAAAAAGATTGTGCAAAAAGGAATAGATTTAAGGTATTTTTCACATTATTTTGTATTCTAAATTTCAAATTAAAATAAACTATTGATTAATCTACTTCTTTTATGCTAAAAGTAGTACACTGGATTTATCAATACAAATTAAGTAATCTACAAATAAAACTTGAAAAGTTTCTTATAAAACTAAAAGCAGAAGTTTAAGACAATATAAAACGAGTGCTATAAATTTGACTGAACAAGCACTAATTATATTGTAGAATATTGTATGAATATTTTGATGTTTAGAACTTATATAATAAAAAATTCTCATTAAAAACATTTTTCTATAAGTTAAACTATATTATCAGAGTATATTTTACAAATAAGTCAAAACTTACTTTGATATACTTAAAACGTTTTAATCGTTGAAATTAAAACTACATTAATTAAGTTATATGAGTCATAAAAAACTGTTTTTAAGCATCAAAAGAATGATGAAAACTCGGTAAAAGCTGTTTATAATTTAGTTATGTTTTTAAGAACTTAATATAATTTTTGATTAAATGTTTATTAAATGATTGGTACACTTTTTTTTAAATAAATAAAATTTATATAACTAAAGACTTAAGAAAACGACAACTTTTTATTTTGTTTTTCTGTATTGTAGAATACTCATTGTGGTATTTTTTATTTAAATTCTACGTTTTGCTGATATTGTGTTTCTTGAGTCACAGTGTACTGCGTAAAACAGATGAGTTCTCTTTTAGTATATTTTCTCTTAGCAAACAAAAAAAAAGAATATAATCTATTTATTACATTAAAAAAAATTCAATACTGTAGTAGACGTGAAGACTTTAGCAATTATAAAGAAATATTTATTTTTATTAAACTAATTAAGCCAATTTTTTAATCATAAAAATATGTAAACTGTAAAAACGTTGACAGGCATTTTAAAACGAACAAAACGTTGTGTTTCCAAAAATTTATTTAAAGTTTTACTTTTTTTGAATTTTAAGTTTCATTATCATAAGGTAGACAAGCAAACTAACATAGGAAGCTGATATAGCTCCTAAAGTTATTACTATTAATAATAGCCTCAGATAGCTAAAATATATTCGAAAACAAGTATAAACTGATTATTAAGTTAAATGTTTTGTACCATGATCATAAGTATCATATAAACAAGTATGTTAAATTTGAAAATTAATAACAAAAGAGTATATTTTGATTCAGAGCTTTTGAGAAATAAAGCTTGCAACATTTTCAAACAACGCTTTAATCTAGCATTTATACTATTTGACTGCAAATTTTGGACTAGTTATAACAAACCAAAATCCCAAGTTTCTAAACTAATTTTTGTATAATATAAATCAAATCATGGTTAAAGGTATCAAAAATATATGCTTAGACTTGCAAAGGATACTTTTTTGAAGCGACTTAGATCAAAGAAGCTTCAAAAAAATAAGACTATTAGATAATATTGATAACCAAGAAAACTTTTAGATCGGGTTAATTTTGTAATAAAAAGTTTAGTCATGAATAGTTTGATATAAAAACATTCTTTGAAATTAATTTATGATTTATAAAATGTTTTATTGATCAAAAATTTTGTAAGATTTAATTAAGTTATAAAAATTACTAACGTACTTACGGGTTAATAAGGTGATAGATATGGCTATAGAAGAGAATAAATTGTGATCTACGTCTTCATAAACCATCGTCTAAGAATATTTGTAAAATGCAAATGAATTTAATTTTTTATTAACGTTATCTCAAAAGTACAAATAAGATTAAATGGTCACTACAATAAGCTAGACTAAAACTACAAACGATAACAAAATAAATGAATATAACCAATAATCGATCTTAGAAATTAAGACTTTGAAGCTTCATTTTTCATGCTTACAATGAATCGACTTACGCATAATCACACTTAAATACTACTTTAACAAACTAAAACTTTTACTGCCCGAAATTAAGAAAGTAAAATGTTATCTTAAAAGTATTGCAAAGAATTTAACTCCTTGTAACAAAATAGTTTTATTCATATTACAACAATGTGTTTAGAAAAACTCTGAAATAATGTTTATTTGTTCTACCATTTTTAGCTTAAGTGCGTATCTTTTAAATCTATAAAATATAGAGCTATGTCGCGGCACAACTACATGCTATTATAAAAATTAATAATAAACATTTTAAAAACGAAATTGATAAAATCTTTTTCTAACAGCTTTAAGTTGTTGTGAGAAAAAACTCTTTCATTATTAACTACGTTGAAAACAATAGTATTTTGAAACTTAAAAAAAATTGTATATTTTTATAAATTTTAAACATTCGTTATTTAAACACTTATTATTTATACTTACAAAATTTTAAAGTTCTGTATATTTAACTGCTTGTGAAAAAACTATAAGTAAATATATTTTTGACGGTTAAATAAAATTAAAATATCTTACACTGTTTCCCGAAGTTTATAAATATTTTAGTAGAAGCATTTAACTGGTGTCTAATAGTAACCAATCTGTGAATAAAATAGATAACAAATTTTTCCTACAGCCTAAACTCGTTGGGAAATAAATATCTTCATCATAATTTATTAAAATAAATACGACAATAAATGGAAACTTTAATGAACAGATTAAACTTACACGTTTTCCAAAGTTTAGTATTCACACTAAACAAATAAAGTTTTATTTTATTATATACAGTTTTAAAGATTTATTTAAGTTTATATCTTAGGTTGTTCATTTTATGTTAGTAAATTAATATTATTTCCTAAAACTTGATTTTCCTTACAATTTTTATTATACATCAATTGAAGAGAAATTTTCTAGTCAAAACAATTAGAAAAATTATAATAAAAAAGTTAAAAAAATATTTATCAAATGAAATAAGTTTAGCAATGAATATAAAAAATATTTATACTGGTTGTAAAAAGTCCATAAACATTAACACTATTGTTTTAATTTAAAAATACTGTTGGTATTTAGTATAACAGTCTTACTGATGAACACGTACTTTAGACACAGCCAAAAAGTGCGTACTCAACGAAAAGTGCATACTCAAGAAGCTCTTATATTTTTATTTTACTAAACAGCTAATTTAAACATGTTTAAAGTCGTTGTGTTATGAAGTTACTTAAAATACCCTTTAAAAACAAACATTCATATAACAGTTCTTTTAACTAAAGCTATCGAAAGCTTTTGAATAATTAAAATATTTAAGTGGTGGTTTAAATCTATAAAAATTTTTGTAATATCTTTTGTATATCATAAATTAAAGTTTAATAATAAATAATAGTTTAAATGATAAATTAAAGAGGTTTTTAAAATTTGCACTTATTTTGATTTTCAAATATGTTTGATTCAATTTTTTCAGATCACGACAAGTTGTAATTAAATTTTTTAGTTGAAGAGTATTTAAAATTTTATATTAAACAGTGTGGGAACAGTTTTTTAAGCCAACTTCTTTAAAATATTAAAAGTTCATGTTTCAATTTTAAATTATGGTAAAAAAGAATACATTGTTCGTAAATTTTTATACTTTTATATTTAAATACAGGTTTTTAAAATTGTTTATTTTTTATAGTTTAATCATAAGCTTTTTAGATGTAGTTTGCACTTTTCTAATAACTTTGATTTTTTTTAATGTACTGCTTGTTACCAAAATGTTTGTACTTTTTTTTTTGTTTAATTTAATAATGTTTGTGTTAAAAATCTAAGAAAATAGTTTTTATTTAGTTAATAAAAATAATCTGAAGACTTGAAGCATAATTTTAAGTTGATTTTGTCTTTAATGATTTTAAAATTCAACATAAGTCAAGAATATTTGCATCGAAAAACGAGACAAACTCATTTTTTCATATTTACAAAATGACATATGTAACGATTTAAACTCAGAGTATATAAGCATGACTCGTTATTAAAACAATTTATAATTAAAAGAAAGAAATAGCTAGGCTTGTTGCTAAAATTTAATACTTTTTATGACTGTATAAAAACTATCAATTTTTATTAGTTGTTATTTGGTTGTACAAAAAACATTTTAGACAAGCTAAGTAATGTATTTATAACAAAAACTGTAGAATAAAAACGAAAAAAAGTGATTAGAAATCATTCTAGTTTAAAAATGTAAGAGAGATTTGAGTGTTCAAGCAGATATATATTTATGTAGTTTAAGTTCAAAATTTATATTTATAGTTTATTTTTGCTTTTGTATTTGAACAAGATTGTCTACAACAACTGAAGATCTCCTATATGCAAATATAGGAGTGAAACATTGTTTTGTTAGTAATAAACTGTTAAAATAAATATTAGATAAAAATCTCCTTAAAGACATTTAAGTCAAGAACTTTAAATTGTTTTATTTAAAACAAGTTACAATATTATAGTTTATTTTTCATAAATGTTTCATCAAAATAGAAGTATCATAAAGTACTTTATTTTAATAAAAAATGTATTGTACATTTTGATAGACTTAAACATTAAAATGTCCTTAGTAGTAGTTACAACATTCATCTTTACATTTTTTTACCAATCTGCCGACAGTAAAAAAGTACTTAATTGCAATGAAGTAATTGACTTATGTTTGTTGGACATTCAATGTAATAATGCATGGAAAAATATCAACAATTTTTGTTCGGTTGGTCTAACTTTTAATAACTTAAAGAATAATTTTTTTTAAAGCACTAAACTCTACGTCACAAAAATAAAAGAAGCATGTGTGACAACTGATAAAACAACTCTTATTATTTAAACTGGTACGAGCGCTCTGTAACCTTTAATAGTTACAATATTTAATGTACTTGTAAAAAATAATTAAAATAAAACATATTTACTGATTGTATGTTTAAACTAAATGACTAAAAAAATACTGACAAGCATCAAAATAGAATAAAATGAAACTGTAAAAAACTGATTTGGTGTGCATACTTAAACATACATAATTAAAAAAAAGTAAAGAGTTTAAAACTAAAATTTATTACTAAAATATTAATATATTTTATTGAAAGACTAAACATTTATAAACGAAATAAAAGATTCATAAATTTATTATGAAACAATAAGATATTTTTAGTAAGAAAAAACGTAGCAGTAGTAATTCGTATAGTGATATGCACACATCTATAACTATATGTTTATTTCTTTTATTGGACTCATTATTACAGAGTTTATTTGAATATATTTACACGTTTTTTATTTAAGCTAATCTATGTTTACTTTATTTTAGAGTGGCTGTTTTTTATTCATTTGATTAACAAAAAGTACTCATTACACATTACCTATAACAAACAAATATTACATAGTTATTATTTTTTCTTCTAAAAAAATCATTATAGCAAAACACACAGTGAACTTTATAAATTTATTCTTAATAAAGCAAACACTTTTATATTGTTTTTTAAATTATATTTAAACAATAATCAAAAGTTTTGTACAATTTATGATAATTAGTTATCTTTTTATACTTCATATGGTAAAGGCTCCAACTAGCTTAATTATAACACTGTTGTTTTTAATTTTAGGTTACAAAAAATAAATGCTCTGCAAAATTTCAAAACATTCCAAAATGTGCAAAAGTTATGGATACTTTGCATTCGAAGGACTTTTTTGGAAGAAAACAGAAATGTCGTTGCAGCTCGGACGATATTGAATGCAAAAGTTTTATAAAAAATGCTAATAGAAATCCATGTTTTTTATCTGTAAAGCTTCTTAGACATCGAAACGAAATGCCTAACTCAGAAGATTATGAGCAAGGTTTAAAAATTGTTAAACATACATAGTTTTACTTTAACAATTTTTAAACTCTTTTAAAAAAATAAAATTTTAAATTTTAATCTGTGCAACATAAGCTTTATACTTAAAAATTTTAGGTTTTAAATCAACAAAAAATAAAGACTATGAAGAAAGACAATACCAAACTATCAACCGTATTAGCAAAATAAGAACTTTTGACCCTTATGAAAAAGAAGGTAATTTACTTATAGTTACTATAAAAAGCATAAAACAGTTTTGTTCATTCAGTTGTCCTCGACTTGTTTGTTTTAACTTAAAGTCTACAATACTCTATGATAGAATATTAAAGATAAAGTTTACCGATATAACTAAAATAATCTTTATTTTCAAAAAATGGAAAATCCATGTTAGATTTGTACAACTAAAAACCAATTATTAATTTTTAATAAACTTAGTTTATCACAATTAGTTATATTACAGTTCAAACGTTTAGTTATAAGTAAATATCAAAAACAATCAATAACTACATAAACTATTGCTGTTTACTTATATTGCGTTAAAGTAAATAATTTCAAACTTTAAGAAGCGAATAAACAGGTAGCACTTTAAAAATAAACTTTTAAAAATATGTTAGAAACAAAAAAAACTCTTTTTGTCTACAGTTTATACCCAGTCATCTAAGGTTCTAGCAGAAAGCTTACTAAGTGAAGAAAATGAGAATAATGATAGAAAGAAATTAAAAGATGTAAAAAGGACTTATTCGTTAACTTATGTGTTGCCAATTATAGGATCAACAATCATTGTCATTTTGATAATTGCATACGTTGCGATTAAACAGTAAGTTTTTGTACGAACATTGGTACTACTTTAAACATTAATAAATCGTTTTATTTACTATATAATTATACTAATTAAGTCTGTTCTGAAATAGTTATTATAGTAAAACTTAAAATGACTTATTTAAGTTTTTTTATTTTCAATATATATCTTGTAAAGTCTTAAAATTTTTAGAATAAAAGCAAGTCACAAAAAAGATTTAAGCACAAAGGAACCGTTGGTAGAAGAAGGTTAACTATGGTACTTTAATCAGAAAATCTTGTTCAAAATTTCATTTTATATTTATCTAAATAAACTTGCTACTTACAGAAACCTCTAGTATAAAAACTTATACTTATTTTGAAACACTGTAATTTTTGTTTTTTATTAAGAGAAACTAAAACTTAACAACTATTACAATTTCTTAAAATTTTCATAGACTTTTTTTCGAAAGTTTTTTTCAATACAATAAAAGATCCGAACTTATATAACTATGTTTTAGTAGACCAATTTAATACAAAAAATGTATTATTCTTTTTGCTCAGTGATTAAAGAGATTTGATTACATAGTTATAAGAAAACAACTGTTTTTTATGATAAGTAGTAGAAATTTGTTCTAATCATTCTTTTAGAATAAGTTATATGTACTAAAAATCTTTAATTTCATTATTTCTAGTGATATATTATATTACGGAGACAAAGGGATAATAAAAACTTCATTAATTGTCTACAGTAATAGTTTTAAACAATAGTATTTAGAATTTATACCAGGTAACAAACTTTAACTTTTTTAAATAAAGTTATTTTTTTAAGATACTCTTTGTAAAGTTTTCTACTTGATTTTAAGCAGTAAAAAAACAGTTTAGTACTTTTTCTATTTATAAAAACGTAAATGAAGCATATTTTGTTGAGTAGTGACCTTTTATGTAGGAAATTAGTTTATTAAATTTATTTAAAATATTTAAAAATTAAGAAATTAGAAGCAACATTATACCTTTTTTAAATATTAGCTTTATTTACCAAGTGTCAACCTGTATTATTGTAATAAAAATTTCCAAACATAAAAGCTACACAGTTTCACGATAGACATAAAAAACAAAAGTAGTAGTAAAGTTAGTGTTTTGCTTTTCAAATGAATTACTTTAAAAACATTAGGTAACCTATATAAAAATACATTTTATACTTATTTTAACACAAAATAAAAGCTAAAGAAGTTGTATTGAAAAATATCCACAAAGTAGAATACTAAGCACAAGAAAGCACTGCACGACCATCGATAACAGTTTTTGAGACAAAAACTATGTCATATTTAGTACAGTGCTTATTCACTTATCCGGACATGTTGGGAAAGATTTTTCTGTGATTATGTCCGGATAAGCAATTTTCCGGATAAGTACAAAAAATAATATATCATCAAATATTATAACTGTTGTATATTATTCAATGCATAATAAATAATAAAGGCTCAGCTCCTCTTTTTCTTCTTAAATGTTTTTTTTCACTTTTCAAAATTTCGTACAAAGTCGACCTACCTATGCTAAACTGCTCCATTATAAAAGACTTTGGCACATTTTGTTTTACAAACTTCTAGTTTGTTTTAAATGGTTAGTGCAACTCGTTTTTTTTTGATGTCTTTTTTATTTCTAAAATCTTGTATGTTGAGTGCGTCAAACTTATATAACTTATAAAAATAAACAAAATTGTTATGCTCCTCAATCTAAACAAAATGTGTTTGAATTAAAAATCAAGCATAAAATAACTGTTATACATTCATTTTCTAAAAAGCCTTAGAATTTAATCAACAATGAAAAAAATTATAAAAGTGTAAATCAAAAACTTTAAGTCATGTTTCTAAACAACATTGTTTAAAATAGTTTAAAAAACTGAATTACTTTGCATACAAAGATTTTTAATATCTAAACTAGTTTTGTACAACGTTTGAATGTAAGCTTTGTTAGTATTATTACGCAATCATTATTAATTAAGTTACAGAATCTATAAAACCACTTAAATTTTTCTTACAGCTTAAAAGCTTAAATATTTGTTTAAAACAAAAGTTTATGTTTTTGATATTGAAAATTTTTGAATTTACTTCTTGATTGAAACTGTCCGGATAAGTGAGCGTCCAGATAAGTGAAGTCCGGATAAGTTAATAACACTGTACTCATAAAAACCAAGCGGGTTTAAGTACTTTACCACTAAAGCATTCACTTATTAAGACGCAATTATACCGTTCAAAACTCAACATTTAAGCATTATTAGTTTCAATGAGAGATAATAGTTTACGCTTATTTTATCAGCTATTTTTTACTGAATAGTGGAGAAAAAATCTCAGCTTTGCCGAAGATAGCTGAATTATTGGTACAAGATGTTTAAGAAAATAGTTTAGTAATTTTATAAAAAAAAATCAATTTATTCATCGGATTTTTTGATCCTGATTGAAAAAAGTGTCCTGATTTAATTTATTGACAGAAGCGGGTTTTTGTTTTGTAGAAGTAAAAAGTATACATTTTAAAATGCAATAAATATATAACAAAATGTTCTTTGAAAAGACACAAGTAAACCATCAAGCATATACTAAATGCATAGTATTAAATACTTTTACAAATTTTGGTTTTTAGATATTTATAAATATTTCAACTTGAGCTTTAATCTGTTGTTGTAATTGCATCTATACAAGAATGACTGGTTTATAGTAATTTTGCTTTTTCTTTTCATGACCTACTAACACAGGGTTTTACAAAATGGGTCAAGTGGCCCCCTTTAGGGCTATTACAGAAATTTAGGGGGCCATGAGTAGCAAAGGGGCTAAATGGGGGTCATAAATTGAAACTTACACTAAGTATTCTAGAGTTGATGATGAAGAGCAAAAAAAAAGTCTTATGCAGTTTTAATGGCCATAGCTTTTTTTAATTTTTTTAAAGGGCCTTTTGAAAAAAAAAAGTTTGGGAAACCCTGTACTAACACTTGTTTTTCTGTACTATTTTAAACTACAATAATTTTTCTTGCCTAAAAAGTATTCTTATTCTACTTTTTTAATATATAGGGATTAGGAAACTTTTTTTGTAGCAGCATTTTGTACATAACAAACCGTATTTGTTCGACAACAACTTTCGCGGGCCGCTCACATTTTGTAAAATGATACTAAAAATAGATTTATTCTGTTTAAGCACCAAACTTTAATAAAACAAATATGAAATTATATCCACAACTTCTAATATTTTTTTTTTCAAACGCGTTAAGTTCTAATATTTTTTGATTGCTTTTTAGTTTAGTACAAGTTTTTATCATTATAAATTTAGTCCGAATCTGATCCGTAGTCCATATACAAAAAAGCTAAACTAATAGCCCTTAAATAGCTGTCTAATGAAACAATAACCAGAACACTTTAGTTGCAAAGCTTTCGTCCTTTATTAGACATTTTCAATGCAAAAATACGGCTGTAAAAACAAAAATTAAAACATAAAATATATATATAAAAAAATGTTTTTAATTGATAAAATGACATCTATTAACAGCAAACAAAACACTTTATATATAAAAAAAAATTTTTAAATAAAAAACACATTTACTTTATTCCCATAACATTAAAAAGAGTTTTGCTCCACAAAATTACATATGCAATTAATATATAAATGTATGTTAAGAACTACTAAATAACACAAAGAAATACAAAAAAATATACAAAACAGATGCATCTAACAATATGTACTTTAACTACTCTACCCCTATAAATCACTGTATTGTGTTTTAGCTAAATTAATATTTGATTTGAGTTTATTTATCCAAAAATATTCTTTATTGTCAAGGTTCTTAAAATTTGGTTCTTCCAAAAAAACAACTTCATACGCGTCATCAAAACAACACTCTTTCTGTAGATCGTTCTTGTGTTTAACATAGTAGTGTCTATATAAGGCATTTTCATCTGTTATATCGTTTGGGTTAAAATTGACTTTGATCTATTCCAACTATATCTATGTGCTGTCCATCTTGTACTGAAGCTGTTTATAGTTTGTCCTACATAGTTGCTATTACATTTTGTGCATATAGCTGCGTAAATTCCATAACTCTTGCAGTTCAGATTCGGTTTCAATTTTATTGTCTTACCCTGAATGTTTAAAATTTCTTTATCAAATACCATGTTTTTATGTTTGCCATGATTACCACATAGTGCGCATTTTTCACATTTTTTGCTTAGCTTAGTACTCGTTTGTTTTTGTTTTGCAATTTGACTAAAACTGTTTAAAAGTTTTCTCAGGCTCGCTGGTTTTGTAAAGGATATTTTACCTGAAGGAAAAAGTTTAGATTCCTCTTTAGTGAAACTTAGAAGCTTCTTAAATTGAGTAGACCAATATACATTTTCGTTTTTAGTTATGTCTTTTTGTTCAATTGGAACGTTCTTATTCTCATTTTTGCAATAAATTTTCTTAAATTGGTCTTCTACTAGTTTGGAATTGAAATTGGATGCTAAACATTTAGTTTTAAGTTTTTTCAGACTCTCATAATAATCTTCTTTTCTTTCATTTATTCTTTTCAATCTTTTTTCTTCGCCTGTAATTATACCCTTAAAGATGTTCAGTGGGTGGAAAGATTTTCCGTTCAAAAAAGTAGAATTTACAGCGGTAGTTTTTGTAAAATTTCTGGTATAGAAAAAACTTTTTTCGTTTACTCTAGTAAGAATGTGCTCAATATCTAGGAAAGGTAACTTATCTACCTCATTTTCTCCCGACATTATTGTTGATGTCAAATCTAGATCGTACTCTTTAAATCTTTTATTATTTCTTTTGATACTGAAATATTCTCTGATATCAATAATATATCGTCAATGTAACGTCTTACAAATAGTGATTTGTTTAATTTAGAAGCTTTCGTCATTATATAATGTAAAGAAATATTAGCTATGACAACGGAGTTGTTGTCACCTGTAATAATACCTTTCTTCTGTTTAAAATATTTTTCCTGGAATACTATAAAGTTGTTGCGTAAAGCTATTTCTGATAGCATTACTAAGTATTTGATCATCGGTGTCTCAAAATCTGAGCACAATTCTAATGCTTCCACAAGAGCTTTGTTCACTAAATCTATTGATAATGATGGGTACAAATTTACGACATCAACTGTACTTAAAATACAATTTTTATCATCATATGACTTTTTCCAAGTTTCCAAGTCTTCTAAATAACTTTTTGAATCTTTACAATATTCATTTATTCCCTTTTTGCAATAAATAACACTAATCGGTTCCAATATTAGGTTGAGTACAGCTGTCAACCTACTTAGATATGCATTACCAGCGGCTTGGACTATTCTAGTTGGTATATCTTTAATACTGCAAGTTTTGAGAATATCTGGATTTAACTTATGGGTTTTCCATAAAGGATATATATACCCGCAGTTATTATTAGTAAAGTATTTCGCAGATGATCCCGCGACTTTTCTTAAAATACCAGTTTTAGTTTTTTTCATACCAGTTGTAATAAATAGCAGGTTATCGTCTAAATAATTCTTTTTCCACAAATCAACTAAAATTTGACTAATATTTTATTTTCTTTTAATTTTGTCATTTTTATTAAAATTTCTTTCTCATTGTAAGGCAGTTCCACGTAGTTTTCATCTAGAGCTTTTGTAATTAATGAAATACAATCCTTGTAATTTATTACAATAGTTTTGCCGTCTTTGTCTGAGTTTCCAATTACAATTTCTTTGTTTTTTGTTTTGATTCTAAGTTTTTGAAGAGATTTTTGAAGATTTTTATTCAGGTTGTTTTTAAACTTATGCATGTGCATAACTTGAATCTTTAAATTACGGAATTTGTTTCTAACAACTTGGATATATGACTCAGTATTATTTGTTAATTGAATTTTATCTGGTCTAGAGAAATTTGGAACTTTTAATTTGTGGCTCAAATTACATTTAAAATGATTTGTTTCAACTAAACTTTCATCTTTATTCATGAAGACATCTTTCCACTCTATTGCTCTTATATGTTTTAACAGATTTTCTTTTTCTTGATGAATAACTTTATTTTCCCACTTTGGCGTTGGAATGAATTGGGGCCCAAAAGATAAAAGCTGTAAGTCATAATTGCTAAGATTTACATCTGAATTATTTAGAACTATTTCATTATTTGATTTATTAATTTTGTTTTTCTTTCTGATTAAATATCGTTGTCGGTCCTTTTTATTTTTAAAACTTTTCTTTTTAGGGTAAAATGTTTTATTTGGTTTGCAAAGTCTTCTTTCCTCCTTTTGTTTGTTAAAAAACCATGAAATTTTTCTTTTGTAGTGTTGTTTTTGTTTATGGCAAGCTTTTTTTACAAAACTTTTTTGTTTATTTGATAGTTGGTCAAAATATAATTTAATATTGTTTGTATCTTCTTCAATTTCCTTAAATTGTTTATTTAGCTTTCTTTTTTGTTGTATTAACAATAAATCAAAATCAATACGTTTATTTCTATTTGAAGGTAGTAGAATGTCCAAAGTGATGCATCTTTTCAGAAAAGTAAATTTTTGATTTAGTAACAGCCGTTTAATTGTTTGGTTTGCGTAGTCCATATGTTATAAACCGCCTATTTATGATAAAGGAGAACCCAGTTAATTTTTTTTAAATACTATTAAATTACTAGCTATAACATAATCTTACCCGACCTGCCCAACATATATACTTCTAGCTAAACAGCTACTTGTTCAAAACAACTAAAGATTTTTTTAAGGACTATTTTAAAAAACGTTATCAAATTTTTTTTCTGTGCACAGCATAGTAGTTTTAATTTATTTAAAAATAATTTTTATTTAAAAGATTGATAAAACACCTTTAGAACAGTTTTAAATTTAAGCGGCCCGCAAAGGTTTATTTGTTTTTGATATATCAAGCCCGCAAAAGACTTTTTTAATGAGTAGAAAAGTATTAAGAAAAAGAAATGGTTTTTTATCAGACAAATTTATGTTTCTAAAACTCGTACCAGTAATTTTTTTTTTACAAATATAATTGAACCTATTTGAAACATCGATTACTATAATTAAATAACAATACCTACTTTAGTGAAGCTAATCATGAAGTCATACGTCCTTCATACAGACCGAGGCTATACAGGCTAACAAAAGTGAAAATCGAGGATAGTTTCTCGATTTCTACTTTAAATGATTAATTTTATGTAAATTAAAAAAATGGTGCATAAACAGTTGTGAACCATTAGAGTTGATATACTTAAATTGAACGGGTCTAATATGCACGAAGATACTTTTGCACAAAGGGTAAATATGCACGAGAGACCTTTTTGCACGAAGACTATTTTACACGAAAGGACATTTTTGCAAGAAGGCATTCTTGCACGAAGGGTCACTTTTGCAAAAAGACACTTTTGCACCAGAGTAAAAAATAAATAAAATAAAAAGAAAAAAAATAAACAAAACGGTTAATTAACAAAACAAAACTATTAAAAATTACCGACCAAGGGTAAAAGTGATATTAAAAGGTAAAAAAAAGTTGTAAAATAAAAACTAAGAAAAGAAAAGTAACCGACTGAGGTTAATGGTTAGGGACAGAGACGTAGCTAGCTTTAAAAAGTTACGAATCTGCAAAAATTAAAACATCTGAAATGATGCGTGATAACGTCCTAGCGGGAACACAGCAATTTAAATTACCTCTGATGTTTTTGAATTTAATCTGAAAATATGCAGTTATGTTAATACTTCAAAAATGGAATGTTGAAGTACGAGTGATAACTGTATACAAGGCAATTTATTTTATTCCACACCCTCTATGACTCTTTATGTGTTGCCACTTGTGTAAACCCATAAAACATTCATTGAAAATAAGTATAATAAAATCACTATTTAACTTAAAAACATTTATATTGTTTTCAAAATCAAACATTTAACGTAGTCAATAGTAACAACAAATTGTGAAAATTTTTGTAACATAAAATTGTATGATTTTGATTTTTGAAGTAAAAGCTACAGGTTCCATTAGAATCAATTTTGCAATGCAGCTTTTTGTCAAATTAAATCTTTAACGCGCTAAATGTATACAATTGGGATGTATTTAATTCGTTTAATTTTTACGAAACTAAAAATGCTAAAGAGTGCATATATCTCTCAGGAGTGCATAACTAAGTATAAATGAATACTTAGTTACTAAAAGCTAAGATATAAGTATACGCTTCTGCAGAAACGTACCAAGCTACATCCCTAACTTAGGGGTAATAGTGATCGTAAAAAAAAACAACAACCTAAAATTGAGAAGAAAAAAAAATTCAACCCGTGCAAAATTGACCCTTCATGCAAACGTGTCTTCGTGCAAAAGCGTCTTCGTGCTTATGAAGTCAGCAGATACTCAAGGCTCAGTATCTGCAAGACCCGTTAACTTATTTTTTTGTCTCAAGCCCTTCTAGTCTTAATCATTTCTATTTGCATAAAAACCACTTAAATAATAACTTTAAATTAAAAACAACTGGTTATAAGTTACACAGCAACGTTTAATATCCAATATTTAATAACAAATGTAATTTAAAAAATACGTATTAACATAAGTGAAATTGTACAAAAAGTTAATAAAGCTAAAGAATAATTTAATAATTTGGTACTTTCATTAATAAGCAACAAAGTTGAATCTATAATTTGGTAATTTCTTGAAAAGCAACAAATTTATAAAAGTTCAAAAGCTTAACTGAATTCCACTCAATTCAAAGATGGAAAATGCTGTCATCCATCAGAGTTCATCAGTAACTGACCGTTGCTACAACAAGAATAGCATTTTGTATTAAAAATTGGTCGTTAAGCAAACGTCATATTGCTTTAATAAATTTAAACTTCTCAGTGTTACAACTACTTAATTTGTAAACTTATTCACTATTATCACAACGCAGGGACAATTATCGATTTCAGTAAACTTATTTGGCCCTTCGTGCATATTAGACTTCTAACCAATTGAAGTAAACACAAAAAATTCCTTTGCTTTTGCAAGTGAATAAAGACAATTAATTGAAATTAAAGTGAAAGAAAATTAATTAGAAACGCATCAATGAGTTTTTTGATATTAAATCTTTTTTAAGAATAAAAGAAAGTATTAGCTTATGTGCAAATGAGTTATTTAGCAATAAACTAGCATCAACAAATTTCGAACTTGAGATGTTTGTAGAACTTGTGGAGTGAAGTTTAGTATTTGTATTTTGATCTGTAAACCGACAGACAATAATTCTATGAGTTCGCCTCTCCTTACAATTTTGTGAAGTACTTTAGTAGGACTCTATGAGCAGTAAATCATTAAATATTTTCTTTAGTTTATTTAAAAATAAATGTAGATAATACATTTGCTTTTTCGTAGATGACAGTCAGATAACTCATTTCGAGTGAACTGTAACGGTATTCTCTTAAATTTACAATTAACTATAAAAAGGACGTTATAACAAACTTTAATTTAATTATTTTAATCAGATAATAAAAGTTCCTATCTACATATTTATAGAAAAAAGTAAGTTTAGTAGTGATAATAGTGTATACAATTCCTAAAGTCCATCAGACAGAAAGTAAATTTAATAAATTGCCTTGTTCATAGAGCTATAAAATTTATTCGGAGAAATTTTCACTGGATTGTCTTAAACTATTTAATAAAAATCCATATTTGATTAGTTAAATGATAATACTGTTTAATAAGAGTTATCGTATAATGACAACGTATTTATTCTAAGTAATTATACAAAGTTTATAGACAATCGTTATAGATCATTTAATTTAACCTTTTAAAACCGATAAACTATTCAAGATTAAAAATAAACAACCGATCCACGACTATAGCAATGTATACTGCTGTGTACTTTCGTTAACAAAACACGCAGGTAGAATTAATAATGATTCAATAAATCGAGTAGATCAGCAACTTCTAAAAGATTTTTTTAACCAAATTAGAGTCTCAGAAAGTGAAAAGCAAGTTGGAAGGGTGAGAAATTAATTTATAGCAGTTTACCAATTGGTTACAGCTTATAAATAGTTCGGATTGTTTTGTCAATTAAATTTTGAATAAATTTACTATATCAATAACTTTTATCTTTAGAATTAGTCAATCTACATATAAGCCTAAAACTTCGGTTTGGCAGGCAATATATATTTGTTTATTTGACTGTTTTTTTTTTGCTATGTCAAACTTACATAACTAAATTTTCTGCTTTATTTTGTTATTTATCACGGTTGTTTTACATTTTATAACTTTTAATTAATTTGTTATAAGTACTTCTTCATTCTATCACATTTATTTAAACCACGGTATAAAAAACTGTTGGTTGTGGAAAAAATTACTTCTGAGTAGTTTTTTTATGTTGAGCTTTTTAAGAACTTATTGCAAGCTTATATAATAATAAAAAATGATATAGTTAAGTATTTCTATTATGTTATATTTTATAAATTAATTACAACTACCTAATAGTTAAGACAGAGACGGGATAAATTTGCTTAAAGGAATTTTTCGCAGACAAGACTCGTTAAAAAGTTTTAGGAGATCGTGTAATTTTATTTATTTAATATAAACTCTTAAAAAGCAAAAGATAATTATTTTATGAGTAAAATACGTCGCGGGCTAGAGATGTCTCTTGACGGACTGTACTTTACCTACTCCTAAATTAAAAGAAAAACTTCAAATTTGAGACTTGTCTATTATTTCTAAGCATTTTTAAAATCAGTTTGAAACACAAGAATTAATGCACTAACTTATTAAATTCAACAAACAGATCCATACATTGTATAAAATTTAACGTATCATATTATTCTCTAAAAAGTTCAGAGGAAACTTGACTTATAGATTTTTATCTATTTGTGTAATTCAGTGGTGTTCACGACGTGCTCTAAACGTGTGCACAAAACTCACGTAGGGGTGCATGAATTTAAATAACTATAGAATAAAGAGCAAAAAAAGGTCTTGGTTTGAAATTTAAACTAGATATTTAGTCAAATTTTTGAAAAATACGTCAAGTATTCTAGAGTTTGTGATGAAGAACAAAAGTAAGATCTCAGGCATTATCAAGGTAGTTTTAAAGTTTTACTGGATTTTCTAGCAAATTTTAAAAACTTACTGTAGGTATTACAGTAATATAGTTTTCTCTATTTTGGGAAGTCTTGAGGCTTAGGGTAATTAATTTTTTAAATATAGATTCCAATTATTATGAAGATCACTATTATAAATCTACTGCTAATGTATTTCTTTGATATAAACCAGGGGTAGGCAAACTGTTATTTTGTCTGCAATGTACTTTTAAGCAAAATATCTTCGACTGAAGTAAAAGCAATTCAAAGTATTTTATGATAAAGTTTACAACTAGCTCTATTTTTTGTTTGTGAGAAAACTGTTGCCGAATTAACATTTATCTCATTTATTTCATTACATATTTGCATTAGTATGTATGAATACTTGTTGTTAAAATTACTTTAAATACTGTGACCGGCGAATAAATTGTTATAAATAAGTACGGAGAAATTAAAGCTTAGAATAGAAAGATATCAGCTATATTTTACAATTAAGCATGTTTTCTATCCAACCTGGTTTCAATATTAGACATTAGTGTTTGCATATACAGCCAGAGTGACTATCTGGGTGCACGAATAATCCCATTCGGACAATTAAAACTCTTTTAAAAAAATAAGTGGAAATAACTCAAAAAGTAATATATATTTTAAAAAAGGCGGTTGTAATTTTATTAATTATCTACAAACCCTTTTTTTGCAAGGTTATTAATATTTTTGAGATATGAATAAAATAAAATGTAAAAAAGTAAGTTTTAAAACTATTTTATTAAAATTAAAGTCAATATTTTTTTGCATTTTTTTACTGTGCAAATATACGATTTTTACTACTAACATGCTAAAATATACAAAACTGGGTTAACATTTCTATCTTTGGAAAACTTGCTCTAATTGTTTTGGTATCTTGATAGTTGAAAAATCAATAACTAGTTTTTATTTTGTAATGAAAGTTTCCGATAAAATAAAAATGTTTTATTACTTATTTTAGGTATCCTTTAAAAATTACAAATAATAAAATAACTTGTAATTTTTTCGAAGCATATTTTTATACATTTAACAAACATTATTTTGTCTATTATTATAAGTATAACTCACGACCAAATTTATAGTTAAGTGTTTTGAATAATACGTTTAAAATATTGAATATTTCTTCTTTAATAAAAACACATCTTATTTTCAATTTACATAAAAACTAAATCTCCAAGTAAAAAATTATCATCTTTTATTTTAGTATAATTTGATTTATATAAAAAAGTATATCAAACAGAAAATTTAGTTTAATTAAGACTCACGATTTACTTAGAATAAATTGATCAAATGATTACACGTTTAAAAAAGGTAAAAAGTAATAGGTATTATTAAAAAACACACACTCGCCTTTGAAACTAATCTTAAAACATTTGTTAAACCTTAAACTAGTAGATTTCTATTCAAAATAAAAACAGTAACAATTTTATGTGGGTCTTGTAAAACTATTTCAGATAAAATTAATAACAAAAATATTACAACATTTTAATTATTTTGGAACTTTATAAATTTATTTAAATTAATAATCTTTTAATTATAAAAAAACATACAACTTGATTAATAAAACACAATAATTAAATGCAAATAAGATATTTAATATTGAAGAATATTAGTAGGTTTTTTTGAAATAAATTAAACAGTTCAACCGTAGAAAAGTCTTAGTTAAATATTTAAATTTTGCTTCGTAAGACGCTATAACCTGTTAAGATTATAAAAATTTTAAAATCTTTAGTTTTGTAACTTTTTTATAAAATAACACTTAATTGTTATATTAAAATTTAAAATAAATACTCTTTTTTATATGTAGAACAGATTTGCTAAATAAACATACACTATAATACAGTATATTAAAACACTTTTACTTTTTTACAGAAACTTATAAAAATTACCTAATTTGTCGTAACTTTTCAATGGCGAAATCGAATGGAGTTTTTTTCTGAGCGATTTCGTCAAAAATAATTTTTTTCGCATGACGAGCGTACACAACTGGGTGCAACTTTTGAAACTGAGTACATAATAAAATAACTACTTTCTTAATATTCAGTCTATATAAAAACTTAAAATATTTTTTTAAGTTTTTTAATTAAATTACAGTTTTCAAATTTAAATATTCACTAGAATAATTCATTAACTGTATAAAACTTTTTTAACTTATCAAACTTAGTGACTTTTAACCTATTAAAACTATTCATTTTGTAGAAAAGTTAGATTAATATTAGATGACTGTAATCTCACGCTTATTTGTTTTCAAAAAAACTATTAAAAGTAATAAACAAAAAAGTTCAAGTAAATTTCTAAAAAATTACTTTTTTTTTGATTTAAACTAAAACAGAGTATACAACAGTGTGAATAAAAAACTAATCAATAATATAAATAAAAACAAATTAAACAGTAATCTTCCTTTGTTCTACCAACACATATTTGTGTGTCAACGAATCAACACACTTCAACTGGGTTCTGTAAAAAAATAATTACTGTAATGAGAGAATAGAAGCATAGAATAAAGTAGGTGTATACATGTTTTCATTAAAATAAGATATTTTCTACAGATAATAGTTATTAATATGTAAAATACTTAGTATTAAATCCGACTGTTATAAAACTATATGATATTTGTGATTATTAAGTAATAATTAAACAGTTCAATTAAACAGTATACAAATATTATATATTTTTATAACAGTCGGATTTAATACTAAGTATTTTACCTATTAATAACTATTATCTGTAGAAAATATCTTATTTTAATGAAAACATGTATACACATATTCTATTCTATGCTTCTATTCTCTCATTACAGTAATTATTATTTTTTACAGAACCCAGTTGAAGTGTGTTGATTCGTTGACACACAGAAACATATGTTGGTAGAATAAAGGAAGATTACTGTATAATTTGTTTTTATTTATATTCCAGTGAAGTTACTTCACTAGGATCTTTTGTTAGCAAACAATTAGGCCTATATTTTGAACAGTTAATCAATAATATATAAATATATGGCTAGTTTTAAAATATTAATAACAAATTATATGAATTTATCTATTTGAAACCACTCACTTAATAACAAAATTCTCAGACTTACCTCTTTAAGCTTTCGTTTTCTTTCCTTTGATGACAAACTTTCGTTTCGACATATTTGTTTCAAAATGTTCAATGAATCTTGTTCTAACTTTTTATTTTTTTGATTTTCATATTCCTCTTCATAAATCTATTTAAATAAAAATCTATAAATAAAAGTTTTAAAAACTTTGTAACTTAATTTTAAAAGCTATTTAAAAAACTTGAAATAAAAAACTACAGGCTAAAAATTTAAGTTACCAAAATAATTAACTTTTTTAAATATAAGAAAATTAACTTTATTGTATAGATCAGGAGTCGGCAAACTGCGGCCCGCGAAGGGTAAATCTGCGGCCCGCGAGCATGTTATTTTTTTGAATGGAATGCGGCCCGCAAAAGAACATTTTGCGGCCCGCTGAGCAAAAATATACTTTAAGTTAAATTTGTATGTTAAATTTAGTTTTAAGTTCCTGTATAATATTTTAAAACAATTAAAAGACTTTACTGATTTAGCTTAAAAATGTGAAAAAGACAGGTTAGCATACTACTAGGTTTTTTTTCTTTAACTTTTATCTTACAACAGCAAATTATTTTCTGAAAAAAGTACTTTGAATTAGTAAAATAGTTATATAAAATCTATTTAGTAAAAACTAAATGCAAATGTCTTCCGTTTTGTACAAAAGTAATGCACAGTAATTAAATAAAATGTCATTTCTTTACAGTTTTGTTTTTAATACACGTTTTTTAAACGTAAGTTTCTTTTACAGATGTTTTATTTCTAACTGTTTTATTCTAGTATACACAAAAACTTTTAAAATAACATAGTAATAATAACAGTAACAATTAAATAATAATAATAATAATAATAAGAAGAAATAAGGTTAATTTTACTTTGTTTATGACACCTTTGATTTTTTAGAAGTTTTTTTTTGCATTTTAAATTAATTCCTATGCACACCAATGAACAAAGATGCTCATATTTTAAAATAATTTTTATTTAATACTTAAGGAGATAAAATTTAGTTTATGCATAATTTTCTAACATTATTGTTTCTACATGTAATATTTAAGTGTGTACCGACGCATTTAAAACAATATATATGACATAAATTAAAAACGTTTTTGTTAGGTATACTTTTTGATTTTTCAAACCATATTTTTTGGCAAAATAAGTTTTCAAACTAAACAAATAAATTTTTATGCGTTGCATACTAATATAAACAGTTGCTGTTTTTGAACAATCTATTTAATACAAACTAGATTGAGAAATGGTACTTTATTAAAATTGTACATTTTAATCAAAATAGTTCAAATTCGATCAAATAAACAAATAAAAATTGCCACACACTCAGACTATGACTATTTGAGGACTTCAACTCTCAGGCCAATTCAGTAATTTTTCAGTTTTTGGCTCAAATTGCTTTTTGCATGCTAAAATATCAGGCTAGTTTTGGTCACTCGGACTGACTTTTTTGCTTTAAAGAGTGGTAAATTAAATTTATGATGTATGTTTTGTTCGATACACAGTGTTTGTTTGAATTAATATATATTTTAAATTTTAAGTCTTTCAGCTTATATAATTTGAATTATTATTTATACCAATTGTATACATATTAGTGTGAACAATTAGTGCTGCCAAAAAAAACGGAAAAATTTTGGAATTTGACAATTTATACTTAAGAAACCTGAAAAATCCTTGTATTTGAGAATTATCGAAAAAACCTGGAACTTTAAACAATTGTTACATGTAAAGTATAGAAATTTTGATTTGTCACAAAAAGTCTACCATATAAATATTTTTTATTAAAAAACACATTTAAAGTATCTTAACAGTATCTTTTAAGTTTTTCTATATTATTTATAACAGTTTTTTTAAGCTTTAACTTAATTGTATACTAAAAATAGAAGCAAAAAGTTGTACTTTTAAAAACTTTATATTGGAGCATTGCACCTTTGCTTTTAAAATGTTATTGTTGTGCTTTTGTATTGGAACTAAACCTGAAAGTTCTTCTTAAATGTCAAAATAGTAAAACCACCTGTAATAAAAATTCTAAAATTAGCAATATCTGTTGTATCAGTTTTCGCATCTTAACAGATTGATTTAAATCCTAATTTGGTTTATGCGGCTTTATAATCTTCAGACATTTCCTAAACACGACTTCTTATTGATATTGAAGAAATAAACAAAAATATTTTACTAACGCAAACACAACTTATTTAAATAAGTTTTCAACTTTCAACGGTATCTTTTTTTAGTAATTACTTTTGCTACTTTATAACTTGCCTAAACATTTTTTTCTGATCAGTCTGTAGTTACTGAAAATAATTATGTGCGTTGTTGAAACTGACTTAAGGGATATTTTTTTTGCGTTTCTCGCAATAACTCCAAACTAACGTATTATAGTTCTTATAGCTCGTCTTATATTTCACATTTTCTCATTTTAAATGCAATATTTTTACTGCAGATATAGAATTGCTATAATGCTCAATAAAAAATAAGTTTTTCTAATTAAATTAAAAGCTAAATAAATTTTTATACATTTGTTAAAAATGTCTAAAAACTTAATTGTCCACCCAAGCTGAATTACAAAAATGTTTTTAGTTATATAACTAATTCACTGTCAATAAACTTCGGTATTTATTTATTTTGTGAACTTTATTTTAAACAGGGTTGCCAAACAAACAGGCTAGTTTAATAAAGTTTTTAAATTCAGACTAGGTTAAAGCTGTTTAAAAAAATTTTTATAAAACTCAGGTGTATCTGAAACTTATTTCAAACATTTCGAATAAATCTTCGAATTCTCAGAAAAGTTTTTATGACTCTAGTGTAGTTTACTAATTGTAATTTTTACATACTGTATTTTTTTTAAATAATGATATTTTAGTTATGTATTTAAGCTTGATTACTGAAAGTTTTTAACTATTTTAACTTTTAGTAAAGTTTTAATATAATTCAGACATTTTTGCGTTTAAAGTGGCAACCGTGTAAAAGACTAATAAATTACTAATAAGGTATTTCATTTAAGTATTCCAGCATTAATTATGCTAAAAAATTTGATTTAGCTTATCTACAGTATAGATAGGTTTTAACTTTATTACTGAACTTTTTAAAGAGTGCAAACTATTTAAGACACAAAAACTATTTTCTAAAGTTAACATTTTCTAAAATATTGAAAAGTGACCCATAAATGTTTTTCAAGCTCGGTTTCTATAGACAGTTAGGTTGTAAGTAAAATAATAAAAGTATTTAATTAAGTTTAACTTTTTAAGTGTTTAAGAAAGTACATATTTTATTAAGACTTAAGTATATTAAACAATGTAAATTCTATTACAATAAATATTTATATATTAAATATGCATTCCAAATAAGCTAAAAGTCATTTAAAGTAATTAAGTGAATGAAAGTAAAACTATCTCTGGTGTGACCAAAACTAAAACCAAAAGATTATTAATTGAAAAAACTGTGGCCCGCGAAGATTTTGAGAACTTAAAATTTGGCCAGCGAGCACCAACTGCCTGCCGACCCCTGGTATAGATAGACAGATATATCTTATTTTATAAGTATAAATATTTTGAAATGAGATTTCTCAATATTGATTAAAAAACTTACCTGTTGACAAAACTCTAATTTGTTTTTCAGATTTTCCAACTCATTTGTTTTACGAATCTGTTCAATTTCCATTTCCTGTCATATTTTTTATCTGACAAATCATATACAGAACTAAATTTTCAAGTCATAAAGAAACATTTGATAATTTTTACTGTAAATAATTTTAGTTCAATATTATTGATCATTAAATGATCATAAATAAATCACTTACAGGTGTTAAAGTACACACTTAGGGTGAAACCCAAAATCGGTTATTAAACAGGAAGTGCGCACTTAACAAATCCTAGTCTAACTTTTCTACAATATGAATAGTTTTAATACGTTAAAAGTCACTAATGACGTTATGAATATATCTAAAAATTCCTAGAACTAAATATAAACACTAATTGTAAACAATATTTCTGTTGAACTTAACAAAAAAAGTTTAAATATAAAAGTATTTAACTTAGTGTTTTCAATAATTTTAAAAATTTACTTTGTATTTCCTAAATTTTTTAACATTGGCTCTTAACTAGAAAAATATTTTTTACTAACACAAGAACAAACACAACTTAATTTTAAGATTAAGTTAAATAAAAAGTATAGTAAAAACTATTATAGGACTTATTTTTCATGATTAATTTCATTAAAATTTAAAACTTCCTCCAATATTATTTACTCTTTGTGCTCAACTCATTCTTGATGACTTACTTTTATTTAACATGGGAAGCTTAAATACTTATAGATACATATGTGTATATATTATTTATAGAGTAAATTCGAGTTTAAAAATAACAGAACGTCCGCTTCAAAAAAAGCCATAAAATTGTTTTTAATCATCGGCAGTAGGTTTGAAATGCATTGCACTTTGTTAAATAATAATACAAAAGTTATACAAAAAACTACACTATAACGTATTATTAAATGTTGTAGAGTACATATATTCAGTGCAAAAATTAATCTTTCATCTAATCTAAACAAATTACTAAAACTCACGAAACTTTCATTAAGTGACTATGGAATACTATAAAATTTATTGTACTTAAAGAGGAGCTTTTTCATATGTTAACATTGATATGAATTCATTCCTCTTACTCAAGCAACCCTCTTTTTTCAAGATGTATATAAGGAAGCACTGATTCAAAAAACTCATATATCTGAACTTTTGTATCATTGTTTAGCAAAGTGCAAATCATTTCAAACCTACCGCTGATGATTAAAAACAATTTTGTTGTTTTTATTAAACGCATGTTCTGTTATTTTTCAACTAGATTTTTCTCTGATTATTTAAAAGCCCTTCAAGTGAGCTCTGTGGAGATTGATTAAGTTTATATAATCACATTAATTTCTATATATATATATATTTATTCATTTATAAATACAACACTACGTTTTATAAACACAATTATTTCACTGTCCTGTTAGACATATAATATATATATAAAAGAGTTAATCAGACATTGCTGCAAATCAGTACTGTTTTACGATGTTGAACCATGGTCGAAAAAGCATAAAAAGAACAGCTTTGATGTACAAATGGGAAGCTTCCATGGCGCAGAAATTTGCGAGCAGGTTGATCTATAAATCTTAGATATATTGAAGAAGGAAATGATCTTTAATAATGGTAACTTTGGCATATACCGTGACGATGGTTTAGCAGTGGTGGACATTCTACCGGGGCCAGATATGGAGAGAAAAGTTAAACAGCTAAGATAAGTTTTTTTTAAGACATTGGCTTTGATGTTACCATTGAAGCCAATCTGTTTGTAAAAGACTTCCTAGATGTAACTTTAGATCTACAAAATGAAAGCCACAATCCGTATAGAAAACCAAATGCGCATACGGTTTATGTAAATAGCAAGTTCAATCACCTAAAGCATGTGTTAAAACACATACCGGACGCAGTGAATAACAGCCTCCAAAATATTTCTAGCAGTCAAAGAATCTTTAAGGAAACAACCCAACAATACCAGGAAGCTATAAGAGCAAGTGGGTACGATCACGAGTTAGCCTATAGCCACAAAATGAGAAGGGTAAAAGAAGAAAAGAAGGAAAAGAAATATTTTATATTTCAATGCTCCATTCTGCAAAAGCGTAGCAACGCGGGTTGGGAAATGCCTCCTAGAGATTGTGGATAAAAACTTTACTGAAGACCATCCATATTGTAAAGTTTTCACAGGAAGACACTAAAAGTGTCCTGTTCCTGTATGCCAAACATGAAACAACTTATAATGGAACACAATCGAAAGATGTTAGACACGCAGGACAAAGAGAGGCGTATGTGTGACTGCAAAAACAAGAATCCCCGTTAAATGGAAGTTCCCTAAAGGAAAATATTATATATAAAGCGATACTCATAACTGAAAACCAGACCAAGTTTTATGTAAGCTCTACTGGACTATCGTTCAAGAATTGCTACACAAAACACAAGTACAGCTTCAAACATAAAAATGCGACAACATTATCTCAGTACATTTGGAAACTAAAAAACAACAAAGTTTATTACAAAATTCATTGGGAAATATTAACAAGAACGAAAAACAAATACAGTTTAATAAATGGATGTAAATTATGCAAGGCAGCAAAAATCTAAATTTTAAACGTTAACAAATCAGAATCTCTAAAAAAAAGAAATAAAGTACAAACAGTCTGTATACACTACCGAAAACAATTTGTTTGAAAACTATGTTAATAATTTTGTTTGAAACCAACTAAGTATTCTATCATTATGTAAAAACTAGTTTTGTATAATTTTATTGCTGTATTTACAACTTTGCTTATCACTGAATAAAATACTTGGCTGAAGACACGTATTGAACGCAGAAACAGCTGTCCCAAGCAAAAGTTTATTTTGTGTATTTTAACGTTATATTTTATATATACATGTATATATACAACAAAGTATTTTAAACAAAATAAATAATATACAAATTTTCATTTTGAACACAGCATTTTTGGGGTAAAAAGTGTACACCAAGAGGAAATAAATTAGCTGTGTTACTTCTTTTTATGAGCTAACTTTACTTAGTATTGTTCTTAATTTTTATCATGGTTTCCAAAAAAGCGTAAATTTTGGCTATTTAAAGGCGTTAGTTAGTAATGTGGAGAAAAAGTAAATGGGTAATTAACTAATAAAGTGACAATATATAAAAAATTATTGGCGATTGTTTTAAATTCTGTCAAAAGGTTGTTAATGAAAATTAGTTTGAGCAACCCTGATTTAGATTTCGTTGTATTCTGATTAATTAAAAAATTCTACATCAGCATATGAAAAAAATAACGAATAACAACAAAATATATGTCTAAAGTACAACAAAAATTGATAAACACAATACCAAGACAACGAATCAAAATAGACTAACTTACCTTTAGTTTTTCAGAAATTTGTAATTTTGAAAGGCAAGGTGGATTACTGAAGAGAACTTTTGAGTTTTGTAAAAGAAAACTGAAAAATTGCCTATTCAAACTTTCATTGTTTAAAACCATGTCTTCGTTTTTCAATACAGTGCTGCTGAACTTTTCTATTATCTATCATGAAAACAGGTACTTTTTTAAATGTATTTTATACGTTTATACATTTTAACAAGTAAAGTAAAAAATAAATTAAGGTATTTCGAGTAACTAACATCATAGTAAAAACTTTAAGTAAAACTCACAACACTTAAAACGATAATGTTCAATTATAAACATTTTTTGAACTATAAAACTTTAAAAAACTAAGAAGTTAATTTTATAGTGACAAAGCTAACTTTCAACTAATAATTAAACTTTATACATTTAACAAAAAATATGAGCTTTTATAAATTAGTTTTTTTATTAGGTACAGCTAAAAAAATTATACCCAGCATACTTACTTTTAAAAAAAATGTCTAATAAACTTTATTTATTGTACAAATACAAAGTGCAAAACTGACAGTATGTAATGAAATCTTCGAAAGCAGAAAAATTAATATGAGTCAGCCTGAGCTTACAGACAAAACTAAAATAACTGCCATCAGTGCTAATTGCTTATTTAGGCGTCTAATAATTACATAATTGTAGACTTACCAATTGCAAAACTGACTACATTATGTATGCGGCTAAAAACTTAACTTCGTAAAACTGGAAAAAATTTAAAAACCAAAAACTAATACTTTTTTAAATGAGTTAATAAAACATGTTAATTTATCACCTTCTAAGCAACAGTAGTATTTTAAAACATTTATTTACTATTTTCCTTAATTTTATATTTTAAAATACCTAATACTTTAAGAGAAGAATCACTGGATGCAGTCTTTTGGCAACCCATGTCATTTTAATAGACTTGAAATACTTTATAAAAATTAAATCTTAAGAAAAACTAGTTTTAACGAAACGGGGAAATGCTCTATCAGGACTTTCTTTTTAATTAATTAAAATATTATAGTTAAATTTTGAGTGAAATTGATTAAACGTTATAAAACTTAGCTTGAGTTATCATTAATAACCTGAGTGAGTAGGTAACTTTGTAATTAAATACTAAAAAGTCTAAAATTTTAGACTTAAGATATCTTTTAGTTAAAATATTTAATTTTTAGAAACAACCTTACTTTAGTCAAAAAAGTAGAACTAATTGACATTAACAAAATATTAAAGTGTTATATCTACCTTAAAAAAATTAAATACAATTTTAGATTATAAGTACACTTTTGTTAATATAACGTCCTTTTAAACTATTTTGTTACAACCTTAATTTAATAAAATCAAAGCTAATATATGTAATTCAGTCTTAATAAAAAATCTACTTAAGTTAAAGGATATAAGTATAATACAAATTGTTTAAACTATTAACTCACTAAGTCTTTAGTAGTAAGAACTTCATCTAAATTTTGCAAGTACGGATTGTTAAGAACCTTATTTACAAATCGAAGCAGCAAAAGTAGATTTCTGCAAGTTTTGAAATATTCAAAAAGTTTTACTATGTGCTAATTTAATTAATCAACAAAATAATTTGTATTTAATAATATCTTAATGTACATTTACTACAAAAAAAATAGTCTTTTAGAATTGGATTAAAAACTATTCCTTAAAACTTATTCGAAACTTTCGCACTTAATTCGACAGATGATCTGCTAATTTTACCATTTTTCATCACTTTCAAAAATTACCTTGAGCATAGCTTGCATAAAAGTAAGAACATAAGTTTTAATATTAATTTTAATTATACTTCAGCACTTTGTAAGTTTGCTCATGTTATCGATTTTTTATCAACTTACTTTCTGTTAGTTGGAGGCAAGACTAACAAGCACAGTTGAAAAGCTTCACAGGCATGAATGGTTTGTCTTTTATGTAACCCTGAAATTAAAAGATCACATTAAATTATTTTCGCTTACAACCTAAGTTTTAATTTGATGACTTAAATAAAATAGTGAGTTTTTATTTTAATTTAAAGGTGAAAATAATTAACTGACTGAATTTAACAAACTACTAAACCATATAAAAGAAATATTACTGCTATAAGTAATACCAATTACGTTAGTAATTCTTGCTCAATTTAAAATTGCATACCAGGGATTCCCAAAGTGGGCCATATGGCCCTTGCTATAAGCTGCAAAGGGGGGTGTGAGTAGCACAGGGGGCCACAGACAAGGCTAAAAATTGAAAAAATATATATGCTAGACACTTCGGAGTTGATGGTGCAGAGCAAAAAAAAGGTCTCAGGCGTAGTTAACACTAGCTTTTTTAATTTCTTCAAACGGGGCCTTATGAAATAAAGTTTGGTAATTCCTGATTTAGATTAATTTTTATACTTTCACACGAAACCAAGTAGTTATTCTGACAGTTGTCTTTAATTTAAAATAACTATTGTTAAAATGTTGGTTTATTTTACAATTGGATGACTAATTTCTACTTAAAGTACAAACTTGAAGTCATTTGAATTTTAGCTTGATTAACGGCAGCACTTAAGGGTGAATTTAAGTTTTCATTTGCCATATGACCACACATGTCCTCTTTCGCCTTATTTGGCGATTGTTCGATCATTGAGAGAGGTCTAGAAGACATTTGATTTCCGGTTCGCTTGTTCCTACAACGCCTACTGGCTCCAAGGTTACTATGCGACCTAAATTGTAAGCAATGTTATATTCAAATCAATGTTTTAAAAAAACTCTAAAAGTAAAAACTTTTATAATAAAAATTGCTAAATTTAAACGAATATAAAAGAAGTTGACAGAAAGCCGCCCGATATTCTTTTTTCGAACAACTTTTTTAAATTTGTTAAAATTTGCATCAGCCTTTAGTTTAATAATTAGTAAATACCAGTGCTTATCATTGCTTATTATTATCACATTTTCAGTTTAAAATAGTACTTTTTGTTGATGAGTACCAGGGAGTAGCGTGGAGAGGGACACTGGCGCATGCGTGCCACCCGAAAAAAAGAAGAAGTAAAAAAAAATGTAATATCTTTATCCTTTATTGTTTTTTTTTCTGTTTAACTTGCCTTTTTTCAACTATGTTTACCTAGTATTCAAAAAGTTAAACGAAATTTTGAATATTAATTAGTGACAATTTAGGGAAATTATCCAATATACTGATTCGGAGGCGCAAGCGAAAGTGCGCACCGATGTTGATGAAAAACTCAATAAGGGAAAATTTTATAACTTTATTAACTTCCTAAGAATTTAGACTCAAAAAGAACGCAACTAATAAGAGCACCGCTAGTATATCCTTATTACAAATTTTTCTACAAAAAGTTTACAAAAATACGTCAAGCTTTAAAGAAAATTAAACAATTTTACAAGTTTTTTTTATGTTACAATAAATTTAAAGACTACTGCTAGTTTTCTGATCTATATTTTTGTAAACATATAATAAACAGCGTGTCGGCCTGTAGAAAGAAATAAACTTTGTTTGTGATTTTTAATTTAAACAAATATAATCAGATGAATTAAATTTAAAAAGTGTACTTTTAACTATTTTACAAAAGTGTAATAAATTGTAATAAAAGTCATAAAGTTAGTCTATTTTAACTTCTGTGTAACTTAATTTAAATTATGTGCAATGAGATGTTGTTATCACTGTTGTATTGTATATTAAAGAGATTGATATTTTTTCCTAAATAAAACAGATACTTTCGTTTTATTGAATATATTTATTTTTAAAGATATAAAGTTTACTGTAAGTAGTAAAAACAATTTTTATTAAGTAAGTTTACATTTGTGAAAATATAAGTAATTCTAATGAAATTTATACTTTTTTTTTAATTGTTAATTTTGTAATATATTAAGTATTTTTTTAAACAATTACTTCGAACTTATTTTACTTAATGAATTTATTTCAATTATATTACTTATAATAAGATCTTTTTATAGCTAATTACAAATTTTAAATTTAGGAGATTTTTTGAGAAAAAAAATTGCGCACCCCATGACCAAAATACCACGCTACGCCACTGATGAGTACAGATATTCTAAACAACTACAACTAACAGAAGAAGACATTTTTTACGTACATTTAGTTTTCGCAAGCAATTTTTTCTAAGAAAATTGGCCCGTTACTTAAAAACTGCTGCCGATCCCTGATGAAGAAATTGTAAAATTCTGAACAGATGAGAGTTTGAAAAACAAAAAATACTAAATTGTTGATTTACATTTGTAGTTAACATAAAATCAACTAACACTGTAATTTGTTAGTTGATTGATATTTCATAGCTCTCAAAATAAATATTAAGGAAAACATAAAAAAAAAAATTAGAAATGTTTAAAATAGTTAGAAGTTAATAATAGTTATTCAAATTTATTTCACAAAAAAAGTATTACATTGCAAAAAATTATTCCAAATAAAAAATGTGATGGAAATCTCATAAAAAGACAAGTTTGTACCTGGTAGGATACTTTCTACGCAAGTTTGACGTCGTCACAACTCGTTGTTTCCAATCGCAACAGTGGTCTAACAAGTTCACGTTGGGTGTCGATCTAGCAGGAGGGGCGTGTCTCAAGTTAGCAGTAAGATCACGATTAGTTTTTACAACGCCACCAAATGCTTGCTTTGTTGAAAATATTTCTTGACGATAAGCATTTTGGTTTGAGTTTGAAGACAAAGATATGTCTACATCTGATGAGGCTGTTGTAAAGTTGTTTTTGTGCAAAAATAAAAACAAATGCTTTTTAAGAAAACAAAACATAATTTAAAAAGACTAACTTAACACCTTTGTTTACTTATTCTTTAATTTACTTTAAAACTAAAACTAATTATGACCATAAGGGTTTTTACAAAAAATAAAATTAGCAAGTATACAAAAGCCATAATTGTATACTATATGATATTTCTCACACAAAAAAAAATGTAGATAAAGACAGTTGTATAAAAGTCAATATAAAAATACTTAAACACGCATAAATTCAAGCAATAAAATATAAAAAGACAAATGTTGCTTAAAATAAACACACAGTGAGCCCAAATCTTTTTAACTGGAAATAGGGAACCAGTTTTCTTTTAAAATCAATTTCTTTAAATTTTTACAAATACTTATTTTTTATGTAGTCCAAGGTATGTATTAAATTTTCAAAACTAAATCAAAAAAATTATTTAAAAAAAAAAGTTATCGGACTTTAAGTAGTAGCTCATAAAAAATGTGTTTGCTTTATGCATTTTTTATATCAAAAATTATTTGTTTAAGTTAAAAAAAATAAGGCAAATTAAACCAATATTTTAAACAATTTCGATTTTTAACAGCTTGTAGATGTTTTGTAGATACTTAAAACAAAGTTTTAACAATAAAAAGTAACTTTTTATACTAAAAATTACTTGATAAAGATTTTATAAATATGTTCTATAGGGTTTTTTTTGAAAAATGCGTCAGCTAATTCTTTCTAGAATACTTCCTTCTAATAAAAAACTGCGTACTCGGAATAAGTTTTGTTAGTTTTATTTCAATATACTAAATCTGAGGACTTTGAGAATATAAACATGCGTGCCAAAAATCTGTTATTTTTAAAAGTTTAGTAGGTCAGTAAAAATAAATGAAAAAATACTTTTTGTTTTAATGAAAAAAGATAAAAAAAAATAGTTTAATGGTTTTTACAAATTAAACAATTCCTTAAAATATATTTTTTAAACCCTGAAAAAAAGTAATAAAATACTTCTTTGATGTTAAGGTAATTTTTTAAAAGTTTTTTTATTCAACAGTTGGTTTTCGATTTTTAAAGACATCAAAAATAAAATTAATCAAAAACCATTTCAATCGCAGTCTTCAAAATAGCATAAATTTTGTTATAGATGGAATTTTTTAGTTTAGTTTTAAGCACTAAACGCACTAGAACCTTGGCTTTCTACCTACAAACTGTGAAAACAAAATTCACGTTTAATTTTTTTGCTGTTTTCAGTTGCGTGCCCACTGTGAAACACTCACAATATAATAAAATTTTTATTTACTAAAAACTCTTACTTGATTGATTTGTATTGATTTATCATTCTTAAGTATTAATTATATTAACCCAATAAATTTTCAAATTGCGGTAGAGTTTTATTTTCGTCAGTAAACTACAGTACACTGACTTATTGTTTATTTTTTATTGCGTTACGCCGTTTCCACAGAGCAATTCATCCGACGCAAGCAATTTCTAAATCTCTTGTTTGCGTCTGATGAACTTCTTTGCAGGGAAACGGCGTAACGCAATAAAGGTTAAACTATAAATTAGTGTATTGTAATTTACTGCCTGAAAATAAAACTCTACTGCAATTTTATTAGAAAAATCCTTAAAAGTATAAACAACATACAATTTAAAGAAGTTCTTTAAATACTTTTTAAGTATAAATAAACAAGTAATGATCGTTTAATCCTTAAATTTCAGCAACTGAAAATAAAGTAAAAATGTCACAAAAAAGTATTTTACTAATATACTTAAAAACTTGTTAGAAAACATAATTTTTTACTTGTATACTTAAAAATATATATAATGTTAAAAAACAAAAAGAGTTTAAACATCATAAAATATAAACAGATAAAATAAATTTATAATATCATTAATTAAATTAAGCTTTTTTTTTGATCGATTTCAAAGTATTAAGATCAGTAAATTAAAACAAATTTTAGAGAGTTGCTACTCATTTTTTCCAGGTTTTCCAAATTTCTTCAAGGTTTTTAAAAGTACACATTTTTAAGTCTATTTTTAGTTTAAATTAAGTTAAAGGCAAGAAACTGTGTTAAATAGTATAAAAACATTAAAAAAATACTGTAAAGCTACTTTAAATGCGTTTTTTAATCTATATGATAGATTTTTTGTTTCAAATCTAAATTTTACTACTGAACATGTTAAAGTTGTTAAAAATTCCAGGTTTTTTCAAAATTTCTCAAATTCCAGGTTTTATCAGATTTTTTTGCCTAAATTGTCAAATTCCAGGTTTCCAAGTAAAGTGACAAAACTGATTTTAGTTCTAAAAGTAGAAAGTTACCGATTGAATTTAAAATGCGCTCTAACAAATAAAAAAATGTTAAAACTGTCCTATTTTTAAATGTAGGTATTTCAAATTTCATAGTTTATATTTTCAGAATTTGAAACATCGTGTACACATAAACTCTTAAAAATTAAACTGTTTATAAACAACTTCGTACGCATAAAAGTTCTTGCATTTTTTGAATAAGAATTTCAATCATTTTTTATCTTCGAAAAATAAATACTAAGCAAAAAAATACCTCTCGATCTTAATTTCATACTCAAATGATTCGAATCTTCATCGGACCTGGAAGATAAAGAAGTTCCAATCAAGTCAACTTCCTCATGTTCTTTCTTTATATTCTAAACACGCAAATAAATTAATTAAAAAAATTCATATCAAATAAACTAGAAGAGGGTTTCCCCTAAGTAGGAAACACCACCTCATTGGGCAATTTCAGCTATCAGGGGGCACAAGTAGTAGGGCAGAAAACTAAATAGGTAACTAACTAGTAAAGAGTCTTTTTTTTTTTCTGCCAAAAGTGCAATTTACAAATGAGTTAGGAAAACCTGGTAATAAAAGAATTAATTTTACATTTAACATTCATTATTATTTTAGTTTTAAACTAAACTGATACAACAATAAAATATGACATAATAAAAAAAACACTTTTATTTATTTTACTCAATATTTTCTTATAATTTTTTTTTTATCCTTTAAGGTAATTTTTTAAGTTAAATAAGTAAGCGACAGTGAGTATACTTATATCAGAATTTATTCTTGTACTAGTTTAATTTAAAACTAAAAATTGCAAAACTTTTATGTAAAAAATAATAATTGCGACTAAATATAAAAAAGTCTAAAATTATCAAATAATTTGATTATAGTTTGCTTCCTAATTGTTTTTAAACCTAATAAAGATCTAACTAGACAAATAAAAATCATTTTCGTATTTTATCAACTACTATACTTTAAAATTTTAGAAAAGTAAAATCGTTTTGATAAAAAGTCTTCAAATATAAAAATAGTATAGGATCTTTGTAAACCATTTCAGTGTTATCTTTAACAAATTTACTACTATTTTGGTTAATTTTAGCAACTGACAGCGCAAAGGTAGTTTTGAGTTTTCTGTGAACACCTAGTGGGAGTAGAGGTGATTCCGACGTCGGCGAACTTGAAACCGTCACCGCAGCAGCTCATGTCCATCAGCAGATTGTCAACTGATGACATCACCTGCGCCTGATTGTCACCTGGATATGTATTAATTGCTTTTAAACTTGACATAACTTTGTTGTTTTTTTATATAAAACATATAGTGGAACTTAAGCTATGATAATATTCAAAAACTGTTTTATGGGTTTTCAATACAAATTGCATGGTAAAATTTATGCGGTATAAAAACAGTTAAAGGGAAAATTAAAATTTAGTAACAATTGTTTATTTATAAAAGTTTTAATAAAACTACAGATATTTTCATTTTGTAACTTTTTACTATATGGCTATGTTTACTTAATTTAAATAAAGTGAGTAAAAATTTGTAATAAAAAAATAATTTTCTGAAAGCGCTTAAAAATAAAAGGTCTTAACTCACCGCACATTGATACTTAATTTTTCAATAATTGAAAACTAAAATGACATAATTTTATAATTAATTACTAGACTTAAAAAAGCTAATGAAACCTTTTGCGAGAGGAGTGAAAGTAACGAGAGCTTGCGTGTTTTTGTTGCTGTTTATATCATGATAGTTGCTATTTACACCGTAGTAGTTGGGAGTGTTTAAATAGTGGTGACTAGCACATTTATTTCGAACTGATTTGTCTAGTTTGCTGCTTCCAATATTATACATTCTAAATAAAGAATAAAAGTTAGAAGAAAATAATTAACAATTTATCTTGTTCAACTTCCAGTAAATTTAAATAAAACACATTTATTGATTAAACTATTAAATTAAAACAGAGTTTGAGTTGGATTGAATTTGAATTATAGCGTAATAAAAATTCTTTTAACAACATACTTAACTTTTTTTCTTGGAATTTATCATATCTATAATATATACATAAAAAGTCCTCATTCTATCAATACAGAAGTTTTATTTTCATTATATAGCTTGGTATTGAAAATTAGTATGTTAAAATATAATAGATTATAATTTAATTACCAAGTGGTAATAAATGTATATAAATAAATAAATTCTAACTCTTTCCAAACACTTTTTATTGCTTTGAACTCTAAAACTTTCAAGCATAAGGCTTAAGAATAAAACTAAATCGGTTGAACAAAAATCTGAAGATTGTTATAAATATTTCATCTTTTATATAAATACACATAAAAAAAATTATTTGTACTCAATTTTGTTTAATTTGATAGACTTATTTAAATACTCTTTTGACAATTTTGAATAATAACTTTAATCAGGAGTTTAAAACGCATTAATTTTACCCGTTTCTTCCTAAAGTAGAATACTTTGTATTTTCTTGACCGACCCTACTCAAATCATGCAAACTTTGGTGAATTGATGTGTTATGAGCCCCTCTGCAATTTGATGCACATTGTTGTAACAGTTTATTTAAGTACACAAGTTTTTGAATTTTTTTAATGCATAATAAAAATTCAAAACTTTATAAAGTTTAACTCACTTATTTATTTCTTCGTATCCATTTTCTTCTGCATCTATAAGAATTGTTTTAAAAATTTAAAATTAAAAAAAAAACTAACTTTAAAATTAAGATAAATCCCTTATATTCTAAAAATTAACATTATAAAACAGTTTGTGTTATAAAAACTACATAAAACATTTAATAAGATTACCATTGTAGACAATGAAACGACGCTGATTCCTTTTTTTACGATTAGCTTTGTTTTCGTGTCTCAGTTTGGCTTGAAAAAGTCTTTTCTTGATATCTTCAACAACTTTTGAGTCTACTGAAGTGCCGTCATTTTCATCACTCGCTGTATTAGAAAATTATTGAATATAAAATCTAGATTGTTTACACTAACATTAAAAATAAACTAAAAAAAGATAACATAAGTACAAAATAAAGCAATTTCGCAAACTAAAATAAAGCTGTTTATTTCTAAAACTTACTAAAAAAGTATATTCTTAGCTGTAATAACGCATTTTTATTAATTTGAAAATTTTGTAAACCTTGGAAAAAATTTCAAGAGGTTAAAAATATTATTGAGTAAATACCATCAAAGAAGCTGTGCTGCGTGTCTTGACAACTTCCATCCAAGCTTATGCATCTCTGATAAATGTCGATAAATGTATTATACATATCAAAGGTAACTATCGGCTCCTTTTTTACATTGAAATAATCACAAATTGCTTTAAAAACATCTTTTTCAAAACCTGTATTTATTTTTCAGTAAAAAAAGTTCAAACAGCTTTATTATTTAGCATTTTAATTTTCAGTTCCATCAAAATATATTAAAGTGCTTTAGGCAGTATAATTTTGGCTAGATAGAGTATTTTTAACATTTCAAATTTTTTCTTAAAAAGACTTAACAAATTTTTATGACAAAAAATATATGTGTTCTATAGTTGCCACGATAACTTACTAGAAAAGTCAAAAACATTTTATACTTCAGTCTTTATTACCCCTGATTACTTACTAATAATAAATTGATCTGTTTTCTGTGATAAGTTAAACAATATTACAAGTACTTAGTAGAGATAAGTCAATATATAACAAATTTTAACTGCATACTACTAAAATACTTAAACAGAAATGTAAGGGCGCAAAAGTTTTTAGTACACTTTGAAATATAAAAAATATTAAAAAGTAAGAAACAAATATGTCATAAAATATATATAAATACTGTTTTGATTTTAAACTATTTAAACAGATTAATATTTTGATGATATTTTATAATTAAAAACTACTCATAAAATAAGTCGATTTGGTTTAAATCAAAATCTAACAACAAAGTACTCACAAATAGATACAGTTTTATAATTAACAAACTTACAATGAATGCAAAAATTAAAAAGTCATTTTCCTAATTAAGCCAAGGAAGTTACTTTTTTAATTGAAAATTGAAGATTTTTATTTACTTAAATATCTTTATAACCTTAACTTATTTTTAACATTGAACCGAACTTTATTGGAATTTCATAACTTATATATTAACTTTGCTGACTATTTTCTAATATTTTGTTAAAGCTGATAAGCGTGTTTTAAATTTATTAAGTTTAGCAAATTTTTAATTATTTTTAACTATTAACTGATACAAACCGTTATAAGGGGGAAATTCATTAACATCGTAATTGGGCCAATTAGCTAGACTCTTCATTGCTTGCAGAACCCAAAACTCTAATGAAGTTGCTTCATTTGGGTTGTTTTTCAGCGATGAAAACTTACATTCGTCTTCGTTCAAGTTCATTGCCACATTTTTCATCAACGCAGAATTATTAACAATTTTTCTAATCAGAATGTTTTCTGATTTGTCTTCATCTTCTTTTATGTGTAAAACCAATGAAATTCTATTTTTTAATAAATAATAGTTAAAGGTAGTAAAATTAACAATCTTAACCTAGTAATTTTTTTATTTATTCTGAAATATAAGGTTTAAAAAAACTACTTTTTATGAAAGCAAAATTTTATAGCGTCCAATTTTCTTATCTTAGGCTTTTCGCTAGACACTTGTAATGACACAGAATCTTCAGTAGCACAATACTTAACAGATTGACCAACACAAACTCTCTCATTCTAAAAAATAAATAATAATATATTTCTTTAAAGTTGTAATAAGTTAAAACAACTTTTTTTTAATGTTATAAAATTTGAAGCAATGTTCATCATTTCTTCAACAACTGTGTTTCGATTTTGAAAGCAGCTTTGATTTCAAGAAAGTAAATCTAAACTTAGTTTTTAAATTATCATAGTGAGTGACTTTCGTTAATGGTTAAGTATCGATCGTTTTAAGAGGTTAATAAACTTGACAATTATTAATCATTTAATTTTAAAAAGTTCATCACAATTTCTCAGAATTTTATAATAAATATTTGTTACTACTACTACTTAAGACTTTTTTAATATATATTGCATTATTCTTCATCTTAAATGTTACTTATTAAACTTTATTTTTGTTCAATATTTGTTAAATTAGTCGATTAAATATACTTCGGTAATATAATCAACACTAGTACTATATTTTTTTTTTTAATAAAAATAATAAATTTTTTAACAACTGATCACTAACTTGATTTATATCTTTTTCTTTTAAGGCAATTCTTTTTTTATTCTCAGTAACAAATTTTGAAACCCTACCAGCTGGAAATCTAAAATTAATTACAAAATATTATCAAAAAATTGTAAATATACTTTATAGGTTTTATTTTAAACACTATATTTCTAAAATTGATTGTTTTAATCTATTTTTCTAAAAGACGTTTACTGAGTGTCAGTTCACATTTGTATAAGTATTAAAATTTGTAATTAATAATAAATATTATTCTTTAAAATAAACCTTCAGTTATTGTAAAGTTCAATAAAGTTAATCTCTTTTTATCAAAATTATTTTCTGATATTAATCTTACTAGACTGACAATAAAAAAGATATGATATCAAGTTTATAATTAACAAATGGTTAAGCTGAATCTACATAATAACTTATTAAAATTCAGATGAAACAAAACGACTTAACAAAAGCCAACAAAAATTTATAATTGAAATATTTTTTTGATTTATAAAAGTACTTATAAAACCCCTACAACTAAAAAAATAAAAGAGTTACACAAAAAAGTTTAAATTTAAGTTTTTCTATAAACAGATAAATATAAAGAATAGTCATAAATCCCAAGTATGTGGGTAATACGAGTTTGCTAGCTAAATAGAAATTATTTACAATAAATTTAGTATACCATAAATTTAAGATGATTCTGTTTTAATAATTTATTCAATTAATACGTTTTATCTATTGTTATAAGTAAAGCTTTATATATTATTTCCATTATTTATTCAGAATATTGTTAACGGAAATTAACAAAACAATTATGATTATTTAAAACCAGATATTTTGAATAAACACTTCCTGGTATATCAAACCTGTAAAGTTTCTTATTACACGAAAAATCTTCAGACCCATGCCTACCACTTATATCTTCAATTACATGAAACTTGAGAAACTTTTGCAGCAATTTAGTTGTTTGTTCTTTTGTGACCTTTTATACAGTTTATTATTATAAAAAATACAGTTAACGTTTCAAAATTAGTTCACAAAACAAACTTGGAAAAAATTGGTTTTAAAAACAAAACTTATAAAGCTACGAAACTAAATTTTAAACTAGCAGTTATATAAAAGTTATTCTAGTAATAATTTTACAACTTATTTTACAATTTCATAGATTCGTTTGAACAAAAAAAAATTTAGAAAGGCCTAACTATAGATTAAAGATATGATATACAAAAATTACTAATTACCAAAAAAACTTTAAATTGTACTTTTTTAATTTTAGAAGTAATTAATTCTAACTTTATAAAACAAAATAATTTTATTTAAGCACTAAAATAAAATATCTTTCAAAAATTTTCTTTAATTTTATACAAATATTAGTTTTAACTAAAATTTAAAAGAATTTAAAATGAGGTAGAAATATCTAAGAAATAAAATTAAATTTAACCAAAAAGAAATAAATTTTGTGGCTTTCTTTATAGTAGTTTTTAACAAACAGAAAACTTTAAACATAAGTAACATAATCTCATGCTGGTATACAAACTGAAGACATAAAAACCAATAAAGTTTAACAGATTTGTAAAGATTTTTTAAATATCAAATTGTCAATATGAATGTATCTCTAAATGCATACATATATATATATTTATTTATAAACATCAAGAATATATATATATATATACATACTATTAAAATATCAAAGTATAAAATTATGGAAAAATATTTAGTTGTTTAATATTGAGTCTTGCTAAAGATGTCATTAAAGCAAGTATTTAAATCACAATCTAAAATTATTTAAATTTAATAATTACTTGAAATTATAGTTTAAAACAAACAGACATGCATTTTCGGTATTAAAAAAAAGTTCAAATTAAGACAATTTAACATAAGCATAACATTTATAAACAAAAAACTCATCCATGCAAAATTTTTTAGCAGAATTTTATATTGAAAAATAAAGCAACATAAATAGCTTAAAGCTTATTTAACAAACCATTTAATTTTCTTGTCTTTATATTTTCCTTTCGCAATGAACCAAACACTTATGAATTATACTTTAGTTATTAACCATTTAACCAAAATGTATTATTCAAAAAAACAAACAATTTTATAATAATTTAAATTTAAATATTATTTGTAACAGTTTTCACATACACAAGAGTTATCATTGTATGCTAAGTATGTTAAGCTAATAAGTAACCTAAGTGATTTGCAATAAGTGTGTAAATAATAAAACTATTTATTTCAGGACATTCTACTTTTAAGTAAGTATAATATTTATAATTTTAACGTTTAACTATATTTGATAAGTGAAAAATGTGGTTTTGTTTAAACACTTGCAATAACATGTCATAGGACCTAAAGAAAAACTGCTAACAAAAATATATATAATTAATCACTTTGTTACAAAAACAGCATCAAAAAAACAAGCGAAAATACTTTTAAAGACATGATAAGCAAAATTTAACAAACATTTTTTAAATACAATAAGTTGTTGTAAATTATTTGCTACTCAATAATTTATGAGCTATAAATATACTACTAATGTTCATTCATATATGTATTAAAATACAAACAAAAAGGAAAGACTTATACTTAAAATAGTTAAGTGGTTTGTCAAAAAAAATTAATTTCTTATATCATTTAAATAATTACATTTAGATTTCAATACTTTTCTTTCACACAAAAAATTAAAACTATTGTTTTATTAGATAATAAGTTATGTAAAAAATTTTAATTTCATCAGAAATTTATTTCTAGCTTATTCATTAATAGTATTAGAAACTTATATAGTAATTTAAGCAAACTTGTTCAACGAAATAAAAATGTTGGTAAACACTTTTTAAACAAGAAATTAATTTTTTGGATAAATAACTCAAGGGTTTCTAAATCTGATTCTCATAATTGCCCACTTATCATAAATAAAATAAAAAACAATCACCTCATTTTTACAATTTGTTCCTTTAAAAATTAACGCCCAGTTATAGCCAAAATCGTCCCAAAGAGCTTATATTATGAACTTTAAGAAACCCTGATTAACTAAACCAGATATTTTTCATCAGTAATTTAAAACTATCTTACAAAATAAACTAATTGTAAACCCTTAATTAGGCAATTAATGGGGACAAATAGCGATTTCAGTGCAGTATATTTTTGATATTTTTTCAACAACCAAGAAAATTATATCTAAATTCAATACATTCGAAAAAGTAGCTAATTTAATGTGATCAGAAACAAAAGACAAAAATTAGAAACACAAACTACAAAAATTTAAATTAGAACTATTTGCATTGAAACAATTCCAATTTCCACAAGTCAAAATACTTAACTAATTTTATATTTTAAATCCAAAAAGACAAACTTCTATTGCCAATAAAAAATATTCAAATTACAGCAAACCAATTCTAATATTGTAAATTACAACAAGAATTTTAAAGAAAATTAAATACTTAACTACTAACTAGACTGCACAAAAGCAAACAATTTTAACCTAATTTGCTAATTTCAATCACTACATCAACTTTAAAAGCCTTAGTTATTTGAAGTAAATGTTTTAGTAATTTCTTTAGAATTATTTAATAAAATCTCTACATAGTATACTGAAGGCAAAAATTTTAAATAACTTACATGTTTTCCAAATGTTTTATGGGATTGCAGAAGATTAAGTAACCAATCAACTGCTTCATTGGCTGTAAAACAGTTTTGAATAACTTTGAACCTATGCCAATGCTTTTTACAGACCATTCCATTTCTGAATAGCTCCACAAGATCATTCCACTTAAATTGTATAGAACATAATTGGTCAAAATCATCAACAATGTTAAAGTTGTTCAATTTAAAATTTTAGTAATCATTAAAATTTAAACAGTTTTATTCAATTTAGCAAAACAACAAAACCAAACAAATTAAAAAAATGTTGTTATGCATAATAATTGTAGAAAATAAGTTATATCACTACTGTTTAAAACATTTCAAATACCTATACACAATGCATTCCAAATAGTTATCAACTTTAGATAACATAAATCCACATTGTTGATAAATATTTTAAATATAATCACTTTTTTTAAACTTCCTGTAAAGTGTTTTGGTGCTACTTTCATTAACTATCAAAACAAAGTTATTGAAACATATTTTTGATTCATATGTGTATGTACATATATACTGATTTTTTAACTAATTTTAAAAATACTGTTCACAAAAAATTGTTGGTTTAAGTATACATTTCAAATAAAACACAATATAATATTGTTAGTCACTTGATTAAATTTAATAAAATGACTGACATCTGGCATACTTTTAAAGGCTAGTGATAAAATTGTGGCATTACATTGCTTTCCAATTTTGAAACAGTATTTATGTTTTGGATATTGGTCTTTAAAAGACAGTTTTGTTGGATCATCATAGAACCAGGGTCTCAGTCTACAGCGGAGTTTCCCAAAATGGGTCAGTGCAGTAAAGGGGCTACAGGGGGTCATGAGGTCATTATTTGAAATTCTCACTAGATATTCTGGAGTTGATGATGAAGAGCAAAATAAAAAGTTTTAGGTGTTTTTAATGGTAGTTTTATAACTTACACTAGATATTCAGGAGTTATGATGAAGAGCAAAAAAAGGTCTTAGGTTTTTTTAATTGAAGTTATTTGAGTAATCCTGTAGGAGAGGGCCATAGCTTTTATTTGCTGCTTTTGAAAAAAAGTTTGGCAACAGTAAGCTTGTAGCCTGATGATTAAACCAGTATGATCAAACCCTCTTTTAAACATGAGCTTGTACATGTAAATACTGGTTTAGGCTCTTTCAAACTCTTGAAGATGTTTCCTTTGATCTTTATTAAAATGTGATCTTAATGTGATTTATACTGTGAATTTTCTTCTTTTTTTTACACTTAAACTTTCTATTTTTTATTATTGACAATTGCAGTTGTAATCTTTAGAAAGTGTTCACAGTGTAGACCTGTGCACACTAGTGATCACAGAAAATTAATGATAGTAAAAATACTTTTTAATGATGCTTGTTTTGTTGTTTTTAGACACACCTAATAATAACTTAAATTTACAGTCTTTAACCTAAGATTATAATAAAATACTTATTTTAATTTAGAAAAGAAGAGTAAAAATTTTATTTTTACTTAAAAGTTAGTGTACTAAAATATTAAAACAATTATAATTTAAATAGTCTCATTTACTCACTATTTTTGAAGCCATAAAAGGTCCATGAGGAATTGTTTTCTTATCTTCATTTACCATTGTTTTTTTTTTAATTTTTGAAACCTGAATTGTAAATCTTTTAATAAAAAATTATGTCAGTAACCAATACTTTGATTCACCTGTTTCATAAAATATTTAAATATATAAAAAGTGACTACAACTAATTTTGTTCCTTATTTTATTCATTCAAAAAAAATTAGAAACTAAAAGAATTTGAAACTAGTATTTATCTTACAGCAATTTAATTAAAAAAATATCTGACAAAAGACAAGCTTTTACCTATGTCCTATATTACAAAAATAAAACTGTAGAAAGTAGCTTAAAGCATAAAATTACTACAGTTTTGGATCTTTTTTTAGTATAAATTTGAGATAAAATAGTGTAAAAAGTTATATAAAATTACTAATAAGGTTTAGTCTATTAATACATTAAATGTATTTTATTGTAATTGTAATATATTATTTTATTCAATTAAGTCTTGTTCAAACAATCTTATTAAAGCCATGTGATACAATACATTAGTAAATTTTAAAGTTAGTTTTTGGTATTAAAGTTTTAGTTTAGTTCAAGCAGGCCACTGGTTTTGAGAAATTTCTTCAAGGTTTTCTTAATTTCTTCCATGTTTTGAAAGTACATAGTCTATTTTTAGTTTAAAGTTATGTTTAATGTAAAGAAATATGTTAAATATTATCAAAACAATGAAAAGATACTGTAAAGCTACTTTAAATGCATTTTTAAATAAAAAAATTTGAATATAAAAACTATGATTTGAAAATTACTTATTTAAGTATATATTATAATGTTAACTTTAAAGGAGCATGAATTACAGCTGATGAAAAATAGCTTGCTTGCTTGACCTTCAAAAACCGTTTATTGTTGTAGAGAGAAAGGGTAATTCAGATTTTCTTCTCCAATTAAATATATATATCATGGTTGCCACTCGTTTTTTCAAAAAATTTTCCAGGTTTTCTATATTTCTTCCAGGTTTTTAAAAGTAAACATTTTTGGTTTTAAGTTAATTTCTATAAAAGAAACTGTGTTAAATAGTACAAAAACATTTAAAAGATGCTATAAAGTTACTTTAAATGTGTTTTTTAATTAAAAAATTTTTGATAATGACAAAAAAATTTTATTTATATGATAGATTTTTTGTGTCAAATTGAAATTTAAGTACTGAAAATGTTAAAATTATTAAAAAATCCAGGTTTTTCCAGGTTTTTTACAAAATTTCTCAAATTCTAGATTTTCCAGGTTATTTTTGCCTAAGTTGTTGAATTCCAGGTTTTTCAAGGTTTTTCCAGGTTTACAGGTAAAGTGGCAACCCTGCTATATACAAAAAGAAAAGAAAAACTAGATTGCATCTTGTTAGTGCATAAATTGTTAATCTAAATACAACTTAACTCTGAAGAGCGCATTTGAAAAATTTAACATGAAATAAATAAGATTATTTAAGTAAAAACTTTTTCTTTTAATTTTAAAATCCTTTATATTTATTTGATTTTAAAGTTAAGCTTCGTTTTCCCGCCTTTCCGCATGCGGTGCTAGAGGTTAAAATATATAAAATGTAGTTTTTTAGATAGTACTTTTAGTAATTACTTTCAATAAAATAAAGCTAGTTAAGTTTCAAACACTTATATTATTAAAAAATATATAGCAATACTAAGCTTTTAAACGTTCTGAAAACATCAAATGCTAATAGTGTTTGATAATAAAGATTTGAACAAACTCTTTAGAATATAAAAATAACAATTTGCAAAGTAGTTTATAAAATAACTTTTTGACCACAAGCAAAAAAAAATTCTCAAAAAAAAGGTCTAAGGACTTGTTGAACAAAAAAAAATCTAAAAAATTTAGAACCAACGTTTCTCTATTTTATATTAAAGTAAAACGAATGTTTACAAAATTTAAAGGGAATCCGGCCTACAAAAGGTAAAACAGCGGCTCACAAACATGTAAATTTTGTTTACTTAAACAAGTTTTAAAACTTCTACAAAGTATTCTTGGATTTGAAATAAAGACCAAAAAAATATATTAGGTAGTATGCACAATTTAAAAATTACTAAGAAACCAAAACAAGATATAGTAAAAAAATCACATAGAATTAATATTTTGTCTAAATTAGCTAAGCACTTAAGTAATTTTCGTTAATTTAATTGATTTGAAATGATTCGGCCCGGAAAGGACTAATTTTCCTTATCTGGCCCACCAACAAAAATGTTGTCAATCTCTAGTGTATACAATGAACATATATTGTGAATATTAAAAGTTATTAGTTTTTACTTACAATTCTTGCTTATATATGATAGAAAATATATGCACATTATTTTTATTTATTTTACTAAAACATGTTTCTCTGTGTTAACCAAGGTTACACAGTTCCATGGAGTTTAATATAAAAAAAGTGCTGCAAAAAAAAAATAAAAGATGAAGTAAATGAGTATGTGTATTTAATAAATAATAAGTCATAATTAATTTAGATAAACAATAGTATAAATTAATAATTAATATCAGATACTATAAACGCATTAATTAATGAATTCAAAGTATTGTTAAAAATTTAATTAATTTTTTGATACAATCTAAAATATTAATTTGTTTTTTTAAAGCTCAAAATTCAAAGAGTGTATTATAAAGTTTTATTATATTAATAGGAATTAGGTCTTTCTTTGTGTGAAGCGAGTTAAAATAATTTAAGGGAATTCTGTAAAATTCAAATAATGTAAGGAAAGAGTAGAAGATAAAATAGGAGAACGTGTGTACTTAGGATATTCATAGTTATAAATTAATAGTAATTATTAGGTAAAGTACAATATATGTTATTAAATCCGACTGTTATAAATTTTATAAAAAAGGAGTAAACAACAAATATTAGTTAATAAGTTCATAAATTAATAAAAAACATAAGTTAAGGTACTACCAACTGCTATATAATTATCTTTTAGTTCAATTATTGTGATATGATTCAGAATACATATGATATTCAAGGTTTTATAAATTTGGTAGTGCAAATATTTATTTATCGCAGAGCAGTCTGAACTGTTAAAAATAAATCGTTTTAATTTATTTATTTTGATTTTAAAGTTTATATATAGTCACTGTTTTCAAAATATAGTAAAACAGCAACTCAAAAGTGTTTCTTTAGATAAACTAAACAAATATTAACTGAAAAGAAAATTATAGAAGCTTTTTTTTGCTTTACCAACATAAAATAAGGTAATTTTTTAGTGTTAAATGTGCTAAGAATTGAAAACTAATTATTGAATGTTTTTTATACATTTATTTATTTTAAAAGTAGTAGTCTCCAAAAATGTTAAAAAAATGTAAAAAGCAATAAAATCAATTACATGAAAAGATGAGCTTAACTTGAAAATATTTTCATTTAACTTTTTTTTTTTCTGTATAGTATTATCAAACTACATCATAAGTCCTTTCAGTCAAACAATTTTTTTAATCCAACGTATTAATTTACTTTATTAAAATAAGTTAAACTTTAAAAATATACTGAAAGTCTGTAGTTATAAGCGTAAACTATAGATATGAGTTAGATTATTAACTTTGGGTGTTTTTAAAATGTAGTTAGGCATGTTTTATTTTTTTTTATTAAGTAAAACAATTTTTTAATGATTTCTAATACATTACTATTGTTTTTAATTAGTGTTAGGCTTGTTTATTCTGTTGGAACAAACTATTTTAAAATATAAAAGCATAATAAAAAAAAAAAGCAGTTTAAGTTGTAAAATGTTTAAAAAACATAACAAATTAAAGAAAAATTTGTCAATTAAAAAAAAAATGATATTTAAACATTTAGAAGAATCTTAATGTTAGTTTTTAGTAAAGCATTGGTAATTTTTAACTTTTTAAAAATGTAAAAAAAAGACATTTTATAAACTTAAAGACTTTTTTCTTTTTTTTTTGGTTTGGTAAGTTTGGTAAGGTGTATTTCCATTAAAGTACTTAATTCTTTATTTTACAACTATGAATAACAACTCTTAGACATGTAATAAAACATTATCAAAAAATTTATACATAGGTGGACCACTGGGTTTAGATCTAAAAGCCTTCAGCTCAGATAGTTTTCAAAGCTATCATTAAGACCCCGATAACTTTAGGCCACAAAGATTTTTCCAAGAAAAATTTTTCAAATTTCAAATCCTTTTCCAAGTTAAAAAGTTTATGCTTTTCTAGGTTAAATGGCTAACTTGTAACTAGTATTAGCAGGTTTGTCACTCTTTGAGGTGAAAATAAGCTAAAATGGACAAGACGTTAAAAGGTATCCAAATGGTGTGCGACTCGATAACTGAAAGGTTCTTCGTGCACTAGGTTCTAGTACCAAATACTATGAGCGTTTTCCTTTGTCGTTCAATAAACTAATAATAATCTAGTTTATTTAAAAAAATAGTTTCGAAAATATTTCATCATCGGCAACCATAGGTTTCTATGAAATAACTTTTTTTTATTAGAATAAACTATGTTTAATGCAACTTTTAGCATTTGATATCAAACTTATGACTACTTATTTATTTAGATGAAAGCAGAAAAAACACAAAACAGTTTAAATGTATTCCTATCCAGTGTAAAAAAATGTATTTTATGTATAAAAACCTGTCTTTGTTAATAAAAGGTTAAGGTTAGCGTTAGAAGGTTATCAAAGTTTTTATATTATAGCATTGTTAATTTGCTACTTTTGCATATAATTGAAAATTAAAAAATAGCAAAAATTCGATTAAATTTCTTATGAAAGTTAAATACCAAAAACTGATTTTCTTTTTTTTTTGTTTCATTTTATATTTTTGTAAAACAACTATATTCATCCTTAGTTTATAAAATAAAATAAAAATAAGTAAATTTTTCTTTAATTTATTTGCTAAATTTTAGCAGGTTCTTTTTAAACAAGTTACTTACTTAAGTGAGTTACAAAAACATACAAAGTAAAAAAAAGGTCTGGTTTAAATCTTTTAATTTTTGATGATATATTTTTTATTTTAGCATTGTATACCAATTTTTTTTATTTCAACTTTTTAGATCGTACCTTGATGTAATAAATAGTGTCAAAAATTAAAAGGTGAATTTAAAGTAATATTTAAAGGAAAAAAATCGTTAAAAGCTACTTATTTTAGTGATATGCGTTTAATATTTAGTTTAGTAACATAACGAATTTATATTTTTTGATTTTTAGTTGCGAATTTCATGTTTGTATGCTTATAATCAAGTGCAAAATCAACAAACTTGTTATTAATTTTAATCTGATACATTCAAATTACTTTAACTTAAACAGTCTTGGAATTTGATTTTTTTTTATCACACTGTTTGATTCAAAAAATGTCAAGGTTAAAGCAGTATCTATTTATTAAAACACACAAACACAAAGTTTTAGTTACAACTATTAATAATGTACGCAAATAGAACTTTTTGAGAAGTTTTAAACTAATTCTCAGGACATTGAATTTGTAATTTAAACCATTTTTGAAGTAGTTTACAGCAAAATTAATCTTTAAAGTTTTTCTACGAAGGAAAGCATTGCAGTTTATATTGTAAAGAGAGTTAATGAGTTTTAAATTGACATTACTAATTTTTAACACCTTTAAACCAAATGCAACAAGATTATGCTAAATATTTTATAAAACAATCGTACATACTTGTATAGCTACTTACTAAACAAACATCGTAACTAGTTTTTCCATATTTTAGTGTAAAGAAACAAAATAATACAAATAATAGATGATATAAGAAAACAAAATTGTAATCAACTAACTAAACAATTTTATTTAAACAAGGCTTAAAGTAAATAAGTCAATAAGCAGGAAAAGTATATACATTTATGTTTTTTAAATATCTAATAAATTTTTTTTTTGAATAATTAGTAACCAGTAAATATTTATAATTAGTTATTTTCTTGATGTCATGTAAGTGGTTTGTATTGTGATTTGTATTTAATTTTGTATTTTCACTTTAATTTATTTATTTTAAACTTAATAATTACAAATATTATATAGTTTTATAATATTTGGATTTAAAATTAAGTATTTTATCTATTACTAACCATTAACCTATAAAAATCTACAGCAATTACTTTATTTTTTATTTTAATGTACACATTTATAAACCTACTTTAGCTTCTATTCTTTCCTTACAGTATTTTATTTTACAGAGCTCCGTTGAAGTGTGTTAATCCGTTAACACACAGAAACATGTGTTAGTGTAATAAAGAAAGGATACTGTATAATTTGTTATTATTATTATATATTCCAGTGAACTTGTTTCGCTAGGATCTTTTGTTAACAAACGCTTAAGTTTATATTTCGAATAGTTAAATCTTTATTACAAATTTTAGTAAAACTCTTGTTGGGTATAAGTTGCAATGCACCATTAAACTAACCTTTATAATACACACATTTATCTTTAGAAGAAATTATATTAAAACAAATTTTACAAAAGTTCTTACTTCCAACAATGTCAATAACAAATTTATTTGTACAATATTTACAAAAAAATAGTTATTATAAAAATAGAAATTAAAGTCAAGCTTAGATAGTCCAGAAAAATTTAAATGTATCCATCTTTTGCACCTATCACAATATGTAGATTTAAAATTTGTCGGTTTAAAATCATTTTTACAAACTCTTCAAACCTAAACAATCGAAGTTTTAACTAAAGTTGTCTTACTTGTGCTCATTTAAAAAACTAAACAAAATCTCAATAAAAAATTAACAAACGAAAAATAATACTGATAATTTTTAGTCATTTTTAGCGTATTAAAAAGTATATTTAACACAACGGACTTAGACAGCCTTGCTTGTTTTTTTCATCCTTCATCAGTACAACCCCACTTGAGAAACAAGTAAACTTCGAACCATTAGCTTTTTGGAACCTTCATGTATGGTAAAGCAGGTCCCAGCTAAATGGTGTCAGATACTCGTTGATGTACACATTCTCAAAATTTTTATCTATGGTCTTAAGAAAAGCATTTGCTATTTTTGTTTTACTTTCATGATTTTAGCCTTCTGCTAAAAAGATCAAAATTTAACTAAAACAGGATTAGATACCTTCTTCTTAAATTTAGCCGCTCCATTTGGTTTCATTCTTCTAAATAAAACTATATCCTTTTATGAATACACGGGTCAACTATTTCTTTAATGTGTTTATCACCAAATTTTCTAGAATATCATTGCCTGATACCAGTATCCCATGAATTTCAGCATTTGACCTTCCTTTAAAAGTTTTCCATCTGGTTAACCATATGGAACAAACCACTACCCTCCTTAACTTTATCAGCAATTTCAGATAATTTAAAATTATCTGCTTTTAGCAATTCTGTTTAAGTTTTCATACTTTTATTTTCCTACTGCAGTTTGTCTAAGCCACTACTAATAAATTTAACTGACTCTTTTAACTCGACAACTTTCTTCTTTTGGATTGTAAGCTTCTTCTTCAGTTCCTTTTTTTATCAGGAAAACTCTTCTTACCTTTTGCAAGATCAGCTTTGACTCCCAAAATAAATCGATTTTTCAAAGTTCTTCAAGGTATTTTTTTGCAGAGAATTATAAGTTTATTAAAGTTAAATCTTATTCAAATAGAAAACTTTAGGTGGGCAACGTACGAGTAGGAGTCTAATATGCACGAGGGGACACTTTTGCACAAAGGGTCAAATATGCACCAAGAGGCTTTTGCATAAAGAAACTTTTGAACAAAGGTTCACTTTTGCACGAAGAGATATTTTTGCACGAAGACACTTTTGCACGGCGTCAGTTTTGCACAAGGGGTCACTTTTGCACAAAGACACTTTTCCACGAAAGGTCAATTTTGCACGGGTTGAAAAGTTTTTTTTTTTTTATTTGCTTTAATTTAAATTTTCTTTTTTACTATTTCTATTACTCCTAACCTTTACCTTCTGTCAGTAATTTTGTTTATTCATATTTTGTTTTTTTTCTTTTATAACTTAATTTTTAATTAATGTTCTATTTTCTCGTCTTTTTTGATTAATACTTTTTATTAGATATATATTTTTTTCCTATCGCTGTTACCACTAAACCTTACCCTAGGTCGGTAACTTTTTTGTTGTTTTTTATTAGTTTTTTTTTTTCTATAGTAAAAAGTGCCAAAAAGTGAACCTCCGTGCAAAAGTGTCTTCGTGCAAAAATTTCCCTTCGTGCAAAAGTGTCCTTTGGTGTATATTTGACTCCTACTCGTTTTTAGCTTAATAAATCAAGTATTTTTTTGTTGTTGCTATATTATAACAAACTTGATTCGTTTAGATTTTATTCAACAAACATGTTAGCATTTGATACCTTATGAACATTTGTAAGTTGTTTGTATTAAATATTTGGCAAGTAGATACTAATAATAGTTATGCTCTATTAATGCTCTATTAATATGCTCTTGTTTAAAAGTATTTTATTATTAAAACGGTTAGCTTGGTATTTTATTTTATTATCAAATTTATTTCGTAGCGAGTCTAATAGTTTAACAATTATTAAGTATACTCTTACAATTTAATAGTTGGTTATGAAACAGCCGAAAAATAGTGACTTTTTATAAGGATACAAACAGAAATATTGTAAAATTTATAAACATAGAAACTCATTTTAATTAGAAATAGTTTAAATTTTTAAGCATTTTATTATTTATTTTATCTTTTCAAAAAGTTTGATAATAAAGTTAAACCTAAATTAATGGTTGCTTTTTAATGAAGCAGTTAAAAATTTTATTGCTTAACGTAAACTTAACACAATAAAACCTAACTAAGCACAATTTTTTAATTCAAAATTAGAATTAATGCATATATTTTTTATCTAATTTATTTCAGGCCAAAAAATACAGTTTTTAATGTCAAAATTGAAGTATTTAAAAGAATTTAGAAGAAGATGAAAATAAAAAAAACCCATAAGTATTAAATACCGTATCATTATAAATAATAGATTTTATATTAAAAGCCTTCTTTGTCTTGTTTTTATCGTTCTGAGTGCTTAATTAATAATTTATGAATTGCAATTTATCTTAAATTTTTTTCTAATTTTTATAGTAAATTTTTAATATTGTGCGGCCCGCTAAGACTCTTTTTAACAAGGTCGGTCTGCGACTAGTAACAAAAAAACTTAACTCAATTTTTACTCGTATTTTAGCCAATTTTTTAGCATCTTGTTTTGTATCTATAACATCTTCCACTATTTTTTTTAGTTTAAATTTTCAGATTTTTTATAACTAAAAAAGGTTAAGGAGCGAAACGTTGTCTTATATTTAGAATCGGTTTATAAAATTTACAATTAGAAATAGGCATACTGTAAAACTAACTTTTATTTACCTTTCAAGAATAATCTAAAAAAACGGTGTACTATCAAAATCCACCCGTGTTCAAAATCCACTCAGTTTCTTAATATTTTCTTTATTTATCAATTTATAATATAATATATATATAGTTTTTTTTTCTATTTATTTTTTATTATCACTGTTACCCCTAACCCTTAACTTCGATCGGTAAGCGGTTCTTGAATTTGACCGGGTGGATTTTGAACGCGGGTGGATTTTGATCGCTGGTTGATTTTGAACGTGTCCCGAAAAATAACAAAAAAGCATAATATATTTATTAGCGAAATAAGTTAGAGATATTTACTTTGAATTTTTAATCTTTGCATGAGTCTAAAATGATATAAAAAAAAAAGCTATTTGGTTTTATGTCGTTTAAATACATATCATATCATCGTTGTAGTTGCTTATGCTATTGACTTTAGAAGTGAATATTGTGCTTCTGAATCTAAAAAAATGTTATTAGTCTAAATTTATTTAAAATGTTGCATTTTGCATTGAATATGATAAAAAAGACTTCAAAACAACAAACCCTGATAAAAATATTACTTTTTTACTATTTGCGCTTCTTGATACAAAAAGTTAAAACCTACTTTACGGAAAGAAAACAAGTGGTAGAAAAAATAAGCTCTGTTCTATAATTATCATCCCCGAAACGAAAAAGGGTCTGACGCACGAGTCTCGGTTCAATATTCCAATACATAGTATCAACCAAACATCCAGATATAAAAAGTATCATAAAGTTAAATCAAACTTGCTCATAACATTCGTTCCAACATTTGAAAAGAACAAACTCATATTTGTATTCAAGTTTGTATCTGTGTGAATTTAAAAGAGTTTAATATAACTTTTAGTACTTTTTTTTATATAAATCTTATTAAGTATGACCTTATGTTTAATAAAATTGGAGTTTTATAAGTTCTATCTTTGATTAATTACTTATATATAAGTGTGCATTTAAATTTACAAAACTTTTATTTAAGTATTACAGTAAAATGCAAGCTGTATTTGTTTTCATTTAAAGGGTTTTTTAAACTCATTTTCATAATTTTCTACTTTTTATTAAGTATACCCTTTAACTAATCAATTACCCATTTACGTTTTCGCTCCTTTACTAGCTATTACCCCCTGATAGTCCAAATAGCTCTAAAGGGGCTGTATTCCTACTTTGGGTATCCTTGTTTAAAGCAAGCTAGTGAAATTACATCATCTACTTTAAAGAAGCTGAAACTTGTAAACTGTTTTAAAAAGATATTTCGTATAAATACAAAACAATAAAACAAACTAGTGAGTATAAATGCTAAAAGTTGATTCCTTAATAAATAAAGATAGATTTAGATTAGTATGTGTTATATATACTACTGCAGTTTACTTTTTATTTTACTTAAAACTTAATAACCTTTTAGTTCGTATTAACTAGTTCAGAACTGTTTTGAAATATAAACACACTTGTGTTTGCATATTGAACAGAAATACTTGTTGTTTTCAGAAATCTATTTTTTTAAACAATTTTCATGCACATATATTGTACCTCACTTATAATTTTTTTCAAATTCTTTTAAAAAGCTTGAAGTTTACTTAAAACTAGTGATGTACCGGACCCGGATCCGGACTTTTTTTTCAAATTGGTATCCGGCCGGAACCGGATCCGGAATTTTTTTCAAATTAGAATCCGACCGGAACCGGATCCGGACTTTTTTTTCAAATTAGAGTCCGGCCGGAACCGGATCCGGACTTATTTTTCAAATTAGAATCCGGCAGGGCGGATATCAGACAAAAATGGCAATATCCGGCCGGACCCAGATAGTGAGTGCGGTACATCACTAGAATAAACTAGCCTGAGTCAGAATGAGGTTTCTAAAACTGAAAAATAAACTTTAATCTAATAATAAGTAGAACAGCTAGCCACAAGGTTTACAAATTTAGGTGTTATTTAAAATTAAAAATCTGAAATCAAGTTTTTGAACAAAATACACTAGAAAATTACAAAATATTTAAAACTGGATCAGCTCAAACTCATTTAAAATCTATAAAAAAACTAGCCTGAGTTTTTATATAAAACTAAACTAGCCTGAGGCAGTCCAAGATTTTTTAAAATTCCCAAAAATTTTCAAACTAGCAGGGTTGCCACTGTTTAAGTCAATAAAACTAGCTAGAGTGAGTATAAACAAGCCTGAGTCAGAATGAGGTTTTTAAAAACTGAAAAAATTACTTTAATCTAATAATCAGCTAGCAAAGGTTGACAATTTGGTAGTAAAGTCGTGGACTGATTGTGGTAATCTTAACTTATTAGTACTACCCATCATAGTTAAATCCTACCTTATTTAACTAATATCTAACAAACACTAAATTATAACTGAGAATCTTTCTATAATCAGACACGAAAGTTTTGAGTAATGAATCTTTTATATAAAACACAACAAGAAATACTAGCATATACAAAATTATAAATTACTTTGGTAACATTTTAAAAACTGGAAGCTATTTAAATCTATATCAAAAGACTTAAAATAAGAAACTAAAAATTAAATTAAACATTAGTAAACAAGGAACTGTAAAATTTTTAATAAACTATTAAACTATAAACCTGGATTAAATATTTAAACAATTAAACACCTGTTAAAATATTCACTTTTAAAACAAAACACTACTTACAATAAGCATTCACAAAAACGTTCAAGATATTTTGTTGCTTCAAGCTACACACCAAACTAACTAACTGGTTACATATAAACTGCCTGTCATGTTCTGATGTTTTGTTGCATCAGTATTTAGTTTAAAACATTTTGTCATATGATTCTCATTGGCTCGTACATTCAACCGTATTAACTCTAAATATTCTCTTAGCTTAACTTTAAACAATAAATAATGCAAGTATTCATTCCAAAGTTTTCAATTTTACAACATATGTAAAGAGTTACATTTCATGAAATGTTTATTTCATAGTTTAAATGTAAACAAATTTAAATTAGTCACGTCTACAAAATCAGCCAATCACGGTAGGTGTTTAATTTTAACTGACGAAAATGACTCTTATTAATTAACACAGGTTTTGTTTTTGAAAAAATACTTTTCAGTATGCTCTTTTTTACTAACTAGATCCGGGTCCGGCCGGGTCTCTGTTAGGATCCGGCCGGACCCGGATCCGGACTTTTTTTTGAAATTAGAATCCGGCCGGAAACGGACCCGGACTTTTTTTTCAAATTAGAATCCGGCCGGAACCGGATCCGGACTTTTTTTTCAAATTAGAATCCGGCCGGATCCGGATATCAGACAAAAATGGCAATATCCGGCCGGACCCGGACCCGGATAGTGAGTCCGGTACATCACTACTTAAAACCTATTTGAAATCGTAAGTGATAACATTTAACGTAATATATTTTGAATAAATTTTTAAATTTTATAAAGATAAAAGTTCTTAACAAGAGTTTATCAAGAAAAAGCTTTGTAATTTATAAAAATACAATTAACATTTTAAAATACAGTAATTAAAAAGTTTAAACATAACTCACTCATTTTCGAAAAAAGTTTATTGATTAATTTTTTTTCGAAAATGAGTGAGTTATGTTTAAACTTTTTAATTAAAACCAGTACTAAAACCAAACTATTCAAAATACAGTAATTTAAACTATTTTATGCTAAACTTAGGGGAAAAACTTTTCAAAATGTTAAGTTAGTTAGCATAAATAACATTAATCTAATATATATGGTTTCAAAAATGTCATTTCATGCATATAGTTTAATACAATTTCAGCATAGATCAGTATACATTATAATGTTAGAAATATCCTTACTTTTACACTTTCAAGTAAACACAAGTTCCCATGATTTTTATTTAGGCATATGTAACAACCTAAAAATAATTGTTTTTATAATAAGTGTTAAGAGATAAATTATACAGCTTTATTTTCTTGTTTTTTAGCCAAATTGTTAAGTTAGTTTAAAAAAATGTTAATTAGAGTTCACAGATAAACTTATTTTGATACAAATATACGTTTAAAATTCATAATAAACTATAATACGTTATAATGAAATTGGTTTTAAAACAAAAAACTATAGCTATGTTTTTAGAGGAATTTAATAAAAAAATAATCTTTAAAGGATCAAGAAATTTAAAATTTTATATTTTTTTTTATACTTAAACCTTAATTTTTAGAAACACAGTACTTTTATTTTTGTAACTCTTTATTCCTTATGATTGATTTGTTTTTAAAAGTTTAAATGAAGCCTTAAATTATTTTTTCAAGCTAGTGATCAACCGGATCTACAAATTACGATCCGGCCGAATCCGGGTTCTAGAACCATCAGATCATTATTTAAAATATATTTTTCATGAAATAATAGTTATAAGTTAGTTTTGTGATCTTCGTTGATACTTTAAAATTACTTTTTACTTTCCTCAGATAAAAAATTTTTTTGTTTAGTTATTCTGTTAATTATTATTATTTTGTAAATTATAACTATTCTGTTAATAATCTTAAAAAGATATTTACAAGATAAACTGTTTAAAATTACAACAACTTTATGGTTATTTTCAAACTAAAAAACAAGACTTAAATATATTACTAGAGTTTTTATTGAACAGGTTACTAAAAAACCTGAGGAACTTTTTAAGAATGAAACTTGTATTATTTAAAGTTTAAGTTATACATTTTATCTGTTATTACTTACATTTATAAAACAGTAACCTCTAAATTATTAGCAAATATTTTAACTTTAAAGATCAAGAAATATTGTAATCAAGTTCTATATTTTTGTAATTTGTTGTTGAAAAACTAACAAGTTAACACATTTAAGTCATTAAGTAAAAAGTACGTTATATAATATATTTTAAAATTAGAAACTGAGAGCTACTTAAATACACAAAAAATGTTTTAAAGTGTTAAAAAAGTTTACTACATAACTAGTATGAAGTTTCTTATGAACATAATTATTAAAAAAAAATTAAGATATTTTAAAAAATATTAAAAAAATTATACTTACCTTCATAAGGAACTTTATATATTACTGCTACTTTTTTAACTTTTAACTGTTTTAAAAATAGTAAATTAACATTGCTTAATTATAAAATAGTTTTTAGATACTTCTAAACGTTTAGTTAAAAGTTTTTAAATCAAAGTTAAACAAACACTTTTTAATATGTGTATATTTTAAGATATTTGATTTATTTATTTCTCTATTTTTGTTGTTGTTATACTTTTATATTTTAAAGTACTTTATTCAAACAGAGCCTAACACTAAAAAAGTTTAGTTTTTCGTTTTTTTTTTGCAGATATTTATTTTGAGTTTTTCTTTCTTTAGAATTAATATTTTTTCTGTTATTTTGTTAACTCAATACATTTAAAAATATAGTATGTGGTGTACGACTCGATAACCGAGAAGTCTTTTTGTACACCCAGGTCTTTAGACTAAATTTTTTAGAGCATTTTCTTTTGTATTTAATAAGTTTACTATTATTATCTAACCTGCACTTAAATTAATCTTTAAAAATCATTTAAGACGAGCCTACAATTTAAGTTAAACAGCCATAATAATAAGATTTAGTAAGTTTCATAGTTTCTAATGAGGTTGAACTTAACAATGTTAGTACCCTTTAATCCTGACAGAATAACAACCCATGATAGATCTTCAAAACTTTTCGTAGTAAAAAAATAAGTACTTTTAATTTGTACTTATACAGAACATATTTATTGACTATGAGACTCGTTATTAGTAATCAATGAAGTTCACTACATGACAAAAAATTACTTGTTATTATAACGTTTTATAAATCTAAACAGTTACTTTAGAAATTTTGTTATATTAGTATATATTTTGGCCAACTTTATAACGGTAAAAAAAAGATTAAACAAACATATTAATTTGTTAAGTAGGATTTTGATCAAAGAAGTTCACTACACGCAAAAAATTATTTGTTATTATAACGTTTAATAATAATCTAAACAGTTACTTTAGAAATTTTGTTATATTAGTATATATTTTGGCCAACTTTATAACGGTGAAAAAAAGATTAAACAAACATATTAATTTGTTAAGTAGGGTTTTGATCAAAATTGTTTAATAGTGTAAAAAGTTTAAAGCTAGCAAAATTAGTTTATAACACTAACAGTTAAGTACTCTACAAAAAATATTTATTTCAATAAATTTTTAACTTTTTTAGTTTTTACTTTAATTTTCGATCTTTTACACGAGTTTATTTTAATTTAAATCTGATGAAATAAAAATTTAGAAAGTTTGTCTCTTTGTATTTATATAAGTTTTTGATAACTATTAATGTTCAGTTTAGAACTAAAAGTGTCTACATAGTTTTAATTCTCAAAAAAAACTTTAGATTTATCATAAAGACGTACAAAATAGTGGAATATGCTTCTTACAGAGTTGCCACTTTTTAAGGAAAAACAGATAGCCTGAGCTTACGAGAAAAAAAAGCCTAAGACTTAAAATAATTGCTTTTGTTCAAACTTAAATAACTAAAAATACTATAACAGCCTGAATAAAACTAAACACATGTACAGTAGCCTCTAGAGAATCTACGCACTCGTTTGGTTACGCACTCTCGTTAAGTTACGCATTTTATATTCCTTTAAAAGTACAAAATATAACAATTCGAAAAATATTTAATACTTTAGTTTATTTAATGTACTGAGTTAACAATGTGTTTATTTTTTCATATATAATTTTAAAAACGAACTCACCTCTATATTTGTTAAGACTTTATAACTTTGACGGTAGGAAAAAAAAAAATTAATTGTGCCTCAGTGTACCATAAATTTTAAAAGTTAAAAAATTTTTAAATTAAATACTTTGAAAAGTATGTGAGAAGATAGATTTTTAATAAAAATGAGATTTTTGAATTTTTTTTTCCTTTTATAAGAAACTTATTGCTTTGCTCTTTATACTTTTTGTGCTTATCCCCACTTAAATCAAACAAGGTACAATGTTCAAATTCTCACAATAACTATGCATTAAGCTTCATTTTAAATCAATAAATATATTTTTTTAGTTTGTTCCTTGTCCACCTAAGATTAAACTTGTCTTTCATGATCTTTTTCTAACATAGGGTGGCCAAGTGTTTTAGGCAAATTTTCCCCAGGCTTTCAAAATATCCTTTAGGATTTTAAAAGTTAACATTTTTGGTCTATTTTTAATTTAAAGTTAAGTTAAAGGTAAAAAACGTGTCAAATAGTAAAAAAAAACATTGAAAAGATACTTTAAATGTGTATTTTAATATAAAAAATTTCGATGACGATAATTTTCAAAATCTATGTGATAGATTTTTTGAGTCAAATCGAAGTTTTACTACTTAACATATTAAAAATTCCCGATTTCAAAGTTTTTTGGCAACCCTACTAACACCATGTAAGATAACTTTGATCTTAGGTGAGCAAGGAACGAAGGAGAAAAAAAAAACTTAATATCCACAAAAACAGTTTTTATTACAAAGGGTTAACAGTGATAATTAAATATAAAGTTACAGACCAAGGGTAGGGGGTAACGGTCATAGTTAAGAAAAAAAAGAGTTTTCAACCAAGGGTAAGGGGTAACATTGATAATAAAAAATTAATATAATCAAAAAAAGTTTCAACCTATGCAAAAGTATCCTTTCGAGCATATTTGACACCTACCCAAAAAAACTAGCTTAAGATTAGTGAAAAATATATCCAAACTAGTGTATGAGTGTAGTAACCCTGTCTTTTGAGTGTATAGCTTCTAGATCAATTAATTTTCGATTATTTTAACATGAATAAACTTCCGTTAAGGGCAAAGGAGTAAAACACTATTTTTTAACATAGCCTAATGTTTTACACAAATAATTAAGCTACCAGTTACTTTTTACCACTTGTTGAAATTTGGAGTAACTTTTGAGATTTAAGCCTCAAAGTTAGAGAGTTACTTATGGGAGGCGCAAACTAAAAAGGCAAAAAGACAAATTCACTAAAATCTATCTACACCTTTATTTTTTGAGCAATTGTTTTAAAACTTTCTTAAGAATAATTTATAATCAATTTTAAACAACTTGTAGAAAACAGATTTATAATCTTTGTTTGATTTCTATTTTATTTAATAAAAGTAAACAGATTTTTTTTTAAAGTTTTGTTCAATATTTTTTTAAATGTATTTTGTTCAGAAATCTGCTTTCTAAAAGTTGAATGCTATAACGTTAAAGGACACTTCGTAAAAATTTAAAGTAGAATGCTTTAAAAATGAATAGATAGATTTTTAAAGAAGTTACCAAAATTCCGAGAAAATCAGCCTTGAAAATTTTTGCTTCCATACGGTTGTGTTTCGGACTTTTTCGTACAAAACTGGTTAAAACTCAAAAGTTAATTGAATTTTTTTTGTTCTATAAAATGTATCTCATATTTAATACTTAAGCTTTCAAATAGGAACCGATGTTAATTTTTGTAAAAAAATATTGGACCACCCTATTCCCTTTAAAAAGCAACATGGACGTATACAGTTTCTAATATAATTTTACCATAAGTCGAAGTATAAATATTAACTAATAAGTAATAGTTTTTTAAATCCCCAAAAAAATAATCATTACTTAAACAAAAGTTTACACTATTTTTTTTAGTTTTTCAACAGTGAAATAAGATAAACTTATAAGCATCTAAAGAAAATTACTTAAGAAGACTAAAAACTATATTTCTTTTGAGCATAACTTGAATATATAAAACTTAGTATTTAAATGAAAGATAGTTTATTGTTTACTGAATTTTACAAATATTTAACATATAAATCCAGACAAAAAAGTTATTATGTATTAAACAACTTAAAGTTTAGTAAAAAACTATCAATTTTATAATTGAAAAAAAAAAATTACAATTTTTTAATACAAGTCTATAAAAATCTTTTTTAACCAGAAAAAAAATCAGTTTCAAAAATTAAAAATAAATTGCAAAGCTATTCATACTAAGCTAGTTGGTAACTTTTTTCATAGATAAATACACACACTAAAATTGAAGTTTTATTAAAATGATCTTCTTTCCACCGACTGAGTTACAACTTTTCAGACACTGTATAATAAATTAAAAGCATATTTAACGATAGTAGTTCAAATTTAATTTAATATACCTAGACTATTGTTAACTTGCTTACTATTTATAACTTTTTTTTTCTTGACAAATACAGCACAACAATAATACGAAAAAAACTGGGCCCACTACTCAATTATGATTAAAACAAATAACTGAAAAAAATATTTTTTAGCATTGAATAAGTAGATATCTTATTTGAAGCAATAGCTTTTACGAAATGAAAATTACAGAAACACTGTTACATAAAATACAAACCAAGTTTAATTAGGCGACGGTGATGATGTTTTTTGAGCGGGCGGAGGCTTCGGATCGTTGGACCCGTCGGGCATCTGGTGCATCGGAATGCCAGCGATTCCCGCCAAATTGGTCGTGGTTGAGCTGACCAGCTGTCGTTTGACGTTGCGGTGCCTGGAGCTTCCGTCGGTCTGATACTGCGTCATTGTGTCCAGGTTGATCGTGTAAATTGAGCCTGTAAAATTTACAACACATATATACATGTATTTTAAAAATATTACAAATAGTTTAAGTGAGTTAGTAACAATAAATTTATGTATTATATTTTTTTATTTAAGCTTAAGGTTTATTAGTTGAACAAAGACCCAATGCAGGCATCACAATATAGCATTTTAAAATTGCGTTGAACTAAATTACAAAGTCAAATTTTCCCATGCGGCTAAGATTATACGGATATTAGGATTTAATTATATACAAAATACATGATTAAGAATTAATAAGTGTATTGTTATATTCAATAAATTGACAAATTTTAATTAATTTAGTGAATTATAAATGAAATCTGAACAAGTTTTTCAACGTTACAAAATTATAACAACAAGACTGAAAAAAATTTAAAAGAAGGATTGAATTGTATGAAAAAGTATTTTTATCATGCACTGCATAAGAAAAAAACTATTGTAGAAACTAAAAAAAAGGTTCTACCTGCAATAAGCAGTTGCACTTCAGGTAGTTTCAGAGTGTGAGCTTTTTCTAGCTCAGTTGAAGTTCGAGAATCATACTGCCACCAACCTGACTTGCCCGAGTAAAACCATTCATGTCTGCAAAGCAAAAACTTGTGCAATTGGTAATGCAGAACAAACAAATAAAATACAATATAATTAATTTGAGTATCTTTTATAAATTTAATATAAAAATATTACATAAAAAATTATTAATTCCTAAAAAAAACTCTTAAAGAAAAAGTGGTAGCAGCTACAATTGCTTATACCTGTGAAAATGGTTTTAACAATTTTTAAACATAATTATCAAAAGTCAAACACTTTTCAAACAAACTAAAACAACAAACTTAGGTTCGTCTTCATTTGAAATTTGAATACTAGACTTAACATAATTAGTTGGATCTTTTATAAAACTGTTGGGAATGGGTTGCCTGCACAGCGCACAAACGCCACTTCTCATTGCAAAGCCCTGTTTGTATCGAATACTAATTTGTAAAATAATTATTTTTCAACATTAACATATTTAATAGTGAATTAAGAAGACAGAAAACCAATAACTAAGAAAACTGCAACCTAAAGAAAAATTATTTCAAGTCAGCATGTATATATCTCCAGCGTTGAAATATAAACAAATACATTAAGATGTCAATATAATACAAAAACTTTTAAAATAAAAATATCTATCTAAGAATTTTTTACCTAATAATTAAAGTAACCAATAAATTACAAGTTTTTTGGTTTATCAGGATTTTAGTTGAACAAGTTTTGATGAAAAACAGAGAATTTTAGTAAAGACATGTTGTAATTATATATTTATATATAAAATTAAGTTATTTAACTTGATAAAACAAATCTTTCACACTGAGCCTACCTTAAGGGCTTTATTAACAAATTAATATATAAAGGTTTATTTCAAGATGTAAAACTTAAAGGACTCGAGTTTCGTGCTTATGCACTCATCAGCTTCAAAACAAGTTCAAATTTCAAAAAACAAGTTCAAAGAATTTTGATAGTTTCAAAATTACCTCATAATCTACTTATGCTAAATTTTTAACTATCATTTGTATGTTTTGTTTTGTGCTTTATTTTGAGTATCTCAGCTACTACTTTAAAACTGATAACTTTTTAAATCACATTCTCAAATTTCATTTCGAAACTCAGTTAATTTCAAGCGTTTGTACTGACAAACCCTGATATAGGGTTACCAAATGTTTTTGGAAAATTTTCTCCAGGTTTTCAAAATTTTTTCCAGGTTTTTAAAATCACACGTTTTATAGTCTATCTTTAGTTAAAAATTCAGTTTAAGGTAAAATCTAAGTTAAATAGTATAATCACAATGAAAACATATCTTAAAGCTTCTTTAAATGTGTTTTATAGTAAATTTTATTTTGATGATGACAAAAAACTTTATCTATACTATAATTTTTCGTGTCAAATCGAAATTTTACTACTTAACATCTACAAGTTGTTTAAAAGTCCAGGTTTTTTAGTGATCTTTGTTCGACATTCCAGCTTTTTTCAAAACTTCTCAAATTCTATATTTTTTTAGCCTAAATTGTCGAATTCCAGGGTTTTTGGCAACCCTGCTGATATTTTGCTAATACTTCCTTAATTCTATTGAATTTACTTTTGAATATAAAAACAAACTTTATTTAAAAAATTATAACTAAATTTTTAAATCTGCTTAAAAAACTAATTGATTTATAAATTTATTTTTTTTAAATCGCAAGTTTTTAAATACTTGAACTGCCAAAAACTGATATTTTGTCAATATTGCCAAAAAACCTCTGTCCTTTTTCTTTCAATTTCTGTTTTATTTAGACTCCAGAAAAGTTACTCTTATCTTAAATAGAAACTTATTTATCTTTACAATAAATTGTTTAGAAAAACTTAAAAGAATGAGAAACTTAATTGTTAAGAAAAACTTTCAAAATAACAAAGTGATACTTATGTTCAAGACAGCTAAAAAATACACTTAAATAAAAAACCTTGGCGCAGAGGAAGCAAAACTGGTGAGAACAGGGCAGTTGTATGGTGTACAGGCATGGCTGCAGGCAAATGGAGCAATCCTCGTTTTCTTGCATCTTTTATTTCTTTCCGCGGTTCTTTTTTCCTTTGCCTCTCAGCTCTCGCTCAGATTCCATATACTCAACGAAATCCCGGTGCTCGTCTCTGATTAAGTGTTTGAACAATAACATTTATTTACTGAGTTGAATTTTTATCAGAATTTTTTTGATGAACAATTACTTAAAAAACTAAGCAATCATTTTTGATTTTTAAACATTATACTTGATGACTAGTTCAAAAACAGTATCCGAAAAAATAAAGCCCTACTCCTTTTGAAATTTATCAAAGTCAATTTGTAAGCAAACAAATTGGTTTTCTTTTTATAAAATACACTTTCTACAAATTAAAAATAAGTGGATTAAAACTTTCTTTAAGTAAACAAATCTATTCAAAACTATGTGTTTGTACAAACATAACTCAACACTTACAGCAAACAAAGTACCTAAGCCATAGAGTTTTTTTTATTTCTATCCTTTTGTTTTATTTAGTTTAATTTATTTATAAGGTAATAATTTAAAATATATTATTAAAAAAAATGTTAGTATAACTGAAACTGAACATTTTCTTTAAAAAAAAGATAACAAACAAAATAACAGAACGTTTTTCAAAAAAAAAGTCATATGAGTTTTGTAGATGGTGCTGTTCATAAAATTTAAACTTCTGTTTCAGAAATATCATATGATTGTTATTTTAGAGTTTAGATTATTACAAATTTTTCTTTAAATAGTAACCCATTTATTAAAAAAAAATCAAGTAAAAACATAAATATCATTAAATAAACAAAAAAAAAGTATAAAATAATAAACTAAACTTTACTAAACATCTAACACAAATCTGATATTTCAAAAATTACAAAACAATGTTTATATAAACTGCAAGAAAATTAGAATGTAATATAAATTATATTTTATTAATAATTTAATTTTAACTGAAGAGGGCGAAACATTGTTTTTTACAAAGATCCTTTGAAATGTTAAACTTGTATTTATTTCCTTGAATTCAAGTTGAGAACTCTAATTTTTGGTATTTTAAAAAACCCAAAGTATCCTTAACATATAATTATAAACTTACACGAAAAGACCAAGTTTTCTAAGTTCTTTTGTGAGCTGTGTAGTATCGTAAAGGGGCGGATGCCAGTTTGTAAACTGTTTGTTCTTGTAGTAAGGCTTCTTGCTAAAATACTCCACTAATTGCTTAGATTGTTTTACTTTGGTGGGTTCAATTTCACCAAAGATTCTTGCACTTAATCGAGCAATATTTCGAGCGTACTTGGAAGGGTTGCCCGGCATATGTATAGAAAATAAGCTGAAAGAGTAAGCCTAATAAATAGCTGTAAAAAGTAATAATGATGTCAGTTCTAAGTATATGATATGAAGTACAGCTAAAAAATATTTAATGTGGTTAAAATTATTAGGTGTAGAAAAGTATAAAAATTATATAATTAAACAAAATTAAACTAAAAAGTGTTTTATAAGTATATTACTTTTTAAGTACAAATCCAAAACATAAAGAGTTTGTAAGGTTTTGAAAAGTATGTTTTAAATATAAATAAAGTTTTTCATCACTAATAATTTTGGTTATAAATGTAAAAAATAAATACTTTAGTGCATAAATTACAGTGACCATTTTAACTACTTTGTGTTAAGTTATTTATCAAGCCTACAGTAAAAAGTAAAAGCAATCTGTATAAAATGGATCATATGAACAAACAAGTCTATATTTTACTTACAATAAAATATAATATTTTTTATTCATTTTCGAGAATTAACTACTTACTATAAAAATTATGAGCTAAAAGAAAACAAATTTTTCATCAACATTCTATATAAATTTATAAAAATTCAAAGAGTATATTCCTAGTTGAAAAAATTGGTTATAATACTAAAACTTTTTATAGTTGATTTATTATATATCAAGAACATTTTAGCATATTAACATGGTTGCAATCAAATCATTCATATTTATTAAAAAAATTTAACCAATTTTGCTATTTCTACCTACTTTGTTTTATTTTTTTGACTATCTTCAAATCATTAGTTATAAATACTACACAACTATTAAAGACTTATCAATTTTCTAGATATTTACGAAAACTGGTAAGGTCTTAGAAACAATCACTTTCAATAGTAAATTATTTGAAAATTTTGTCGATTTACTTTAGTTTTCAGCTAAACACTACCTAATGTCTATGATCAAGAAATAAGCTAATTGTATGTACGTTGAATAGACTTAAATTAGAACTATATGTAGTTTAGAAAAAAAGTTGCACATCTAGTAACAATTTCAAAGTCTTCTCTATAAGTTATTGTGTCATGAAACAACAGAAAGATAATAATAATACTTAATCAAAATCATAATACAAAAATAAAACAATAGATGTTAATGTCAAAAAATTTCAAAATAATTATTTTAGATTATGTTCTCTTTTTCTACGATTATTTCAAGCAACAAAAATACTCTTTTAAATTAAAAGTGATTAAAAAGTTATAATGATAAAACTTTATTACTGTTATCTAAAGTATAAAAATTACTCAAATATAGAAATCAAACAAAAAAGTACTAATATAAAATTGTTTTCAAAGTAAAAACTTACAAAAATATAACTACAGTGATCAAGTAGTTAAAAAAAAATTAAATTCAAAATTGTTGATTAAAAAACTAGCCATAGCAGGAACTTAGCTTAAATAGTTCACAAAGCTATAAAGTTATTAAAAAACAGTATTTGATTTATACACTTATTTATAAAAATACGTTATTTAGAATCAAAAACGCAAACCTTAAGAACTCTTATAAGATGATTAAAGCATTACAGATTATTTTAAGCTACATCTTTGTTTGTAGCATACAGGTCAAATAAATTCATCACAATTACATTTAAATTTAGTGTTAAACAAAAATATATAAACACAAATAATTAAAATTAGTAGGCATTTTTGTGTAAAAAATAACTGTAAATAAAAATACCTAAAATTACTTTCTTTAAAAACTATAAAATTTACTGACTTCACTGTCAGGTAGCAACCATGTTTCATGCAATAAAAAAATATATGGTAGTTTTGATAAAAGTTTACAAAATAAGATCACTTTGTTAAAAAGGAGTGATATCCTAAATATATTTAGAACTTGAGTCTTTGAAGACTACAGTAAAACAGATAATTAAAAGTTAGTAAAAATTAAACTATTCACAATATTTAGTTCTGTTATTTTTATACTAAAAATATATAAAGCAAACAAAAAAAAAATTTAACACTTGAGTATTTCCAAATCAGCGTTTTTGAGCAACTTTTACTAAACACAGTGTAAAATATGTATGCTTTGAACATTACATAAATATATTTAATTATGCTTTTATAAAAAATAAATGACAAATATGTCATATGGAGTTAAAGAGACAGATAAAAAATATTTTTAATAGTTACCATGTTACAAAAAACTTAAGATGACTTCTTTAGTCTTTAAATTAAAAAATATTTTAAATATAATATTAGCAACAACTAATTTTTTTAATTAATTTATACTAAATTTTGTTGTGTCAACTGATTTAGGTTATTCTAGTATATAAATGTGATTTTGGTACAAAAAATTAATAATTGCATAACTTTTGAACATTTAAGAATAAAATGAACAGACACATTTCAAACATATATGTGTGAGTAAGTTAAATTTTTTTTTTTAAACTTAACTATTAGTGGCAAAACAATAAACAAAACAGGTTGTTAAAAATCAAAAGGTTGCATAATAAAAAGTATTAGAGCACTTATTTAATTTTTTAGCAAACTATTGTCTAAATTATTGTTATAATTACATTAAATCTAACAAAAAGTTTAAAATTGTACCAAATCAAGAACTTTCTGAGTCACTTAAATCAGTAGTAGAGCTCTCAATTGTATCAGGCATTTTTAAAACAAAAGTTTCACCCTCAAGATCTTCATAATCAGTGTCATTTGTATTTGATCTTCTTTTCATAGACACAGTTAAGTTTGTTTGTTGCTTTTTGGACTTAGATAAATTTGTTCCACTTCTTCTGTTAAGTTTTTCTATTGCATTTCGAACTTCTTTTAGTGAAACAACTCCTACTAACTTTCCAACTTTAGTAACATATGCATGTTGTAAGCTTAGCAAAGAAAACAATGAGTGCACTTTATGTAAAGTTGTTGTCTCAACAAGATGAAATGGTGACTCATCAACTATGCATTTAGAAAAGTCAACAATCCTGTTGTAGTCTATTAACCCACTGGAAGCAGCGATAGCAACAGAAATAGGTGAAGAGTTTGGTTTTACTGGTAGTGTTATACTTGTTTTCTTGCTATTTACTTTTGTTTTAGCAATTTCAGATGTAGTTGTTGTAAAACGACCAACTTTTTCAGTCTTTTCTTCACTTGATGAGCTGTCTTGATTTTCAAATATTAAATCTTCTTCTTTATCTTCTTCTACTTCAGCAAAAGAGCTCAGCATTTGATTTTCATATGTAATCAAAAGATTATTAAGATCCATTTGCATAACAGATCCAACAAGAATCATTGAATCAGGATTGTCCACAATAGGATAGCATCTAAAACCTTTTCTTAATTTAGTTTGTAGTTCAAAATAGGTTGTAGTCTGTTTAGACAAAAATACAACATCTTCAACCATAAATTTATCTGCAGTGAAAGAATGCATACTTTTATCACTAGTAGCCACATCAGGTAAGTACGGAAGCGACTTAATTTTTATTATGCTTTCATAGATACTGGGAGAAAAAATTCTTGCAATCGCATTTGATATTAAAACTGCAAGCATAACTGGCAAGATGTGAGAAATTTGGCCAGTGAGCTCAAATACAATAACAGCAGTTGATATAGTATGAGTTACTGCACCTGCTAGACTTGCAGCTCCAACAACTGCATAACCACCTGGTACTACATGATAAACAGTACCAGCACTAAAAAAACCACCAGGATGAATTGCTGAAATTAGTTCACCTACAAGCCTACCAAAAGCAGCACCAATTAAAAAAACTGGCATAAAAACTCCTGATGGAACAGCCATTGTTATAGAAATAGCAGTTATAAAAAAATTGACTACACAAAAAAGCAATAGCGTTACAAATATGCTTACATCTGGATGAATCCAACCATAGTTTGGATAAACATTGTTTGTTAAATTTAAAGAACTGTAATTTAGTTTGTGCCATGTTTGATTGTCAAAAAGTTTATCAACTGCTTGCTTCATGGTTAGATCACTTGCTATATATTGACCTAAAAAACTTGGAAACTTTATTAAACTGATTGTAAATGTTACTAAAAGAGGATAAATTGCTATTGACATCAAAAGAAAGTTTCTAAGTCTTTTATTAGTACGATTGAACCTCACAATAGAACGGTGATATTTAACAAATACTGCACCAATCAAACCACACAATACTCCTACAATAACAAAGAAGAAAAGCTCTTTTAAATCATAAGGAAATTCAAGCCTGAAGTTTGTTTTAAACAGAGCAGTAATAGTTTCCTCTTCAGATACCCAAACAGCTAAAAGACGAAACATAAATGCTCCACATACTGCACTAAAAAATCCACGCCAATAGTTTTTAACAGCAAAGTAGGTCGATGTTACTTCAATACTAAAAAGTACACCACCTATGGGGGCAGCAAAATTACATGCTACTCCAACAGCACATGCAGCTGCTAAAAGCTCACCATTTCTGGACTGATTCTGAAATGGACTAGAAAAACTATAAAATTTGTTATTTAGTAAAGTTGCAACTATACTTGCAATATGTACAAAAGGACCTTCTTTGCCTATGGGCAACCTACTTCCAATAGAAGCTATTAGCCCTATCATTTTGGCAATTAAAACTTTTAGAGTAAGGTATTCATGAAGCACAACACCTCTCAAAATTGTTTTCATTTCAGGAATACCAGAACCTACAGCTTGTGGTGAAACCATGCTCACAAAATAAACACAAAACAAAATTAACAAAACAGGAAACAATACCCATTCAAGTAAAGATAAAAAACTTAGACCATAACACTTAGCATATAACCAACTGTGGCAGTATTGAACTTTCTGTATACAAAGATCCATACCAAAGCTAAGCAAAGCCATTGATACACCTAAAACTAACAAAAAAAGCCATTCAGACACCATTGAATACCTAAATCGAAGTTTCCAATAGATAAAACTTCTTTTCAATTTTCCCCACTTAGTAGATGTGTATGGAATTATGGGTGTTTTTTCTCGTTGTTTTTCACGCTTTATTGACATCTTTTTAAAAGCTTCCCTAGCAGCTTTTCCTAACTCTTGCTGATGCTGTCCATACATAACAGTTTGCTGATAATCCAGATACTCCACAGAGTAAGAGGAAACAGAGTTTTTTTTTACATCAGACATTTTGAATATTTTGTTAAACTTTCTAATTTTTGTTCTGTTTCACAGGTTTAAACATTAAATTTATAGAATGGTATCATAGATAAACTCTGGAATAAAAATTAAATTTTTATTTAAAATTTCTTACACGTTATTAGTTTATATGCTAGAAATAATTTATAATCCTTTGGATTTGTGTAGTATTAGAGATAATGCATTAAAACAAACTTGGTTTAACAACAGTAAACACAAGTTAGTCTTATAACAGACTATTTGTTTATAATTAGTAATTTAAACTTTTTATTTTTTTCAGTACTCTTATATCATTTTCTACAAAATTTAATTATAAATATGTATATATTTTTAAAATCCTTAGATTTAGTAGATTTAACTCAAACTTTAATATGAAATATTTCAGAAGTTGTAGCTAAAATATTCTTTAAAAATACTCTATAAAACTTATCTTTTAGTTTTCAATAAATAATATCAGTAAAAAATGCTTTTTATTAGAATCAAAACTTTATTTTTATCATTATTTACAAGCTTTTATTAAACAAAATTAGAATAAATTTAACTTGCCTAATTTAAAAATATAATACAATCATAAATTTTAAATAAAGAAAGATCAAAACATTTAAGATAGCTACTACTTCAAACCTGATAACTTTTGTTTAACTTCTTCTAGATTTTCTGCTAGGGTTGCCACTCTTTGAGTTGAAAAAAAACTGTCCTGAGTGACCTCAATTGTCCTGAGTCATCCTGAGTTTTTTAAATCTATGAAAAAATTATAATTTTTAAAAACTAAGTCTTTCAACAAAATTTGTTAGAAAATAACAAAAATTGAAACCTAACCTCATTCAAAACCTTTTTTATGAAAAAACATAACTATGCTGAGTCAGCCTGAGTTTAAAAATAAAATTCAACTATTTTGAGTATATGGTAACCCTGGAATATTATTTAAGGTTTTAAAGTAAAATACCTATGCTTGATATCTGTATTGCCACACTTAAGGCATAAAATAATCCTAGGTGACCATAAACTAGCCTAAGTCATTTTGATTTTTTTAATTAGTAGCAAAAAGTTTTTGCCCCTGATGCACAAACTTTTTATATCTTAAATAATTATTTTTATAATGAAAAGGAAATCAGTATATATATATATTTGGCATGAAGCGCAAAACATTGATTTTTAAATTACTTGGGAGGTGATAAAAAGAGTACAGCCAATAGCAGATGGCAATAACCCTGTTTGTAGGCTGTGCTTAAACAAATCAACAGCCGTTGTGTATGCTTTGATAAAGGAAAGTTGTTCATGGTTGCCACTGATCAAGCTGAGAAAAATTTCCTGACTTTTTACTAAAATTTTCCTGACTTTTCTAAATCAGTTTTACTTATATAAATTGTTCAATTAGTTTAATAAAATACTACCCAAACTATTTAATATAAAATCCTTAAATTAAAAACCAATTAAATAAGAATAAACTTAAGTAACTGTAAAAAAAATACATAAAAAAGTAAATTATATATCTGTTGTATAAAATATTTCCTCTTAACATTTAGTATAAAATTTGTAACAAATAAATATACTCTTATTTACTTTAAAAACTCTACAAAAAGTTTGCGCCTCCCATAAGGATCCTCTTGTTGCCTCCGACTTTGACCAGCTATATCTAAAATTATTTTGAATTTTTTAAATCTGTAAAAAGCATCTTGTAGCTTAGTAAAAACTATATAAATTTAGATCAAAAACCAAAAAAGGGTGTTTACCCCCCTATGCCCTTAACTAAAAATAAAAATGTCTATGTAATAAAAAAAAAATTTAACTAACTGAAATAAAAACTAATCCTAACCCTTTATTGAAAAAACCTTTGGTGGCACGTCATTTAGCAAACACTCACAAGGTTAAAATCTCAACACTAAAAACCACAAAGTGTGGGAAAATCATGAAGCTCAAATCCCAAAGTAAGTATTTGCCGACGCTACAACAAAAAAAAAACACCAACAATCCAATCATGTGATCACTGCCACCAGTGTGAACTCACAATCAGCTGTTGCAAACTCAAATAAACAAATATCTAATTAAAAGTATTTAGTTCTAAAAACATAAAAAACTAACTAGAATAAAGAAATACTGTAAGTAGGAAAAAAAACTATTTGTATGGATAATAATATATACATATATATCAACAATAAAGTCAATAAATAATAAGAGTTTTAAAAATTTGTAAGTATAAAGTTTGTACAAAACTCAAAAAAAATAATAATAAAAATAAAATAAAAAATATACAAATAAAAAAATAAATAAAATTAAAAAAAAAAAATACTAAAATTTAAAAAAAAAAAAAATTAAAAAAATAAATAAAAATTTTGTACCAAATTTATACCTATTCATCTAATTTCTAATAAAAAACATAAAAAAGTGAACTAGCTTAAATCTAACACAATAACAAAATAAAAACAAGTAAAATAACTCAACAATAAAAAAAATAATTTATAACAATCACTCCTTCATTACCAAGACAATTATAAAATAAAGACCAACACATCACAATCTGATGCCCAAATGACATAAATCAAATTTCAACTCAAACAAAACATACATGTAGAAGCACTCTAGATCTACTCCATGTAGTTATTCAACAAAAAGGTTTTATATCTAAATTTAAAAGGATCTTTCTTTAAGTTTTTAAAAGTTTCAGGGACACTAGACCAAAACTTGGGACCCAAATACCTAAAGCAGTTTAGGCCAAGTCTCGTTCTAGGTCTTTCAGTTACAAAATTCATTTTTTTTGAAAATCTTGTATTGTGTGTGTGAACAGAGCTAGCAAGTGTAAATCTATTGTGTTCTACATCAAACCCTTTTATAGTATTACGCATCAACTTACAAATTTACAATTTATACACATTCTTTAATTTTAGCACACCAGTTTTTTTAAATAAAGGGTTTGTTGTTGTCAACGCAGGCACACGACAAACATACCTGATCACTCTTTTTTGCATACAAACAATTGGTTTTAAGTAACAGTCAGCAGCACTACCCCAAACAGACATACAATATTGGATATGCGAATAAAACAAACTATAATATACCATTTTAAGTGTAAATGTGTCCAAATAATATCTCAATTTTGACAAAACATAACAACTCCTAGACAATTTTGATTTCAGAGAACTCAAATGTTTCTTCCAATCCAGCTTATCATCCAAAACCACACCTAAGTATTTTATACTGTCACTCTGCTTAATAAGAAAACCATTAACCTTGACACTAAATTCACAATTTTTTGAAGTTTTATTAAAAAGCAAAAATTTAGTTTTTGAATAATTAATAAAAAGTTTATGAGTATGAAACCATTTATCAACTTTAACTAGTGATGTACCGGACTCACTATCCGGGTCCGGCCGGATATTGCCATTTTTGTCTGATATCCGGATCCGGCCGGATTCTAATTTGAAAAAAAAGTCCGGATCCGGTTCCGGCCGGATTCTAATTTGAAAAAAAAGTCCGGGTCCGGTTCCGGCCGGATTCTAATTTGAAAAAAAAGTCCGGATCCGGGTCCGGCCGGATCCTAACAGAGATCCGGCCGGACCCGGATCTAGTTAGTAAAAAAGAGCATACTGAAAAGTATTTTTCAAAAACATACCCTGTGTAAATTTATAAGAGTCATTTCGTCAGTTAAAATTAAACACCTACTGTGATTAGCTCATTTTTTCCACGTGACTAATTTACATTTGTTTACATTTAAACTATGAAATAAACATTTCATGAAATGCAACTCTTTACGTATGTTGTAAAATTGAAAACTTTAGAAATGAGTACTTGCATTATTTATTGTTTAAAGTTGAGCTCAGAAAATATTTAGAATTAATACGGTTCAATGTACGAGCCAATGAGAATCATATGACGAAATGTTTCAAACTAAATACTGATGCAACAAAATATCAGAAGATGACAGGCAGTTTATATGTTAGCAGTTAGTTAGTTTGGTGTGTAGCTTGAAGAAAGAAAATATCTTGAACGTTTTTGTGAATGCTTATTGTAAGTAGTGTTTTGTTTTGAAAGTGAATATTTCAACAGGTGTTTAATTGTTTTAATATTTAAGCCAGGTTTATAGTCTAATACTTTATTAAACATTTTACAGTTTCTTGTTTACTAAAAGTTTTATTTAATTTTTAGTTTTTTGTTATAAGTCTTTTGATATAGATTTAAATAGCTTCCATTTTTTAAAGTGTTACTAAAGTAATTAATAATTTTGTATATGCTAGTATTTCTTGTTGTGTTTTATATAAAAGATTCATCACTCAAAACTGTCGTGTCTGATTATAGAAAGTAGTCTCAGTTAGAATTTAGTACAGTAACCTCTCGTTTATTTACGCACATTGTATCCACAGAAAAAATGCGTAAAGATGAGAGAGATCGTAAAGATACAAGAGGTAGCAAAAATACTTACTATGATGGCTGTTTTTTGATATTGCTTCTAGTTAAAAGCAGACTGGAGACTCTCCCACTTTAAACAATCTGTTTACTTTAAATATAAATATGAAAATAAAACATAATACTGTACATATATAAAAAAAAAAGAATTTAAATTTATATAAAATAACAATAGTTGTAGAAAAAGTTAATAATTTTAATAATAATAATAATAATAAATTGAGATTTGTATTAGTTGTAAGCTTTATATTTATTAAGTTTCACTGCTACTTTTTGCTAGGAAGATTCATTAGATTTCTTTTTTATATGTTTATTCATATATAGGGTAAGAGTACTGTATTATTTATTTGTGTTTTAAAATTTCATTATACTTTCATTATTTAACACAAAAAATAAATTAACGATGGTTTAAAAATCTACCAGTTTATTGCACGTTTTCTTCAAATTAATCTCGGACAACCGTCCTTCATCAGTGAAACTTTAAAACTACATTATTTATATATAAGTGTCCTGGACTGATTTGCGAATTATTTATAAATCTTTATTATTTAACACAGTCATACTTCTTTCAGAATTTTAATTTAATCTCTAATTGTTATCAAAATTTATGATATACTTAAATATAACTAAATGTTTATCAACAAGTCAAGGAACATAAGTTTACAAAGTCTAAATATATAGAGGTAATATAGCATTTAAAAACATATTTTAAATTAAAAAAATACAATAAACCTAATTTGTGCAATAATAAAAAAAAAAAATTTTTTTTGAATTTTTTAGAATTCTTAAATGCGTAACTAAACAAGAGTGCGTAACGTCACGAGTGCGTAAAGATGCGAGCGGTTACTGTATTTGTTAGATATTAATTAAATAAGGTAGGATTTAATTATGATGGGTAGTACTAATTAGTTAAGTGTACCACAATCAGTCCACAACTTTACTACCAAATTGTCAACCTTTGCTAGCTGTTCTACTGATTACTAGATTAAAGTAATTTTTTCAGTTTTCAATAACCTCATTCTGACTCAGGCTTGTTTATACTCACTCTAGCTAGTTTTATTGACTTAAACAGTGGCAACCCTGCTAGTTTGAAAATTTTTGGGAATTTTAGAAAATCTTGGACTGCCTCAGGCTAGTTTAGTTTTTTATAAAAACTCAGGCTAGTTTTCTTTTAGATTTTGAATGAGTTTGAGCTGATCCAGTTTTCAATATTTTGTAATTTTCTAGTGTATTTTGTTCAAGAACTTGATTTCAGATATTCAATTGTAAATAACACCTAAATTTGTAAACCTTGTGGCTAGCTGTTCTACTTATTATTAGATTAAAGTTTTTTTTTTCAGTTTTTAAAAACCTCATTCTGACTCAGGCTAGTTTATTCTAGTGATGTACCGGACTCACTATCCGGGTCCGGCCGGATATTGCCATTTTTGTCTGATATCCGGATCCGGCCGGATTCTAATTTGAAAAAAAAGTCCGGATCTGGTTCCAGCCGGACTCTAATTTGAAAAAAAAGTTTTTGGGTCCGGTACATCACTAACTTTAACCAACTCCTTATTAATTTCATTTAAATACTCAGAATCACTATGTTGTTAGCTCAAGCAGGCATCATCAGCAAACAATCTCATATTTATCTCAGTAGAGGAAAAATTATCATTAATATACACAAGAAACAACAAAGGACCCAAACAAGAACTTTGTGGTATTCCAACATTCACAATTTCACGCTCAGACACAACATTATTTATGACCGTTGATTGACTTCTATCTTTTAAATAATCTTTAAGTAAATTTAACATTGAACCTTTTATATTATAATTTTTAAGTTTAGATATTAGAATTTTATAATTAACCGTGTTAAATGCTTTAGCCAAATCCAAAAATACAGAGAAATTTATTAATTTTCTTTCACCAGCCTGAATTAACTCATCAACAATCTGATTCACAACTAGTTCAGTCGTACTATTCTCTCTAAACTGTTTTTCATGTAACACCTCATTCAACAAAAAGAATTATTTCAACCTCTCACACACTAAAAACTCAAAAATTTTCGAAGATGGGGATAAAAGAAAAATAGGTCTGTAGTTATTAATGTTTTTTTTTTACCAGATTTATAAATAGGGATTACCTCAGCAAATTTAAGCGACTCAGGAAACACACCATACTCAACACATTTATTATACAATTTAGAAAGATAAGGAGAAATGATTTTTGCACTGAGCTTCACAAAACGATTATTAGGGACATCAGAACGCACACTTTTGTTTGGATTTAAAGTTTTAATGTAATTCAGAATCTTACTATCAGAAACTTCATTAAAGACATAATCATTTTCAACTGAACCAGACAAATACTCATCATTCTTTACATCAACAACATCTTTTCTCTTTTTTAACAAATTGTCAGCAATATTTACAAAATTTTTATTCATTAGATTGCCTACACATTTTGGGTCATTCACAATTTCACCACACTCATCAAGCACACCTTTAATTTTACAACTAGATGTAGATTTAATGGAAACAATTTTCATAATTTTTTACTATTTTGTTTATTCTTTTTAACTAGTTGTTTATAATAAAGTCGCTTGGAACATTCTATTACTCTGTTTAATATATTTCGATACTTTTTAAAACAAACAGAAATTTTTTTTGTTTTATCTTTAATGGCAAATTTAAACATTAAGTTTTTAAAGTTAACTGAGATTATTATACCTTTTGTTATCCACGGTTTAGCTTTTAGTTTTTGTTGTTTTTTACTTAAAATTTTGACTGGAGCATGATCAAATACCGTCCCACTAAAAATACTCTCAAATTCATCCCAACATTTATTAACATCTTCACAATTTTCAGCACACAGGTTCATGCCTCTCAATTTAACACTCAAATCATTCAGAAAAGCTCCAACTTCAAACTTACTGAAGTCCTGAAAGGACCTCAGATCACAATACTCATTTTTGGACTTTTTTCATTCAATTTCACATATAACAGGCATATGATCAGATATATCATAATCCACAACATTAACATTTAGCTTTTCACAATCAAAACTAGAATAAACATGATCAATCAAAGAACTAGACAAATAATCAGCAGAATGCCTAGTTGGCAAATCAACAAATTGCAAAGCACCAGCACTAGAAATACAATCCAAGTAGTCAAAAGTACTCTGATCTCTATTAAACAAGTTTATATTTATATCACCACCAATTATAAAAAAATTATTCTTTTCATTTAATAGGTCTAAAACTTTAAAGAAAATTTTCTTTAAAATTATCAAATGTAGTGCTTGGATGTCTATATACATTACCAACTACAAAAGATTTATTGTTTTCAAGTTTAATAGAGATCCACAAATCATCTACATCACACTGCTCAAAAGACACACCTTCTACAACCTCATAAGAGTGGCAAGCTCTAACAAAAAATGCAACACCACCAGATTGATTACTATTAGACAATTTATTTACAAAATCATATCCATACAACTTACTTACAAAAGGTCTCAGATTTGTTAGCCATGTTTCACACACACAAATCACATCAGGCAACCTCTCAGTTACACTCAAAAATTCCTCAATTTTATAAAGATTTGCATTCAAGCTTCTTATATTCATAAAGACAATACTAATACAATTTTTCTTGTTAAATTTCACACTATACAGATCTAAGTTACTCTTATTCTTATATTCAGAAATACTAGGTTTAACAGATTCATAAAAACAATCAAAATCAAAGTTGTTAACAATCTTAAAAGGAAAAACAGACTCCTTACATATTTCACAATAAAATTTGTAATCACCTTGTTTGTATAGGCTTAGTTTCATTTTATTTTCAGAAGCACACTCAACATGACATTTTTGGAAGCATATAAAACAGGTTAAACAATTTTTAAAATTTTTACAAAACAACTAACATTTTAAGCATACAGACATTTTTAGCTCACAGGTTTCACAAAAAAAGGGTAAATCATTTTTGCACACTTCTGCAAACTTTTTAATTGATACTTTTGAACATTTAAGATGTATCCATTTAAAGCAGCCTTCACAAAACAAACAATCATCTAAATTAGAGAATTTTTTAAAACAAGATTTGCAGAAATCATCACTCCCAACATTAATTAGTCCTAGGTTATTTACACAGTCTATACAATAAAAAGGACCTTCATAATTAACATAAAAATTTAACTCATGTTCAGATATTCCACAACAACTTAAATGGAACCATTTTTCACAAATATCACAACAAATAGAATTAGTTTTTGGATATTCAAAATCTTTTTGACATACACTACAAACAGATTCTAAATCAACTAATCTATCTAACTTAAGTTTTAAAGAACTCAATTAAACAAAAAAAAAAAAAAAAAGTATATTTATAACTTGAAACAAATAAATTATTCTTAGTTCTGCAGTTTTTCAATATCTTCAACTGAGTTGATAACATTCACTTTCAACTTCTCATCCTTTCTCAACAAAATTGTACCACTTGAGGACCATGCATATTTACAACCTTTTTCTTTTTGAAACCTCTTAGCAAGATAAAGAAGGTTCCTACTAGTTTTTGACAAATTTTCATTAAGATAAACCCTTTCAGCCTTTATGTCAGTCAAATCAGCATTAATTAACTTCTTTTTTTCTTTCATAACTTTAATTTTTTGATCTCTAGATTTAAATGTAACTAATATAGGATTAAACATCATTTTTCCTTCCTTCTTCTCTTGGTTGGTTCCAGCATCTATGGTCCTCAAGCGCCTAATTTTTCCGACCTGATGTCTCTCTATTCTTGAATCTACTTTCTTTAAAACCTTCATTGCAACAATCTAAACATTTTCATTTTCACAAGTTGGTACACCCTGTATTTCAACATTGTTGCCTTTCATCCAGTTTTCAATCTGATTCAGCTTAATGTTTGCTTGCTTGCCATTTTCTTCCATATCAAACATTTTTTTAGTCAACTTCTCATTTTCCAATTTCACAGTTTTTACATCCTCCTTGATTTTTTCATTCTCTGTCCTTTAATCATCAAACTTTGAATACAAAAAATCTTATGAATGCTTCAAAGAGTCAATCACTTTTTTTTGATCAGCTAACTTATCAGTAACTTCCTTTATTTGAGTACTAAGCTTATCAGTTGACTCTTTATGCACTAAATATAAACATAAGTTGTTTACAACTTTAGACTTTTTCAAAATACACCAAACTTCAGGTGTTAAAGCCTAATTTGTAAAATTCTAGGTTAAATGACAACTCTGTTAAGCTCTTTAAATTTATGTTGCTAAAAATACAACTCACTATAGAGGTTTTTTCTCTATCTTTTAGTAACATTTATTTTTACAGATAAAAGTTAAGTTAAAAACTGATGCTTGCAAGTTGCTCTTTTGACTAGTTTAGAATGTTTTAATTTGATTGCTCTTTTAAGGGAGGAAATTATGTGCTGCCCATGGTATAATATGGTTTCCATGGTCAAATTTGGAAGTAGTGAAACAAAATTAGCAGAAAAATTGTTTATAAAACAAATGGTGTGTAGCTGGCAACCAAAATATTTTCCAAACCAATTACCATAGTTGTGAGCATTCACATTGCGGCATATCTAAGGTCGCTTCTGTTTGGCTAATATGTTACTTATTTTTGATTAAAGTAATAAAACTTTTTTTAGTTTAATTTTTATATATTTGGTAAGGTGGGTTGAGGATAAGGGTATAGATGTTCTTAATATTCTGTTGTAACATCTATTTACCTCATTTGCATAATGTTATGAATGAAAACATTTCCAAAACTTTACAACTGCAGCCAACCAACTCTCAATTTAAATTTTTCAAAATACTGTTTACATGGAAGGTATTGAAAACAAAGCATAGAAGCTAGTTGATAGTCATTAAAGTATTTAGTTTTGTTATAACTGATAACTTGTTCACAGTGAAACAATGATTGAGCAAGGATTTAACTATGACAGGGTTGCCACTCTTTGAAACAAAAAATCTTTCCTGAGTTTCCCTGAGTTTTTTTTAAATTCTTAATTTTTTTTTATAAATTAATTAATTTAATTTAAATACTGAGAATATTGAAGAACTAGCAGCAAGGCTAAAAAAATCTAAATATGCACTTAAAAATAAATAAAATTAATTTTTTTGATCAAAATATTGAAACTGGATTAATTAAATCAAATTTTAGATCTAGAAAAAATTTTCCTTGAAATTTTTTAAAAAATCTTAAAACTTCCCTGAAATTTATTGAAAAAATAAAAACCCTCTAAGTTTCCCTGAGATTTTCTATAATTTGAAAATTGCCTGAGTTTCTTTGAGTTCCCTGAGTGTGTGGTAACCCTGCTATGACCTTAAAGTCAAGAGTTATACTTTTTGTTGAGTTGAAATTAGTGTGCTTCACTTCCATTTGGTTAAACAACTATACTATGAAAATTGTTCAACATTAAAAATTACTTGATTTTTTCTTAGAACTATGAAACACGAGCATTAACTTGGCTTGAGTATCCATTTTTGGCATCTTTTAAACTTCAAAATTTAAGACCTATCATTTTACTTGTCTTTTAAGCTAACTAATTTTTTTCTAAAAAACGTTCCTTTATCTTGATTTTAGTAATATTTTCAATCGGATTAGGGTTTGACTTTTTGAGTGGGGCCCCTTTAAAAAAATGGGAGGTTTTTACTAATAAGGAACTAGTAACAAAAAAAGGTAAAATACTTTTTAAATTTTTCTTAGAAATATGTTGCAAGAACTAAAGTTTTTTTAATAGTTTAATAGGTTAAATTGGTTCTCGCAACATGTTAAAAGAAAAGGTTAAAAAAAGCTTTAATTTTATTCTAAAATGTTTAACAAAAATATCTTTATTACAGAGAGAATTAAAAAATTTACTCACCAATAAAATAAATTTACTAAAGAGTATTATAAAAATATAGTAACAATTTCATTGTATTTTCGAGATATGTTGCAAGAAATAAAAAAAGCCAAACTACTATGCTTTTTCTATAAGCTCTAGCACTGACCCAATAAGCCCAAACTCAAAAAAAAACCTTAGCTGTATCATTACACTATTAAATTCAGTAAAATATAACATTTTAGAACAAAGAACAAATAAATTTTTGTGATTTTAAACTTTTAAGTCACGAAAAACGACTTAATCTTATTTTTTCTGAAAAAAAAAGCGCTCAAAATATTTGACCCAAGGACCTGGTACACGAAAAACCTTTTACTTATTGAGTTGCACACCACTTAGATACCTTTTAAAGCCTTTTTAAGTTTAGGTTAACAACAAATTATATTTTGTTTCAAAAATTGATAATGATTTCAGTCAACATAAGTCTTATAAATAAACTGAGATACAAAAAAAAGCTAAAAAATTGAACTACAGATATTTAAACATTACAAAATTTCAGGATTAATGTCACTAAATGAGTTACTGTACATAGAAAACAAAGTGTAATGTTTTTATGATTTTTTTTACCTTTGTTAATTAATTTCTTACACATACTAAGATAAAAAGTTTTATATGATCGAAATAAATATGTCCAAGTTTTATATGATCAAGTTTGAGATAATCGAGTCTAATATTTGTCCTGGACAAGACGTTAAAAGGTACCAATGGTGTGCAGATCGATAAGTATAAGGTTTTTTTGTACACCAGGTCCTAGGACTAATTGTTTCAAACGCGTTTTTTTGTTTAATTAACAATACATATGATCGAACTTAATATTATTAAGTTTAAAATGACAGAGTTTAATATGTGCGATTTTAATTATCGCAATTAGTTATTTAGTTTTATGTTATCGCAACTAAAATGATAACGAGTTGAAATTGACAGCAAAATGTTTTAACTGATTTCCTGGAGCCTGTGCGACCAACGAAAAATATTTAGATAAAACACTAAAAACATTCATTACATTTAAAATACTTTAAATATAATGGTAAGGTTTACTTCTCAAGTCATTATTCTGTTTTAATTATTTCCAACTTTATTTATTCAATTAAAATTTCACATGTAGATGAATTAAAGTGTAAGCATTGCGCCTGCTTCGCACTGCTTTTGTGAAGAGAAGAGAAATCTTTTTTCTTCGAAAAGCAGACTGCATAAAAATAGACGTCGCAAGAAGGGCGTAGGCTTTTGATAATAACACTCAACGAAGAGACATTTTACTTACACAAATAAGCGTAGGCATTTTACGTTTACAGCCAACGAAGGTTTTTCGTATTAGGCATTTGTTATCACTTAGAGAGGGCTTTGTTTGATTACACATTAAGCGTAGAGGCTTATTTTTCACGTAGCCAGTCCGCAAAAACGTTTGATCGAGAGATTGAGTTTCAACCCGAAACGAATACCGGCGTTAGAAACCAGCTCGAGACGTCTAGTAGTAGTCAGCCCAGTGATTTGTTGTGGTAACTTAGTTCCTGAGCTTTTGTCCTGCACGAGTGTGAGTGTCTTTTTTTTGTATCGTAATAATAGTTTAGGTTTAAAATAAACTTTGTGTTAACAATTCTCTATCTAATAGTTTAATTTAACTAACTAAGTTTATAATTATCTAAGTTAGAATATAGTAAGTTAACGGTCGATTACGAAAGTAGCATTTGTTAAGTATTTTCTAATTTGTAATTGACTACGGTAAGTGGTCATTATTATACTAAGTCGAGCCTCGACTAACTATACCTCGTTTCCAGTTCGCATTACTGAGCTCATTCTCGGTTAAGTGCGGTGAAAAATCAACAGATCGCATTACTGAGTCCCAACTTGGTTAATTGCGTAAGAATTCGTACCAATTCGCATTACTGAGCGTTGACTCGGTTAATCGCGGAGAATTCTTATCTGTTTGCATTTCTGAGTTCTATCTCGGTTAATTGCAATTGATTTCTTCACGGAAACTCTCTGATTGGTTATTCCCTTGAAGTATGAGTTCCAAAAATAGGAATCCCAAGGCCATGTCAACAACCCACATCACTGGCATGGTCAAGAAGCACACCAAGCGTGCACACTCGGCCGATAAAGCGTCAAGCTTTAAGAGGCGAGACCAACAAAGTAACTCCGAGCTGTTAGCAGATCCTCACGCAGCTACAATCAAACCTTCAACTGTAGAAACCGTACCTACTAAAGAAGAACTAAACAAAACAGAAAACAGAGAATCAACAGCAGAGGGTTATAGTGGCGTCCTCGGGTGGGCTCGAACCACCAACCTTTCGATTAACAGTCGAAATTAAAATTTGTTGATTTGTGCGCCCACCCGTGGACGCCACTATAACCCTCTGCTGTTGATTCTCTGTTTTCTGTTTTGTTTAGTTCTTCTTTAGTAGGTACGGTTTCTACAGTTGAAGGTTTGATTGTAGCTGCGTGAGGATCTGCTAACAGCTCGGAGTTACTTTGTTGGTCTCGCCTCTTAAAGCTTGACGCTTTATCGGCCGAGTGTGCACGCTTGGTGTGCTTCTTGACCATGCCAGTGATGTGGGTTGTTGACATGGCCTTGGGATTCCTATTTTTGGAACTCATACTTCAAGGGAATAACCAATCAGAGAGTTTCCGTGAAGAAATCAATTGCAATTAACCGAGATAGAACTCAGAAATGCAAACAGATAAGAATTCTCCGCGATTAACCGAGTCAACGCTCAGTAATGCGAATTGGTACGAATTCTTACGCAATTAACCAAGTTGGGACTCAGTAATGCGATCTGTTGATTTTTCACCGCACTTAACCGAGAATGAGCTCAGTAATGCGAACTGGAAACGAGGTATAGTTAGTCGAGGCTCGACTTAGTATAATAATGACCACTTACCGTAGTCAATTACAAATTAGAAAATACTTAACAAATGCTACTTTCGTAATCGACCGTTAACTTACTATATTCTAACTTAGATAATTATAAACTTAGTTAGTTAAATTAAACTATTAGATAGAGAATTGTTAACACAAAGTTTATTTTACACCTAAACTATTATTACGATACAAAAAAAAGACACTCACACTCGTGCAGGACAAAAGCTCAGGAACTAAGTTACCACAACAAATCACTGGGCTGACTACTACTAGACGTCTCGAGCTGGTTTCTAACGCCGGTATTCGTTTCGGGTTGAAACTCAATCTCTCGATCAAACGTTTTTGCGGACTGGCTACGTGAAAAATAAGCCTCTACGCTTAATGTGTAATCAAACAAAGCCCTCTCTAAGTGATAACAAATGCCTAATACGAAAAACCTTCGTTGGCTGTAAACGTAAAATGCCTACGCTTATTTGTGTAAGTAAAATGTCTCTTCGTTGAGTGTTATTATCAAAAGCCTACGCCCTTCTTGCGACGTCTATTTTTATGCAGTCTGCTTTTCGAAGAAAAAAGATTTCTCTTCTCTTCACAAAAGCAGTGCGAAGCAGGCGCAATGCTTACAAAAGCTCTAATTTTAAAGAGAAGTTTCAAAGGACTTTATAATAATGTTTCTAAATTGTTAGTAATTAACATATAGTTAATGAACAACTATTACAGTCTTAATTATAATTTTATACATAAATAGCTATATTTTTACAGAGTAAGTTAATCGTGACAATGTCCTTAACAGTGAGAGAAAATAAAATCAGTCTTATTTTAGAACTTGTTTCTTAAAAAACTACTTTTGACAAAATTAAAAAGTAGCACGAATTAAAATATTTTTATACTAATTTTATTAAACATAACCTTAACTTACATTATAACTGAAAAGTAGTCTAACATATTGATAGCAACTTACTTTATTTTCAAAGTATTTTGGTTAAAATTACTAAAGAAAAAAAGTTTGTTAACAAACAGAAAAAAATGCTACCTTGCTTAAGAAAGTCTAGACATGCCCTGCTTCCTAGTTGTATTTTTAAATCTAAATGATGAAAGCTATATTGGTACATAAAACCTCATACGCACACGGTATATCATAAAAATGATTTCAAACTACTAAAAGCAGGTGTAAATAGGTGCTTTCAGAAGAGCTACTAGTCGAACGAATCTATCAGTCTAAACACACGCAAGGAAAAAACTTATCATTACGAGTTAACATACAGCTACTACTACAGAAATAGCAAAAAAAAGAACGGAAAGAAATTTGTTTAACTATAATGTATCTTTCTGCAGAAATGTAGCGACAGCGGTTGGTACAAACTTTTAAATGATTGTTGTAAAAACTTTACTGAAGACTGACCATATAGCAAGTGTTTTAATAAAAAACATTATATAATTTGTTTTTATGTATTTTAATTAAAAAACGGACGTGCAACTGCGAAAGCAGGAATTTTCGGTTGATGGCAAATACTTGACGGAAAATTTAATTCTTAAAACGAAGGTAAAAACAGAAAAACATTATAAATATTTTTGATTCCGTTGATTTTCTTTTAAATGCCTGTAAACAAAACGTAAATATAGATTTAGATAACTAATCAAAAATTTAAATTTAAGCGTTTGCTAACTAAGATCCTAGCGAAACAAGTTCATTGAATATATAGTAATATAAATTAAACAGTATATTTCTTATCCATACTAACATATGTTTCCGTGTGTTAATGGGTTAACACACTTCAACGTAATCTGTAAAAAGTACTGTAAGGAAAGAATATATGCTTAAGTAGGTATATATATGTATACTTATTTATTAGAAATAAATACTATTGATTATTATAAATTAACTATTAATCAACAATAATCTGTTTTTATAGTAAATACTTTTAATTTTAATGAGCCTATATATATATATACCTACTTTAGCTTCTATTCTTTCCTTACAGTATTCATTTTTTTATTGAGCTCCGTTGAAGTGTGTTTACCCGTTACACATAGAAACATATATAAGTATAATAAATAAATATACTGTTTAATTTGTTATTACTATAGTTTTAAATAGGAATCCTTTTGTAACATTCGAGCTTTTTCGCATTGCATGTAGACTCGAAGTATAAAAATTCACTTATTATATGTATTTATAACGTATATGTATAACGTATATGTTAAAACGTATATGTATTTATATGAATTAGGTCTTTTTATGTTTAAGTTTAACAACAATTTGTTACCAGATAACTTTAAAGATTACTATACAAGTGTAAAAAATGTACATAATTATCATACCAGGTCTTCAGAAACAAATTTTTTCCTACCTAGATTCAACAGCAAAATAGGTCATAAATCACTATCCTTCCAAGGTAGTAAGTTGTGGACTAAGTTACCATTAAGTTTAAAAAGTATAAGTCATTTTGGAAAGTTCCAGCATGAACTTAAAAGTTATCTTTTAAATAGTAATTCTCAAGGTCATTAGTGATCATTCCTACTCCCTATTTACTTTGTTTAAGGAGTTAATAGTAGTTGTCATTTAATATCCAAATTTTTATTAATTTTTTTATATTTTAGTTTTTTTTTTGTCCGAATTTGATTTGTTTGGCCACAGTAACATTGGTTTAGACTGGATTTTATCATTTTCTATCTAATTATTTCTAAGATTGTAGTTAAAGTTTACTATTTAGTAATTCATTTAGTATCCAATTTTTTGTTTATTTTTTTAATTTTTTTGTTGGATAGTAGATTTGTTTGGTTACATTAACATTGGTTTAGTTGAGATTTTAGCATTTTCTGTCCAGTAATTTTTAAGACTATTCCTTAAGATTACTTTTTAATTAAGTTCAGAATACTTACAAAAATTTTTTTTTTTTTTTATCTTTCTTCTGCTTACAAACTTTTTTTAATATATACTTTATTATTATATATTTTTTATTGCATGAAAATGTAAAATGAATAGTTATAGATGTTTATATTTTAGCAGAAAATAAAGTATTTAAAAAGCAAGCTGAGAAAACTGTTTCAAGCAAATTTATATTAAAGAAAAATCTCTTTTTGAGCAAAGCAAAATTATTCTTTTTTATGTTTACAAATGTTGTTTTCTTTCTATTATTTCAGTTAAGACTTAGACAAGTTTTTTAAAGAGAAAAGAGTTTTTTTTTTTTTTTTTTTTTTTTTTTTTTAACGTATCTTCATGTTTTTATTTATAAAAGTTAAGTTCAGTTATTGTAAAAATCACTTCTTTAATATTCTATAAAAAAAAATTTTACAATCGTTTATGTAGCTATTCAAATGTGAAATATTTTTATCTTCAACTTAAATTATCAAAAGAAAGGAAAAAAAAAAAAAAAAACCTTTTTAGCACAAAATACTTAATTAAAATAATATATTTATTCTATACTTTTTATCTAGTTTAAGCAATTTTTTTTTATGGATACAGCTTTATTTCAATTTGTTTGAATATTGCAGTTTTACGTTATTTTTATTTTTTTTTCAATGTTATAGTTATATTTTACTGTTACTTACTTTTTGATAGGTTAAAATAAGTTGGTAGTAGAGTCGAAATTCTTAAACACACATAAAAAAAAAGGAAATAACTCAATATATATATATATTTTTTCTTTTTAAATTATATAAAAGGGTAATTTATTTGCAAAATTCTGGATTAATTTTAAAATTCAAATTTCAGATAAAAACTTAACCTTTTAACGTAAAGTTAGATATATATTTATGTGTATATAGTGTTAGATATATGTGTGTGTAAAAATTCTTTAATTTTTTTGGAAAGTTCTTTTTTTTTTCTATTTATTTTTTAAGAAAAATATTTAATGTTGTAAAATTTAATAGTGTCTCTTTTTATAGAGCTTTTCGTTTTAGAGTTTAAATTTTTTATTTTTTTCATTTTTAGCTCATTATAATATTGATTAAGTTTGGGTATGCAACTCGATGACCGAGAGGTCTTTTTGCTATCCAGGTCATTGAACCAAAACATTTTTTAACAAAAAATATTTTTTTTTTTTTTTCGCTTTTTGTTCAATAAACTATATATAACATTATCTAGGAAATAATAAAAGAACAAAAAAAATACATTTTTATGGAAGGTTGTAAGTTCTATAATGTTTAAAAAAATCGAAACTTATTCACAAAATATCAGATTCTCGAAGGAACAAAAACGAAATCAAACTGAACATATTTCCTTTGAAATTTCACAAAAAAAAAAATTGTCTAGAAATTTGTTGAACTATATACTAATTATAATATGATGTAATTGTATAATTGTAAAACTTGAGCTCACATTATTGTGCGAAGGTTGGTAGCCTTTTATAAGTTTTGAATCATTTTTTTAGAAAAAGTTGTTTGTGGGTCTTAATGTTAACAAAATAGTCTTCTGCGAGTCGCACTTAACTTAAAATAACTGGAGTTATTAGTGCAAAAATAGAATTTCAAATAAAATTTATTGTAAAATAAGTAATAGTCGAGCACTATTAAAAACTAGTTATAAAACTATGAGTTTGATTATAAGTTTTTATCTTAAAAACTTATTATTGCTCAAAAAGACTTCTTTTTAGCTGAAAAGTACCTAGTTGGTCGCATATTTGTGTTTTGTGGGCCGCAGTCTACTGACACCTGTTATAGTGTTTTTGTATTTATTTACGCTTTTATCAAACTGCCTATATATATATATTTATTTTTCTAATTATATAAAAACTATAATTTAAACAGCTGTTTCACACATTGAAATGTAAAATTTTATGTGATCGTCAGTAAGTAACAGTTTATTATGATAGTGAACAGAAATTTCGATTTTAGAATTTTTATAATAATTGTGACGTAGTAATAGTACAGTTTATTGTACGATTAGCTGAATTTGAAATACGCTGTGAATATTATTTTATGCTTTTTAGGAAAGTTTAAAAAGGTTATTTTGGAAAAATGTTTTAAGCTATTAGAAAAAGCTTTTTAGACTGTTGGGAAAAATGTTATAAAATACTCGTGTTTGCCGCTTCGATTTTATTTTGTTTTAATATTTAGTGGGTTTTAATTTTGTTAAAAAAGTATTTTTGATAATGGATGCATATGTTTTGTCTTTCGCTTTTCTTGTTTAGTGTTACGTTCTTATCTGATTTTTCGATTTCTATTTTTCCTAAGTTACAAATTTTGCAGCCGAATTTAGTATTGAATTTTAATTTTGTCCTGTTTAATATTTCCCATTTAATTTTGTAGTCTGTATTGTTATCTTTTAAGTTCCATATATAATTCGCTAGTTCTGTTGTGTGTCTTTTGTTAATATTGTTGAATGATGATTTGTGGTTTCTGTATCTTTGTTTAAAGGTATTTCCTGTCGATCCTATATACTGCTTTGTTGTTTTATTTGATGTTACTGTTGCTTTATAAATTATATTTGACACTAGGCATTCGTTATTTAAAGGGCAAGCTTCTTTACGGCAATTACAAAGTTTATCTTTTATGGTGCTTTTATCGTCTATCTTGCTTTTGTTTAATATTTTGTTGTTGTGAGCTATTATTTTACTTCTGAAATTATTTGTGCAACTGTAAGATATTTTGATAGTGTTTCGGTTGAATATTTTATGGAATGGGTGGTTTTCGTCAAATGATGTAGTAATCAGGTTTAAAAATTGTTTGCCTACTTTGGAACTTATATTTAGACTGAATGGTGGGTTGAAATATATTATGTCTCTTTTTCTTTGTTTTTTATTTCTTTCTGGTAAAGTGGTTTTATCGTATTTTAAGGTGTTTTAATAATTGGTCGAATTTAATGCTTTTTGGCATTCATTTTTTTACATTGTTGAAGGATTCTTTGTTATTAGATAATTTTATTAGTCTTCTGTTTATTGTTTCGGGTAGTTGTTTTAGTATTTGTCGAGGGTGGTTGGAGTATTGAAGGATACATCTAAGAAGTCTGTTTGGAATAATCCGGATTCTATTGTTATAGCCGTTTTGTTTGAATAGTTTAATTAAATATTTAGCGGTGTTTTCAGCTGATAACGGTGATTTGCTTCTTATTATCCCTAGCCCGTCATATATATATATATATATATATATGAGACAATGTTTTAAGAAATATATTATATAAACAGAATAATTTGAATATCTATGAAGAATTAAGACTAGCTTATATTGCGAGTATTTTCCTTAAATTACTTGTTAAAATTCTGAAATAAAACACAGCTAAATTTTATAGAACTTATTGATAAGTTTCTTAGTTTGTCTCTCATTGACTACTTTATGTTTTAGTTTTGTTGTCTGACGTAAAAATTTATTTGTAAAATTATAATTTTCATATAATTATAAATTATATAAAAATGTATTACTATCTTTATTATAAAAACAAATTGTACAGTAATCTTCCTTTATTGTACCAACATATGTTTCTGTGTGTTAACGAATCAACATACTTAAACTGGGTTGTAAATGGGAAGAATAATTCATTCTTATTCTTAGAAAGTTATTCTTACCATTAACAACCCAGTTGAAGTATATTGATTCGTTAACACACAAAAACATATGTTGGTACAACAAAGGAAGATTACTGTACAATTTATTTTTATTTATATTCCAGTGAAGTTATTTCACTAGTATCTTTTGTTAGCAAACAATTAAACCTATATTTTTGAACAGTTATCTTTATTATATATATATATATTTATATATATACTGTACCAAGAAAAAGTTTATTTTGTATATTTTAGTTCTACATATATATATATATATATATAAGTGTATTATTTATACCTTTATAGAGATCTTTAGTTTAAATATATGAGATATTTAGTTTTAAGCTTAAAATTATAAATACATAAGGGCTTTTTGTGTTATTTAGAAAGCTATACAGTAAGGCAAGAGTTCAGTTATGTGATAAATATTCTTACAAGTTTGTTTTGCCAAAATGGATTGTTTCCAGGATTAAACAATTGAATACAGGTGAAAATAGATCAAAAAATGATTTAGTATGTATCAGTAAAATTTCAAAAACTTCTGACATAAACAGTAGGAACTTAAGTTTGAACACTTTAGCTAGCTTCATATTTATATGAAGCAAGTAATAACATAAATATGTCAAAAGTTTAGTTTAAAGAGAAATAAAATTGTAATTAAAATGATCAATTATAAATAAGACTGATTTCTAAAACTAAATGTGACCGATTTATATTTATAGCCAATGTTTTTATGAAGAATAAAAAAGTAATATCGCCTTTCAGTATGATTAAAATTTTGCAGATGCTCCAAATAAAGTAAACAAGGAAACCACTTATTCAAATTTTGAGTTTTTTTAAACAACTAACAAACTATAACATCTAATAGATAAAGTATCTTTAAAGTAAACATTGTTCAAACCGCCAATAACTACATTAAATTCACTAAAGAGAAGAAGTTATCTATAAATACAGAAAAACTATTGAAGTTATAATAAACATTAAGAAGTACAAAAAATTGATGGTCACAAAACCAGAAGAGAGTTCTGTATTTTTGTTTGAAGTTTAATCCATTATACAAATAAATTGCAAAATACTGTATCATAACAATCAAAGTTCACAAAGATAGGACAAATTAATAATTTTTAATTGGCACAAATTGAAAAGACAATTGTTGAGTTTTTAAATGGTTTAGTTAGTAAAAGGAAATGTTTTTAATTATTAAAGTAATATGGATTTGAAGCAAAAGCAACAAATAAATTTGTACAAAGTATAACTATCTTCTTCTTTATCTCTAAAACCTATAAAAACGGAGAAGAGTATGAGTCAAAAGTATTAACCTACCGCGCCGTATCCAGAATCCGCATTTTTTTACTGAGACCCAGATCTGGTGGGATCCTAATTTTGTGAGTCAAATAGATCACCAAAGTAAACTATTCCACAGTACCAGCACTTATACTAACTGCAGTTGATGTACATTAAAACGTTTACAAACATTTATTTGTGTTATCTTGTTGCTATAGAGAGTACAAGAATATTTTATAAAAAAACAAAGAAATTTTTTTAAATTGCTTTTATTTAGAATTTGTTTACCTTATTTGTACCAATTAAAGCATGTTGATTGATTGATTGATTGAAAGTATTTTATATTTCTTCATTTTATGACAAACGAATACTTTTTCATATACAGAGTTTTAAGTTTTAATGATTTTATTTATATATAAATGAATTAATTTTGTACACATTTTATAATGTTATATTAGGTAATTTCTATTTAATGGAATTCATATTACAGCGTTTTGTACATACGGGCCGTATTTTATTGACTTTTGTGGGACGCTTTAATTTTGTTAAACTAGTATTTTATAAGGAAGTTATGTCCAGAATAGCTCTACTAATAAAAGCAAAAAGACAACAAATTACAATTTAAAACTTAGATTAGTTACAACAAAAAATGTTTTAAGAACTAGGCAATGGTTAAAATAAACAACTGTATAAACAACAATGGACAAATTCTTAAACTTATTGAAATCTAGATAAAACTAAAGTCATAATAATTTATTTATTACTAACATGTATACTTTTTTTATTTTAGTTGGTTTTCACTTTTAATTAAGCAACAAAAATGCAAGTATATTACTGTTTTATTTTGTTATTCAAGTTCAGTAGGAAAAACCGACCTTTTCATACAATAATAAAACAGTTTAGTAGCACCTATACAATAGCACTTATACATTTTTTAACTTATTAATGCATAAAAACGAAGAACTAATTCGGTTACATGACGATTCAAATTCTTAAATGATATTTTTTTAGACCATATCTCGAAAAGTAATAAGTGTTTAAAAAAAAATTAAAAAAACGGTTGTAGATCAAATTGATAAAATTATGAATACAAAAAAAAAACTGAAAACAAAAGTAATTAAAAGAAAATTTTAAAACCTACTAAAAATAGTTATTTATTTTACCTTATTTTAGCCATATCTTTAAATTAATTGAAATTTAGCAAAATGAAGAAAAAAAAGGTCTCTACTTATTAACTAGACCTACATACGTTTTTTTTTTCAAATATATTTACTTTTGAGTTCTTGTCCTTTTTTTTTAAAAGATTTTGAATTGTCGTACGTGCACCCAACTATATTCATATGATTGAATCTTTTAATTAATGAAGAAACAATTAAAAACAGTGAAAACTAAACTGCCAATAAAAAACTTATAAATTCACTAAATAGTCAATACATAGCTGTTTAGTAATTCAGTTTTAATTGAAGTTAAAGTATATTTTTGGAATGGAGATTAAGTGCATAGGGAGTGAAATAATTTATTACAATTTAATGCTATTTTGTTGAGTTTTAACTAAGCTAAATATTGACTTTTACAGGTTTAAAAAATTCCTAATGATTTTTTAGATATAGTTTGTGAATATCGAAGACTACAATAGATTCCTTGTGGGAGGCGCAAGTAACTAGAAATCACTATAATTCTATCTCCTCCTACGTTTTTTGAGATAATTACCTCAATTTTTTAAGAAATGATACATGCAATATTTGAAAAATTTTGTGGTCACAAAACTAATGACAGAAAAAAAGTTTATTTATTTATTTTTTTATTCTGTGGCTAAAGAATTTTGAAATATTTCTAAGAACATTTCCTGAAATTTTGAGGTATTTATCTCTTAAAATTAGGGAATAGATAAATTTTTGGTAAAATAATATTTATTTTTGCCTTTTTAGTTTGTGCCTCCCATAAGGAACCTATTGTAGTCTTTAACTTTGACCGGCTATATCTCATAATCTAATATGAACTTTAAGAATCTGTAGAAAGTAACTTGTAGCTTGATTAAAACTCAACAGATTAAGATTATATTGTGAAAAAAGTTATTACCCCCTATACATTTAGAAAAGAATCTATACTAAATGTATACTATAGATTATTATATGCTTTTTGCATAACATATCAAAACTTCCTTACATTTAAGAACCAAATTATTTCAAAAATATATCGGTATAAAACAAAAACGGTTTGGAAAAATGTCTGAATTTACTTAATAAAACTTAAACTGTTATATCAAGTTATTTAATTGTATCTAGAACATGAATGTTGGTAAAGAATGTGCAAAGTATGGCCCTTAGGCTGGACCTGGCCTTAACTCAGGGGCGTGTTTTGACTGGTTTTCTGTGAACCCCCTGAAAAAAAAAGATTCTTATAATATCACTAAAAACGTTGTTCTATGACTTTGTTTTGGTTATTCAGTAAACTTTGAATAACGAATATTAAACTTATAACACTGAAAGATTATAAGTTTCCGTAACAAAAAATGCAAATTTTAATCGTGACGTAATAATAGTTAAAAGTTTTAAAGTAGAATTTTTTCTGGAAAACTTTTTACTAAGATGCTCTTAGTTCCCATTATAAATTGTTACTTAGTGTAAATAACTTTTGATTAAGTATTGTTTTACAACTAGTAAGTACAATTTTACTTGAAAAATTTCCAGTATAATCACTAAAGTTTTATTTTACTTAGTTGATTGTATATGATAATGTTGTGTGAAGTTTTTAAACCTTGAAAAGTTTAATTATAATTTAAAGATATTTTAATTTATTTGTATAAATCTAAACATTTTTTTAGTCAAATTTATACGAGCGTGAACTTGGCTTGAACGGCTTTTTATGTAGTTTCATTTTTTAGCAAAACTTTAAAACCAATTATTTTCAATTTATTTAATGCTAACTTGGAACTTTTTTTTTTATTCTAAAAAACGTTCTTTTGCTTAGCTTTTCACAATAATTTTCATCGAATTAGGGTTTTAGTTTTGTAGTGGGCCCCTTTAAAAATTTATTGTTTTTTAACATTTTTTACTTTGCAACGTTTTTCTCAAAGTTTTTTTTTTTGAAATTTTTTATTATTTACATACTTGTATAATTGAGTTTTAAGACGTTATTAATTTTTTTTTTCAAAAATTTTTTTTGTAACATATGCTATAACATATGCTTGAATAAATTTTTCAGAAAAGTTCCAAATATGCACGGTTTTGGTTCTTTTTTTTACATGGTTTTTTAGCAAAAATAAATTATTTTTTAAATAATTTTTATTTTAAACAGATTTATGTAATTAAGTTTTATAACGTTATAAATTTTTTTTTTAAGCTTTTTATTTTTTTCAAATATATGACCCATACAAGTTTTACCTGAGTTTTTTGTTTACGTAATTTGATGGATTTCTTAATCAAATACTAAGAGTTTAGGTAAATTTAAATGAGTCATATAGTTGAAAAATAATGATATGTTGGGAAAAAATATAATAACGTTATAAAACTTGATTATATAAGTCTGTTTAAAATAAAAACTATCTAAAAGACAATTTACTTTTGCTATAAAACCATGTAAAAAAAAGAACCAAAACCGTGCATTTTTGAAACTTTTTTTTAACATTTATTTAAGCATATGTTAAAAAAATAATATTTTGAAAAAAATATTAATAACGTCTTAAAACTCAATTATACAAGTATGTTAATCATAAAAAATAAAAATATAAAAAATTAATTTTAAAGAAAAACGTTGCAAAGTAAAAAATGCTAAAAAACAATAAATTTTTAAAGGGGCCCCACTACAAAACTTAAACCCCAATTCAATGAAAATTATTGTGAAAAGCTAAGCAAAAGAATATTATTTAGAATTAAGAAAAAAAAGTTCCAAGTTAGCATTAAAGAAGTTAAAGATAATTGGTTTCAAAGTTTGATTAAAAAATAAAATTACAAAAAAAGCTATTCAAGCCAAGCTCACGCTCGTGAAGTTTATTATTTTATCATTTAATGCCTTAATGGTATTTTGATGTTTCTATTTAAGTTACTTCATTTTTGTATATCTTTTGGCCACAAAGTTGATTCTTGATTTTTTGAAATTTTCAACTCAGAAAGATTTCAAAACCATCATTAGAATCCCTGCAAACATCTGTTTATAATTTAAAGATATTTTAATTTAATTGTATAAGTCTAAACATTTTTTTTGTAAAATTTAAAATTTTATAGATTAAATTACTTGAAAAAAATATTTCTATTATAAATATATATATAAATGTAAAGAGTTAAAAATTTAAAAGAAAATTTGTAAGAATTCCATCTATACTAACATTTAAATTCTCTCTAGAAAAATTTGTTCTATTTTTAATTATTTTATGATATTGCTTCCTAATAAAAGGTTAATTTTTTATAGAGTAAGTTAGTTATGTCTGTAACAGTTAAAGAAATAAAAAACATTTGTTTTTCAAACCATTCATTGGAAGAAAAAATTCAAATATTTTGATATAGAACTTGTAAGTTCATAACTTTTTTCTTGTTCTTTTAGTTTTAATTTATCTTAATTTAATACAGTATAAAAAATAAAAAATATAATACTTTTCTATTACTACTTATATGTTTTTTTATTTCTAAGCATAAAAGATAATTTTAAACATAGAGTTTTTCATCTAAATCTTTCGTAGTACGCACAATGCGTACTTAACTGGCAGTGCATACCTAAAAATGCATACTTAAGCGGTAAATTAAGAACAAAAAAATTGTGAACCCCTTTGAAAAATGTCTAGACACTCCCCTGCCTTAACAACGTAACTAGTAACGTAACTAAAACTTATCAAATCCCAAACCTAACCGAACAAAGAAATGCTGAGTCTCAAAAAATAATTCCCGACAGCAAATACAAAAATTAAAAAATACTTAAGTTCTCAACCTCGGAAGCCTTTATAACAGCAAAGGATCATAAAAAACATCTCCCTTTCAATATAGAGTGTAGACCCTTAAACCTAGACAAAAACGAACTTGTAAGGATAAGTAAAAACATCTTAGAAAAAGCTGTGACGAAGATAAGATACGCGTCAAGGTTGGTCTAGTGGAAAAACTCGTTTGAAGTAATCGAATGGTTTAATAATGTCCGAAAAAAAATTCTTTATCCATTTTGTATTATGAATTTTTACCCCAGCTTCACTTAAAACCATCTGATAATCGCTATAAACTTTGCAAAAAAAAAACTACAGTAGAGGATAGGGACATTAAATTAATTAAGCATACATGTAAAACAATTTCAACTTATAAAAAAAACCTGGATCAAAAAAGACAACAGCAATCTTTTTGAAGTTCACATTGGCTCCTTATTCGATGCTGAGTTATGCAATCTAATCGGGCTATATGCATTAAGCAAGCTTGAATTTTTCTGTTAATTTAAAAATGTGGGCTTGTAATGTACCATTATCTAACCAAAAAACAACCAAGATTGAGAAAACAAAAAAATATTCAAGACATTGGTTTTAATATAAAACTAGATATTGATGAAACTTTCTAGACATAACATTAGACCAGAGGTCAGCAGGTATTTTGTGCTCGAGGGCAAAACTTAAAATTTCAAAATTTTTGAGGGCCGCATTTTTAGTTTTAGTCACATTTTAATAATCTTTAGGTTTAAGTTTTAATCACACACGATAGAACATTGTTTTAGTTTTATTCAAGGTCTTAATTTTATTCACATCATTAATTTAAATGACTTTTAGCTATACACAGAAGGCTTTTTTAAATTTTACATATTTACTGAACTAAAATTTACTTTGACTAGTATACTTAAGTCTTATAACCTATTTACTACTTGAAAACTTAATACATTTAATGCTACGTGGCAACCCTATGACGAAATACTAATGCTTTATTAATTGTAAAAAGACAAAAGCATGATTTATTTTAAACTTTGAATAACTAATCAAATGAAAACTGATTTTGTTAATTTCATTTACGTAAAAATAGTACAACAGCCTTAATCTTAAAAAAAAACTCAAAACTAGTATAAGCTAGCCTTATTTTACAGAATTTAACACAAATCTGAGAATGTCTAAGTATATAGCAACACTAAAAACTTTTGCTATTTACTTGTCTTTCAATTTATTTATCTATTAAAAAGTTAAAATAAACAAAATAAATTTTCACAAAAATACAGAAAAAACCTAAAATCAATCATAAATCTTAGTTTTAAACTAGTTTAAAGGTATTAGTTTTAACCATAGAAATAAATAGCTTATACTTTATATGTTATCATTTTTTTACTTATAATTTTTTTATTTTTTTATTTAATGAGAAAAAAATACGCTTAAAAGCTTTGGTCCAAGGACCTGGTGTACAAAAAACCTTTCGGTTATCGAGTCTTACACCAGAGCAGTTAAAAGTCATGCCCAGGACAAAATTAGTTGCTTATTTTGTGTGTTTTTCTTGTGTGGTAACCATGGCTAATGTAAAATAAATAACACACCTTTTTTGTGTTATTTTTAACTATTAGAAAGAGTGTAAACACAAAAACAGGCCATTAATACTATGTTTTTATATATTGTTATTCTTAGTAAAATTACTTTTGTATACTTTTATTTCAAAGCAAGGCATTGTTAAGTACAGCCTTATTCTGTAAAAAAAAATTTACAGGTAAAATAGTTTGATTAAATTACTTTTTAAGTTTAAGAGGATCAGGCTTACAGTTTTTTGAGGCAAAGGAAAATTAATCTTAGTGACTAAAACCTAGCTTGAATTAGCATGGGTTTGTTAAAATACTTCAAAAAAAAGCTTTCAGGCTTAAATGCAGTTGACTTTAAAGCCAGTGTGCGTTTTTTAAGCTTGTATGTATACAATTAATATTGTCGCTATCAAGGATTCTACTTATACACTATTATTGGCCTGGTTTATAACGCAACGTGCGCTCTAACTTGTATAGTAGATGCCCCAAGATAATGCTTAAATTATAATTGATTTAAATAGACTAATATGACTTACTTACTATTTACTAAAGGTTTAATAAATCACTTACTTATACTAATTTAAACTTAGTTCGAATCTGTGATAATGGTTATATTTACAATTAAATTGCGACACGAAAAGATGATAAAATACTGCACAACATAAACTAATAAATCGAATTAACAATTCTTTTAAAAAACGACAATACTTGAATCAAAGAAACTAAAAACTAAACGTTTAAACCAAACTCAAAAAGTGTTCTAAAATCGAAATAAACTTGACAACAAGATTGAAACCATAAAAACTTAAGTGCAGCGAAAAGCTGTACTGACTTCAGTTCGCTGCAACGCAGTAGAAACTAAAAGCCCAAATTTCGCGCGATATTCTTAATTTATACTCGCTTGAGAGAAAAGAAGAAAATAAAAAAGAGACAATTACCGCGTAAGCGGCACAATATAAATATTATTTTAATTCATAGCACCTTCAGGACTTAAAGTTTTACAAATAATCAAAACCAAAGCCGTAAATTGAAATAGACATACATCATAAGTTTTCTTGGCCAACCTTAAAAGCAAAAAAGGCAGTCTGATGATCAAAACCTAGTCGGAAATTTTAGAATTAAAAACGAATTCAACTGAACTTATTTTTCAAAAAATCCAGAAGTGCTACTATAAAACTTTCTCTAAGTCGTCTTAAATTGGGCATAATTGTTTTTGTGATAATTACCACATACAAAAAAAACCACTAAAAACTTTAAGATCGCTTTTTTTGGTCCTATCTAGTTTGCATTGGGATGGTTTTCAGAAAATCGAATTCCACCAAAATGAAAGATTTTTATACATTGTGCTTTTGTGGTATTTACCCTTAAAAGAACTAGCTGAAAACTCAAAGGTCTCCGTATTTATAAGCACCTTAGTGTGCATAAAAATTAATTTTAAGTGCACAGAAAACCTATATAAAAAAATCAAAACGACTCAAAATCAAAAAAACAAACAACTTTACCTTATACATTTTTATTATTATGTTCTAAATGTTTCTGAGTACATTTAATTATAAAACATAGTGTAAATGTCTATTTTAAAAACTTAGTTATAAATTACTTGCTAAACAAAAAACCTAAGTTTTAAAGAAATCAAATTGTAGCTTATTACTATGCATTTATTTTGTACAAAATAGAAAACATCCGGATTTAGCTAATTTATTTAACACTTGTTTCATAAATAGCTTACTGAATTCAAGTACTTTCAAACTTATTTTTACTCACCAGTTGCTGTTGAAAGAAAAAAGTTATTATCTAAGCTGAGAAAAAACACTGCAAGAAAGCCATTCTTTATTTTTCACATTTTTAGGCCTAACCAGTAAATTTTTCTAATGGGTTTTAAAGGTTTTCAAGTTACTTTAGAATAAATTAATCAATTATATCATTTTAGCAAAAGTAAAACGACTTATAAAAGTTTTTGTTCGGCGGGCCACATTTGCATGTTGCGGGCCGCAAGCTTTTCTTTCGAGGGCCGCATTCTATTCAAAATAAAAACGTTCTCGCGAGTCGCAGATTTACCCTTCGAGGGCCGCAGTTTGCCGACACCTGCGTTAGACCTTACAAACAATGTATTTAAACCGTACAAAAAAGAAAACATAGAAATTAGATACATCAATAAAAATTTCAGTCATACTACAATAAAAATAAAAAACCTACCGGCAATGATAGAAAATAGACTGTTTAAATTATCAAACAACAAAAAAATTTTCGACGACAAAATATGCACATCCCAAAACGCGTAAGACAAATCAAATTTTAAACACAAAACGACTTATAGGGAAAATTTTTATAAACAGATCAAGAAAAATAGTTTTTTTATATCCGCCATTTTGAGAATCAGTAAAAAGAAATGTAGGAACTTTTTTTTGAACTATTGACTAGCATTTTAAAGAAGACAACAGTCTAACAGTTTAATGAATAAAAACAATTGCAAGTTGTAATTTAGTTGCATGAGTAATATAAAAATTTTAATTCAAGGAGAAAATATTTAAAAATCTTTAAATAATATAAAAAGAACTGAAAGAGCAAACACAGAAACAGAAGAGAAACACTCTGCATTTGCAGAAACAAAAATATATGCCCACTCAAAAACGAATGCCTCACCAATAACGTAATTTATAAAGCTACGGTAAGCACAAAAAAAATATATAAAGCAATATGTTGAAAGCATTTAGGGGACCTTTTAAAACAAGGTGGTATAGCCATATTAGGGTTTTCAAAGTCCACAAGGAAAACAGCACGGAACTGTCAAAATATATTTAGAAATTAACAAAACAATAACACCGATTACCACATTAACTGGAACATTTTACATCACATCAGAGAATTAAGGAACTTGCACAACCTGTACCTATGGGAAAATGGAAATAGCGAACGCTGACGGGGGAACTTTATTAATAAAAGAAACGAGTTAATATGCTCATGTGTTCATTTTAAAAAGCTTTATTTTATAACTTAAGAAAAATTGGTCCCTATTTAAATTTATACAAGTAAATATTAAAACCAACAAAAGTAAGCAATTTCAAATTTATAGCACTATGAGATTTTATAAGCCTAACTTATAATTAGTTCACAATAAGATAGTTGAATTTTTTAAACAGTAAAAGCAGTAGTTCAGTTTAGTGTTTTAATTGCATAAGTTTATATTTCTTCGTTATACACAAATTTTACAAGCCTGCAAATTGTAAATATGTTTAATTTTAAAAATTTATAATACTATTAAATAGCTCACATTGGTCAAACCTAAACATGAACTAACCTTGTAGTATTGTTATTTTCTGAGGTGATTTTCAAATCACCTCAGAATCACTGAGGAGTTTTAAAGTATATTTTTTTTGTTTCTTTACATATAAATGCCAGTTTTATCTCAAGTTTAACCTAATGTCTTAATTTTTTTTACAGGTTTTATTCAACTGATGATCTCGTTTGATTTACTTCAAACGAGTGAAACATTGTTTTGTTAATAAGATTTTTTTAAATTTGAATTAACCAAGATGAATATTAAAAAATCATTAGGAAAAAAAACAAATAATCTTCTTATTCCAATATATCGGATAAAAGTTACGTAATAATAATAGGTTGTTGCTTATCAAATAAAGTTATATAAGCCTTATTGCATTAACTCTGATACAATATGAAGATTTTAAAATAATTTATTTTTTTAATTACTAAACCTGTCTAAATTTATTCATACAAGTACCAAAAAAAAATCTGAATTTATCTGTAAAATTAATACATTTTGTTTAAATATGGTTTATTAAATAATTTTCAAGCGGTTAAAAACTAAAACAACAAAAAAATTTACTAACACTTTTCTAATTTTCAAAACAATAACTCAAACATATGTTGTGAGAGCAATACAAATCTATATACAAACCTAAAAATCTAAAAATTAGTAAAAATATGTCTTCAAAACGATATTATCAAAATATTACTGACTAATGATTAAAAAAGTTATGTCGTGTAAAATAATTAATTATACAGAATGCTATTAGAAATTAATAAACTAAAAGTTTTCAGCAGCTGTAGATTTCGATAAAAAAAAGAAGCAATAAACTATAAACAGTACTAAAAATATAAATTTCGACTTTTTGTGTAATTAAAAGCATTTTTTATAGTTTTGTTTTATAATAAAAAATTAAAGGAATAACGTTAAGGTTGTAAAAAAGCAAAAAAAATATATCAAAAACACTAAAAAAATATACTAAATGAATTTGAAGGATTGTCTATCTAAAAAGTAAAAAGGAATGAATTGAGTTTTATGAATAATATTCAATTAAGTAATAAAAATTTAAAGCCCGTGGTACAAATCATACATAGACATAGCTCTCATACAAAACTTTTCTCGTGGAATGTGATTTATACTTTTTTCATGGTCTCTAACTTGGTTGTTTTCAATTGTTGTTTGTAGGTCAAGCGTTGGGAAAGGTTGCATTTTTACTGCCATTTCTGTCTCTGATAAAAAAACTGTAACATTATAACATCTTTTAAAGCTTTAAGGGGTTTGTACAATTTTATACGATAACTAAAATTGGCTCTTAAATGAACTTCGAAGTATCACAAGTCAATTTTTATAGAACATAAAATTTTTAAGATATAAATTTTTTTTATAAAAAGTCTACGATAGATACGGCAGTTTTCTGACGACAGTTTTAGAGGAAGTTTTAAAACTTAGTAAAAGTGTATATACTTTTTACTTTTTAGAGCTTGAGACCTCTAACTTTTAGGATATGTTTCTTGCAATACTTAAAAACATCTGTCTGAAAAAATCAAAAAAACGTACATATGTTGTTTGATTTTGGAAAATTTATCATTTAAAAACTTTAAAATTCTCTGTGAAAAAGTATTTAAGATTTTATAAATAAAGTTGAAAAAAAGTGGATAGAAATATTTTTAGTGAAATAGTATTTTTTTTGCTTTTTTAGTTTGCTTTCTATAAAAAATATATTAAAAGCTCTAATACGCACTAAGGGACATTTTTGCACGGCATCAATTTTGCACAAAGACATTTTGGCACGGGCTGAAAATTTTCTAATTTTTTTGTTTACTTTAATTTTATATTTTTACTATCACTATTACTCCTAAACCTTACCCTCGGTTGGTAATTTTTGTTATTTTTTTTTTTACTTTATTTTTTATTAGTTTTTAAAACTTTCAAGTTTTTTTTTGATGAATAACTTTTATTAGGTTTTTTATCAATGTTACCCCTTACCCTCGGTCGCTAACTGTTATTTTATTAGTTTATTTTATTTAAAATTTTTTATTTATACTATCACTGTTTACCCCTAACCTTTACCCTAGGTCGTTAACTTTTTTTTTAAATTTATCTTTTTATTTACTCTCGTGCAAAAGTGTCTCTTCATGCATATTTGACCTGTTCCCAACCAAAATAGATACTTTGAATAAAATAAAAACGGTAAAAACAACAAATACTTAGCTAATACTATAAAATACTTTTTACCCCTTCCATAGCCTTAAACAACAGATATTTGCTCAAAATTAACTGACTACATAATTGTATTTAAAATTTTTTAAACACAACAAAGTGAATTCTTAACTTTAAATCTTTCTAAAATGCCCTTAACCATAACCCTGCCTAAATGTAAAACAGCTATTGTCTATCTTGCGGTATGAAGTGACTAAATTTTCAGTAACAGGTCATTATGAAGTTATTTTCAGAAAATTGAGATACGCTTTAGAAAATTTTGTTTAAATCAGCCTTAGTTTTACAGAAGGTATATAAATATATCATAGTTGAAATGGTGGTGTAATAGGTGAGTAATAAATTCATAAAAAAGCAATTTAACAGTCTAAAATATATACCTAAAATTATTTTTTTAAATGTTTTACATTTTTTTTCACAACCAAACAGTTTAATTATTTTTGTTCTTTTGTTTTATATTATAAGTTGTAAAACCTGTGCAGATTCTAATTCGTTTAGCGGCAACAGTTTCGCTCGCTTCTTCCTTATTTTGCAAACAATCACCATTGTTTCCACACCATGATCTTTTCTTTTCAAGCCTGAATCTTTCGTTAGTATTTCCAAAAGATGCGTTTAATGACTGGCATTTATCGTCTGTTTTTTTATTCTTTTAATATTTTCATTGTGTTTGAAAAAGTAAAAAGACTTGTTGATATGGATTGATACAAATATAAAAAAATTTATATAACACGAATAATATCTAAGCTAAAACAATAGTTAAACTAAGAACAAAAAAAAGTTTATGCATGTTGCACTCTTTGTTAACTAAATAATTACTAACAACTTAGAATATTTCATTTAGTATAATAATTTCAAGTATATAGAAAAACTAAAAATTAGTAACCAAAACTAAAGTGACTATTATTGTGATCTCCGCTTTTTCTGAGAAAATTTTTCACAGTTTGGCAAAAGTTTTGATTGTTGTGTAACTCAGCCACCCGGTATGCTGTTTGACCATCTTTATTTTCCAGCCTATAAAAAAGTTTGGAATATTATAGAATGTAAAGTAAGTGATAAAACTTTACGCGAAAGTCAGTCATAATGCAATCAAAAAGCAATTGAAAACAGACTTAGTGTTAATGAAGGGGACAAATAATGTAAAATTTTTAAGTGAAAAACAACTTAAAAATATTCAGGTACTGTTAAGAGTGGTTAGAAGCTATTAATTATTTTTCAACGTAAGTTCTCTTAGATTATTGGCTAAATTACACAGAATTTATCAATACTTGCTGAATATAGAGGTTTAGCTAACTTTAAAGATACCGTTTGTGCTATTTTAATGAATTTTTCAAAACTTCAAGTTACCCAGTATATTTTTAAATTTATTTATTCACAAAGGCAACAATGTTTCACCCCTAAGGGACCTTCAGGCCTGCAAAATAAAATAAACATAAGACGATGGATAACTAGAAAAAAAAAACAATAATGCAAGAAATTATAATTAAATTCAAATTAAATTAGAAAATAAAAAATGTATAGTGTCATTACTAGATAATTAATTAACAATACTAAGAAACAATAATAATGAAAAAGATTTTTAAATATGATTTATACTTACAATAGCTGATTTGTTCCATACAGATTTAGATTTAGCTTATAACAACCGAAAACAAAATGGCGCTTAACAGATAAGGGTACAAGTAATAACAAAATTAGAAATAAGTGATCAAAAAATTAAATACGCTAAGTTTTAAAATAAAATTTCCTAAAATGCGGGCAGGTGTAGAAGAGCTCTTGTCTTTTGTTTGAAATTCGTATTTTCATTTCGTGTTTCTTATTAGCAAGTGCTATTTCTATTTTTCCAAGTTGCAAGTCTTACAGATTTTACCTATATTCTTTATTTCTCTAATCTTATGCATTATGCTCCACCTTAAATCGTAGCAAGTGTTATTGTTTTTTAACCTCCAAATGTACTTGGAAAGCTCTGTTCCCTTGTTATTTTCATTCTTAATGTCACTAATGTGTGCATACCATCTCTTTTTGAACTGGCTTCCCGTGGATCCTATGTATTCCTTTGTTTCGATCTGACTGGTAATCGTCGCCTTATAAACAACATTCCAGTACCCAGTATATAGGAGTTCTAACTAATAAAATAGAACTATTTAATGCATTGGGTATGCTAACTTTTGTATCATAAACAACTTTAATGCTACTCAAAAATTTTAAACGATAAACATGCATACTTCTATCCTGACATTTAACCAACTTTCCTAAAAACAGAACTTCCTGCCATTTCCTTAAAGTTTAAATTAAATATAACCTAAAATGTAGGAGGAGATAAAATTCAAGTGATTACCAATTTTTATCTATTCACCATTTTGTTTTCTTTTTTCATAAATAACCTTTTATACTCTGATATTAAGCAGCTTTTTACAAAAAAAAATTATATTTAAAAGTTGTAAAATGCAAATTACAGTTTAGTTAAAATTTTACATATAAAGATTAAGTTGTAAAAAAGTGATTTACCAACTCTGAAAAGATTTGATAATTTGTCAATCCCCTACAAATAAAGTTCTTTTTTACTATTTAAATGAGCTAGGGAGATGTAGAATTACATAGTTCTTTGTATTTTATTTCATTATATATCTTTACAGATCCTTTATTGTTCATAAACAAACTAACACGTTGAATTAGGATCTAATTTTCATTAAATTTTTTTATCAGGAATGCTACTAATCAAAATTAAATTTTTATTTGCAGATATCTAATATAAATATAGATAACGCAGTTTTTATTTAATACCATAACAAAAACAAACATCAAGTTGATTCCATTTTTTAACCATAGATACAAGAGATTCGTATCTCCTCCTTTTCTTGCTGTTTTATGTAAAACTGTCTCTCCAAATCTGTCCTGTATGTTTTTAAAATTCTGCGTTCTTTAAGAACAAAAACTTATTAGCGTTATAATTGTTAAAGATTTACTTTAATAAAATAAACCTTATAAAATTTCAAAAACTTTATAAAACTAAAATAAATTATATAAGATTCACATTATGTATGCCTACTTATTGAGAGTAGTGCTAACTTAATTTATAATTCCTATAACCTTAGAGAGATAAATCTAAATATGTTTATGGAACAGGACTCATTTGATATATTTAAATTCTCAAAAACATATAGCGTAATGTTTACCAACCCTGAAAAATACTAATTTTTAAATTTAGGCAGTTAAAAAGTTTCACTGCCCAACAGACTATCAAACTGTGATTCTTAATCAAAGAGAATGTGATATGTATTGTTTTAAAGTATTATTTAATAAAATAAGAATTTTCTGAATCCTACGTTACATGCATGAAAACATAAGCCATTTAAAACCTGCAAATTTATCTCAGCACCCATACTTAGAAGTTTTACAGCACATTGGATGCTACCTGAAATAGAGCACATGTGTAGTGGTGTTTGCATGTATTTTGAGGTTTGCAAATCGCTTGAAACTCCATAGTTTATGAACCCTTCAATTATTTTGTCCTTTAAAAAGTTAGAATCATTGTCAAGCAAAAATATACAACTTAATTAAAACTGATATAAACTTAAAGTTTATTTGTAGTGAAAATTTAACAACCCTGCGGGCTGGCAAGCAGAAATTGACTTTTTTTGTAAAAAAACTAAACATATCGTTGTACTATTACATTGACCAACAAAAACATTGGCAAAAGTCTAAAAAGCCTAAGCCTAGACTTTTGTATGTCCCGAAAAAATTGCAGTCATTAACAAACAGTTTATCATTTGACGTCACTCATCAAGTTTTTTGATGGTGACTGACTGATGAGTCCTAATCAGGACTGAACTGGTTTCAATCTACTAAAGGCTTGTGGTCTGATGATCGAATTGGTATGATCATCCCTTATGTTAAACTTGAGCTTGTCTCATGGCATACAAAATTTTGGCAAATTTCTTCAGGTTTTTAAAAATACACATTTTAGGGTCTATTTTTAGTTTAAAATTAAGTTTAAAGTAAAAAAAAACTGTGTTAAATAGTATAAAAACATTGAAAAGATAATTTAAAGCTACTTTTAATGTGTTTTTTAATAAAACAATTTTTGATGATGACAAAATTTTATCATTTTTTTTTAATCTATATGGTAGATTTTTTGTGTCAAATCAAAATTTTTCTACTTACCATTTAAAAGTTGTTTAAAATTAAAGGTTTTTCTAGGTTATTAGCCTAAATTGTCAACTTCCGGTTTCCAGGTTCCTAATAAGAACAAAACCAGTCTCAGTCTACCAAAAGCTTGCGATCTGATGATCGAACTGGTATGATCAAAACTGGTTTTAAAAACATAAAAACAAATTTGCATTAAAATATGTTAAAATGCAGTAGCTGTGATCTAGCAGATCATTGTAATAGAAAAATATCTCTGAGGTCTTCTTAACATTTTTAATAAGTTAATTTTTACTTTTAGTCAACCAAAATTTATAAAAATATTATAATCAATGTATATATAGTTTAAATTGGTTCAGATCAAGGCATAAAAACTACAAAGAAATTTGGTGTATCTTATAAGTTATTATTTTTATCAAGAAAAATTCAGTGTATTGAAAATGAATTTTTGTAAAATTGTGATTACCCAAGATGAGCAGAACTCTTTATTAATATTTATTACAAACTTAAAAATAAATAATATACTAGCTTTGATAAGTAAATAAATTGTTTAGAAATGTTTGTTATTCAAGTATTAAAAATATTTTTTTAGTAATTATTATATAAATTAAGATAAGTTAAACCTTTCCATAATAAGAAGCCCAATGAATAGGAGTCCAAAAATAGCAATTGTCTTCTTCAGTAAAGTGGCTAAAAATAATTTCTTTACTTTTACCACTGTGCACAACATTGCTCAAAAACTGTACATCTCCTTCCTAAAGAGTTTTGTTAAATATTTTAGAAACATATTTTTCAAACGTTTTTTTAAGAAAAAACAGATATTAAACAAAGCCTAAACTACTAATTGTCTTATTTTGTCTCAACTAGTAATTTAAAAACTTTTTCCTCAATGATTTCAATTAAATACTTAAGTTTTCTATTCCTGCCATCATTACAAAAACTATTTAACAAAACTTAGGTCTTAAGTTGTGCATACTAGTCGTTTTATGAATGCTATTAAAAAGTTTTTTATTTAGTCACTATTTTTTGAAAACTAAAAGTTTTTATAAAAAGCATTCAAGCAAAATTTCAAATTTTCATAGTTATTACGAGCATATAATTCTTTAAACTTTTGATAGCTACGTCACAAGTAAAATGAGCTCCATTAGAATTTATCTTAACTTAAAGCTCTTTTACTACTAAAAACTACATTTTTATTTAAGCAATATTTATTTTGAAAATTCACTAGAAGAAAAAAAAAGAAGCCTACATATTATTTTGATTTTGGAACTTAAATAAGATTTAAACTTTAATCATAAATTCAACCTAAGACTAAAATTTAATTTGTTTTGATTTTTAAGTAAAAATAAAAACGCACACGGCTTTTATTTAGTTGTTTAAATACTACTCTCCATAACTGTTACATATATTTTTAGAATTTTTATATAAGCACTGACAAGGTCTTTGATCAAAACTTAGTTTGCATAATAAAGTTTTGAAAGAATAAAATATATAATTACTTCAGTCCAAGTTAACTCTAGATCTGGCCAAACTTATTTTTAAAATTAGTTTAGTCAGATCTATGTCTGATTTATCGCCCATCAAAACCTTATTTTCAGTATTAATTGAGTCAAAAAATTAGATGGATAAAAACTTAGAAAGCTATGGCCAGATCCTGCAAGTTTAATTAAACACAGGGTTTCCACTCTGTGTGTCAAAAAAACTGTTGTGAGTAACCTTGAACTGCTCTGAGTCATCCTTATTTTTTTAATTCCTAAAATTTTTTTTTTATCTCTGGTGCAAACTACTTATACCACATGTTCATTTTTCTTCTTAACAATTTTTAGGTAGGTTTTATGTGTATTGTGTATGTTTCTGCATTAGATGTTTGCTAAACTTAGGAGAAACACTGTTTTCAAAGATTCATTGTTAAAAGTTTAAATCAATCAACTGAGATTAAAAAACAACTGGGATAATTCTATGTAACCATGTAAGTCAACTTTATATATAAAAAAAATAGTTTGATCATTGTTTGGAATTTTAGTTTACATACTTTTATCTTACCCAATAAATTACTGATTTTAATGAACGTTTAATTTTAATTTGTTTCAATTTCAATTAAATTTTTTAATATAAACTGAAATTATGATAAATAAATTTCAGATTTAAAACAAAACTAGAATGTTATTTCTAAGAATAATGAAGAACAAGCCACAAGGCTAAATATTTTTAAATAAGTGTTTCAAAATCAATAAAAATCATGTCATCCAGAGATGAAAAAAAGAGTCAAATTATCCTGAGTGTATAGCAACCTTATTAAATAACACTAAAACTATACCCATTTATTAGGTTTCACCAAACAGTTTCATTAACAACAAAAGAGATGCCAATCTATGATTGAAAAAAGCCAGATTGAGTTACATCAAAATAGACTGATTCAGCTTGAGTTTGTAAAAAATCTAAAATACAGATTTAAAACACAAAAAATAAACAAAATTAATTTAAATCAAGTACAAAAATTAAAATTTAGGGTAAAAAACATAACCTTAAGAAAAAAAGATATAAAAATCCATAAATTCTAACCTGAAATTTCTAAACAAATTTCAAACTTACTGGATTCAGCTTATAATTCTTTCAAATAACAAAAGAAAGTTTAAAACTGAACAGATTGTGAAGCTACCCTACAATAAGTATAATTATATATAAAATATCATGGGTTTTGTTCCCTTTCTTTTCCATTGTGCTATCATTTTTAAAAATCTATTTAAAAGTTTATACTTTATAAAAAAAAGTTTCAACCAGGTATGAAAAATAATACTAACTCCATGTTATCAAAAAATCATACCCCTCTATTTTTTTTAAGGCCGAAAAACATCAGAACTATATGGGCCTGATAGTGAAGGGTTCCTAATAGCGGTTTTGAAAACCTGAGTTGAGCATCATTGCAAGATCAAAAACCAATGTTAAAAATAAAAGGTATATACAACAATTTTAGACTACAAAACATATATTATGTATGATGATGTAAAAATTTTCTCCAAATAATTTTAAATATTTTCTATGAATTAAAAAATACTATTCAAAATAACTTAATTATTTGAAGAATTTAATAATTTGAAGAATTCTAATACATTAATATAAAGCTAACTTGAGATTTAAAAAAATTACCATGCTATTTTGAGTTATTTAAACTTGCATGATTTTTTTTTAAGGTAGAGAAACATCAGAGAACACACTCTCCCCTCTGCAACAATAAACGTTTTTGAGGGTCAAGTGAGTGAGTTCGAGCTCATCATGTGTTACTCCACCTGCCCTATCTTTAAATTTATCAATTAAAAAGAAGTTTACCTTTTAATTTAAAAAACAAAACTAAATCTATCTATAAACAAAAAAAAAGTAGAAGTTTTAACTAACAAAAAAAATAATAATCCAAACCCTTTATTGAAAAAAAACCCTGGTGACACGTCATTTGGCAAAAAAAAAACATTCAAAGGGTTAAAATCTCGCAAACACTCACAGGGTTAAAATCTCAACATTAAAAATCACAAAGTGTGGAAAAATCCTAAAGCTCAAATCCCAAGCAAGTGCTGCAGACGTTCTAAACAAAACAACAATTTCATTATGATATCACTGCCACCAAGTGATTCCACAACTAGCCGTTGAAAATTTAAGTAGCAATATACCATAAGTATTAATTAAAAACAAATAACTAAAAAATAATAAACTTCAAAGAGAAAAACTAATGTAATTTATTGCTAGCATTAGGTTAACACAAATATTGATCAATATTAAAAAGTTTACAAATAATTTCTCTCATCTTTTTATTTCAGCAGACTAGTTTTCATAACCAGTGGGTTTGTTGGAATCAAAGCAGGCACACAGCAAACATACCTCACTATCCTTTTTTGCATAGTAATAATTTGTTTCAAATAACATTCAGCAGCACCACCCCAAGCTGATATACAGTATTGATTTTGCATATAAGCTTGGGGTGGTGCTGCTGAATATTATTTAAAACAAATTGTTACTATGCAAAAAAGGAATGTTTGCCGTGTGTTTGTAAGGAATGTAAAAAAAGCACTCAAATATTTGGTCCAAGGACCTGGTGTATGAAAAAACCTCTTGTTATCGAGGTTTTGTAAAAAGAGGGTTGGCACATTTAAATTAATAAAACAATTTTGTCTTACCATAGAAGCATAATGAATTGGGTAAACTGCATTCATTTAGTTTTAGAGATTTTATTAAATTCTGTTTCAAATATATATAATATAAATAAACCACTAAAAAATTATATAACAACTTTCAAAAGTATATATAGAATACTTTTATATCAATGATTGCTTCTGTAAAATTTTTGGTTTACATACTTAATAATTGTATTCCTTTTATAGATGTCTTAAAGATTCATATAAATATATAACATAGAAATTTTTCTACTGGTATATTATATTTTGTATAAATCAAAAATATTGGGACTTCAATTACAGGAATAAATTTTTAGTACTGCTTCATGTACATGCATTTTAATATCGATCAAAATCCTACGCTCTACTGATTACGTAGTAGAGTTTTTTTTGAAGGAAATAAAACTATTTTACCATAAAACCTAACTATGAATGATGCTAACAGATACGAGCATAAAGTTAATTTTATAGGCAAATTTATAAATTTTTGAAAAAACATAAAACTTTGCTATCTAATTTTTTTTTTTTTTTTTTATATACCATTTGCAACTTAATACCAATAGGTTCATTTTGTTTTTTATATTTTATTCAGAGATGTTAAATCGCAGAGCACAAAATCCCCGCAGTAGAATAAAAAAATAAAATCCCCGGCAATAGAATTAAAATTTCTTATGAAAGAAAAAGCTGTATTTTACAAGTTGAGAACATAAAAGTTTCATATATTCAATTACACCAACATATTTAAAACCATATTGTTTTTATAAATATGAATGCCTTAAATGTAAGTTTATGTTTTTTATTTTCATAAGGTTATTTTTAGTTACTTTATTGTTAATTTAATCATAACTACCTTTTAACCTTATAGTTGTAGGTAATGTTTGGTTAGAAAAATTAAAGAAAAGTATCTTCCACTTATTTAAATGGTTAATAAACTAAAAACATTGTAGCTTTGGAACTAATTGATGCTAAGTTAATTTATTATTTGATTTTTTTTTCCAAAAATTAGATGAAATAGACAAATTTTTTTTTCTTATATCATACTTTTATCAAATTATTTGAATTTTTAAACTTGAAAATAAAGTTTGATTATTATAATTTTTTAAGATTTATTATAAATTATTTTATTAAGACATAGATTTCACTTAAAAGTAATTTGAATATAATTTATTATTTTTGTTTACAAACTTGAAACTACTATTTGCTAAGTAGAAATCTATTTAAATTTTTTAATTTTTAATGTGGCAAACTTATTGAGTCTTTTTTATTATAATTAGGTAATTTATCTAAAAAAAAATTATACCTGAAAGTTTTAGTGTACAACTCAAGGTTTTTACAACTAGTTTTGTAAATTAAGCAGAGTTGAAACAAGGTCAGGAAAAGTCAGAAAACTCAGGAAAAGCAGAAAAAAAAGACAAATAACAAGAATAGTAAGGTTTTTTTTTAACAGTCAGGAAGTTTAACTAAATATTAAAAAATACCAGATTTTGTCAGTTTAAATTTACTGAATTCCTTATATTCAAAAACAAGTCTTTGAATGGTAAAGAACTAATTAAAATTCTTTAAAGTGTGATTAAAATTGAAAAAATTTCCAAGAATTTTACAAAATTACTTAATTATCAACGCCTTCATCTTGTAAAATTAAATGAATATCCTTTATAAAACTGCAAAATGTTTCTATTAAAATTTTGTTAAACTACCCTACTTGAACAGACAGTTTTTGTAGGCAGTATGATAATCTGTAGCATTTTTAGTAAAACAATGATAATACACAAGAGTTTATCTAGCATACTTTAGAATTGAATTGTTTTTTGTTTAAGTAAATAAATAATTTCATTCTAATTAAACACTAGGTTTAGTGTTTTGGGTAATAAGTTGATGTTTATAATTTACCTCATTACAATTTTTTCAAAATTGTTTAAATTTTTTAAATAAATTATAAAAGAGGTGAATTTCATGGTTAAGTTTAATTATTTATAGTTTATTGTAGAATAGTTGTTTTTAAATATTTTTTACATAAATAAGGGTAAAATATTTACTACTAATTTTATAATTATTGATAAGATGAAATATAAAATTGAAAGCTTTATTAATTCCTTTTATTAATATAATTTAATATTTTTATTAACAAACTTGAAACTACTATTTGCTTAGATGAATTCTATTTTAAATTTTTGATATGGCAAATTCATTGAGTCTTTTTTTATTATAATTAGGTAATTTATTAAAAAAAAAAAATTTATATTTGAAAGTTTTAGTATACAACTCAAGGTTTTTACAACTAGTTTTGTAAATTAAGCAGACTTGCAACAAGGTCAGGAAAAGTCAGAAAACTAAGGAAAAGCAAAAATAAAAACAAGTAACAGGAATAGTAAAGTAAATCTTTTTTTGAAAACAGTCAGGAAATTTGACTAAATTTAAAAAAAAAATACCAGATTTTGTCAGTTTAAATTTACTAAATTCCTTATATTTAAAAACAAGTCTTTGAATGGTAAAAGGTTAATTAAAATTCTTTAAAGTGTGATTAAAATTGAAAAAATTTCCAAGAATTTTACAAAATTACTTAATTATCAATGCCTTCATCTTGTAAAATTAAATGAATATCCTTTATAAAACTGCTAAATGTTTTATTAAAATATTCTAAAACTATTCTACTTGAACAAGCAGTTTTTGTATGCAGTTTGATAATCTGTAGCATTTCTTAGTAAAACAATGATAATACACATAAGTTTATCTAGCATATTTTAAAATTTAATTGTTTTTTTTAGGTGAATGAATTATTTCATTTTAATTTAACACTAGGTTTAGTGTTTTGGGTAATAAGTTTATGTGTATAATTTACCTGTTTATAATTTTTTCAAAATTGTTTATATTAAAAAAAAATTATAAAAGAGGTGAATTTCTTAGTTAAGTTTAATTATTTATAGTATATTGTAGAATAGCTGTCTTTTAATATTTTCACATAAATAAGGGTAAAATATTCACCTAAATATGTTACATGCAATGTTTAATCTTTTCTCTAATAAATAGAACTGTTCTAGATTTTAAAATGTAGTTTAAAAATAAATTAATTTAAATTAAAAATTAATAATTTGCCAAGGTTCATGTTGCACTAATAACAAGGATGAAAAATAGTTTCACCATTATATTGAAAATTTTATTTATAAAAATAATATATATTATTAAATTTTAACTACATTTAAAAATCTAAAAACAATTTTTCATTAACAATAAACTTTTTTTTAAAGCCTGGCGTTGGTTTAATTGTTCTATTTTTATAGATTGAATTTAACCAAAATTATTATGGCCCATTAAAAATTGTTGTTAATGAGAAATAAAAGAAAAAAAAAATGATTTTTAAGATCATAGGAGGATGAATATATTTTTTAACATTTTGATATTAATTTGTTTTTTTTATTAAGTATAACCATATCATTAATATTTCAAAGAACTTTTCCTGAAAATTTTTTTATTATTTAAAATTTAAAAACTTTTATAAATATATTAAGATGTTGAAACATTTAAATTTGTGGTACCTTGAAGAAATTATGTATTTTTTTTAAACATTGATACGAAAAATTGTAGTCAATAAACAAAAATGTTAATTAAAACTTAAAATCACAGAAAATTTTTTTTTGTACTTTATAAGTTTTTTTTTTTAAAGCATTAAGCTAAAGAACTTTATTTTTGTTATAAAAGAAAGAGCTTATGTATAAAATTAATATGATATACTGTTTTAATTTTACAAACAAAATGTTATAATAATAAAGTACAATGTAAATTAAAAATTTTAAAAGTTAACTTTTTACTAATTTTATTAAAACAAAAGTAAAAAAAAAAATAACTAATGAAATTTTAATATAAGGTAAAAAATGTGAAAAAGTTAGCTACAAATTGTTACTTTAGCATTTTAGTTGCTATAGTAAACAGCTGATATTAACAGCTGTAATTAACTGGCATCTTGATTATAACATGACTGATTTTATTACACAAAGCTTTTCAAAATCATGCAAGATTTCTTTGTCAAGTGATAAATTTTAAATGAAATTTGAAAAAATTTTCGTTGAGTGAATAGCTTAAAAATAACTTTTAATTATGACGTATGAATAAATTAAAACAAATACAAAAATTAGAGATTCAGTAATTAAAACTAAAGGCATGTTTATTAATAGATTGTTAATAACTTTGTTTTGCCATTTAATGCTACTTGCGTATTTAAGTTAGGTCGCTCTTCTTCAATCAATATTGATTCCAGGCTGTAAAGTTCGCTTTTCTTACATCGTTTTAAAACTTTAAAATTTTGAACAATGTCAGAGTTTTGACAGGATGTGCAATTAAAAAGATGTTCAAATATTGCGCTGTTTTTATCTGTTCCGCAGTGGTCTGTAATTCGTCGGAATATTTGCCGTGATGTTTCTCCAATGTAAGAGATGCTCTGATCTGCAGAGCAGGTATATTTATAAATAACATTTGCGTCAAATACTTCCGAACATTTACTTTTGTTGCTGAAGTAGTCAGAAACCTTTTTGCTGGTGTAGGCCGGTTTAATACTAATGTTGTGTTTTTGAAATATGGATGCTATTCGTTTTTGGAATCTTATTGAACAGCTTCCAACGTAAACTGTTGTGAAATAAGCGTAGTTTTCGGTTTCTGTTTTCTTTTCATTTTTTGTGTTAATATTTTCATTTTGTTTAAATGTTGAATTGTCGATTTTGTGAGCTTCAAGAAATTTGTTGATTTTGGACTTTATAAGGTTTATTGGATACTGATTCTTGAGTAATAAGTTTTCAATTTTTGTAAGTTCATCTTTAAAAGCGGTAAAATTTGAGCATATACTAAGCGCTCTGTTTAGATAAAAGTTTATTAAACCGAGTTTCCAAGATTTAGGACAAATACTTGTATAATGCATAATAATGCATTATGCAATATACTAGTATTTGTCCTAAATCTTGGAAACTCGGTTTAATAAACTTTTATCTAAACAGAGCGCTTAATATATGCTCAAATTTTACCGCTTTTAAAGATGAACTTACAAAAATTGAAAACTTATTACTCAAGAATCAGTATCCAATAAACCTTATAAAGTCCAAAATCAACAAATTTCTTGAAGCTCACAAAATCGACAATTCAACATTTAAACAAAATGAAAATATTAACACAAAAAATGAAAAGAAAACAGAAACCGAAAACTACGCTTATTTCACAACAGTTTACGTTGGAAGCTGTTCAATAAGATTCCAAAAACGAATAGCATCCATATTTCAAAAACACAACATTAGTATTAAACCGGCCTACACCAGCAAAAAGGTTTCTGACTACTTCAGCAACAAAAGTAAATGTTCGGAAGTATTTGACGCAAATGTTATTTATAAATATACCTGCTCTGCAGATCAGAGCATCTCTTACATTGGAGAAACATCACGGCAAATATTCCGACGAATTACAGACCACTGCGGAACAGATAAAAACAGCGCAATATTTGAACATCTTTTTAATTGCACATCCTGTCAAAACTCTGACATTGTTCAAAATTTTAAAGTTTTAAAACGATGTAAGAAAAGCGAACTTTACAGCCTGGAATCAATATTGATTGAAGAAGAGCGACCTAACTTAAATACGCAAGTAGCATTAAATGGCAAAACAAAGTTATTAACAATCTATTAATAAACATGCCTTTAGTTTTAATTACTGAATCTCTAATTTTTGTATTTGTTTTAATTTATTCATACGTCATAATTAAAAGTTATTTTTAAGCTATTCACTCAACGAAAATTTTTTCAAATTTCATTTAAAATTTATCACTTGACAAAGAAATCTTGCATGATTTTGAAAAGCTTTGTGTAATAAAATATAAAAAACAAAATGAACCTATTGGTATTAAGTTGCAAATGGTATATAAATACATTCAAAAACCTTCCTACAATAGTTGCTATCTAAAAATTTCTTTTTTCATTTTAGAGAACGCACCTTTATATTAAATTAAAAAAAAAATTGGTTTGGAGTTTGAATTATTTCATGGGGTCCCTCCAAAAACAAAGGGTTTTTTTTTTTTATTATGGTATTACAACCAAAAATTTTTTTTTTTTTTCCCTTAGTTTGCATGTTATTTAAACTCTTAGATGTTTATTTTATTAATAATGTTTATATCTTTTACGATTTGCCCCCAAAGCAAAATGATGTATATTACACTATCATTTGCCTTATCCATTTCCTAGATAGAAAATTGGTAAAAGGAAAAAAAAATTAATAAGAATGTGAATTACAACAAATTTAATAAAATTATTTTAGTTTAATTAAATTTGTTGTAATTCACATTCTTATTAATTTTTTTTTCCTATTATCAATTTTTTACAGAGTTACAGAAGTTTTTAAGTTAGTTATCAACCAGCGAGGTTTAAGATTATATCTTTTTTTTACGGTAAAAAAACATTAGTCTCAAACTCTACCCCTTGCAACGATAAACATTTTTTGGGAAGTGAGCGTGTTACATTATGTGTAATTTTACCTACCCCATTAATATTAAGTTTAATTATCCAAAAGTAAAACAAACAAAATACAGTCCTTTAAACGAATAAAAAACCCTTGGTGACCCGCCATTTGGAAACTACTAACAAGGCTGTAACCTTAACACTAAAACCACAAAGTGTGGTAAAGCCATGAAGCTCAAATCCCCAAGTAAGTGTTCACCAACGACTACAACAAAAAAATCACACCAATATTCCAATCATGTGATCATTGCCACCTACCGAAACATAAGCTTAATATTTTTACTTATACTTGAAAAATGTAAAAAACTTTGTTCCTTACAATCTTTTTTTCTATTTTATATGGATCTAACAAAATATACTCCTTTTTTTTTCAGTACAAACTTATTTAATTTTACATTATTTTTTTTAACCAAATTTTTTCCTTTTTCTTTTTATACAAAAATAAAAGATGGTTAGAGCAATCAAAAAAGTCACTGTCTACACTCTACAGTCTTTTACAAACACTTCGAAAAGATCTTCCGTTTCAAATATTCAATTCAAATAGTTAATTCTTATTCAAATAATTTTTAATAAACCAGAGATATTTTCGAAGTGTTTATATAAGCTTTTTATTTAAAAGTTTACTTATTACCAGATTTTATATTACCCTGCTTAACTTACATTTTCAAATATTTTTTTAAAAGTTTTACAAACATCTGTTTAAGACGATCCAAAGTCTTTTTTGTATTCTTTTACTAAAAAATTTGTGTATTTAAAAGTTTTTTATAAAAAACTGTTAAAATTAGTTTTAAGATTTTTTTTTTAAATTGGTTATACTTCAAATTTAGGATGTTTTAAATATTTCATAAAGATTTTTTTTCTAAACATTTATTTTACTTAATAGGAACAATGTTTGTATTTATATACTCTGTATATGATAAAAATATTTATTTAGATATGTAGATAAGGTTATAAAAAGACAAAAAACAGACTATAAACATTTAGATTTTAAGTAAAAATAAGCATAATCTATGTAAAAAAAGTTTATAAACATGGTAATATATGGTTTTCTCAATCAACTATAAATAAATATTTATTTAACTTTCATTTAAACTAGTTTTTTTTTTAAATTATCGTAAACTTTAAAACTTGACTTGATTGACAAAGTTATATTTTTCAGAATTTTATGTTTGTTTATTTATAAGAAATTAAATTATCTTGTTTTCTGCTACTCTAATTAATTAATTTGTAATCTGCTATACACAGTATAATAAATCCACTTTATTTTACGTAACGTATGTTATCGATGTTTTTATAATTTTTAATCGTTATTTTTTATTATTTACTTTTGATACTTTCTATTTGTAATTATTTTTACACTACATTTGTAAGATTATTATCACGATTAAAGACTTGTGTTTAGTTTATTTACATTTTATAACATATTAAAAAAGTATATTTTTACTTCAAAAAATTACGTTTTAAAAATAGAGGTATAAATAACATTATGACTTGTACTAAAAAAAAACATAAATGGCTAATTAAAACATTTGCTGTAACTCATTAAATAACATTTTAATGAATACTTATATAACTATTTAAAACTAACAAAATAATATACAGAGTTCATTAAACTAATTATGATAGTTATGTTTTATATTGCGATATTTGTTTTTCTTAAGCTTATTTTACTTCCTTTCATGTGGTTTACGATCTTATGGTTATTATATGCTGTTGAATTCTTTATTTTTATTTTTAGTCCTGCTTAAATAAAAAGCTATTCAAATTAGGGGAAATTCGGGGGAAACTGATCACACTCTCCTCATGATTTTAACTGGCTTGATAAATGAGGTTGCTTGCTAAGCAGTTGTTGTTTTGTAAGTATTGTGTCTCTATTTGCAGGTTTTGTATAGTTTTTTGAGGTTTGGGTTGGTTAGTTTTTGTTGTTTTGTTAAAGATTTTTTTTTGGTTTTAAAGTTCTCCATGCAACTGTACGGTAGTTTAAGTTTATTTGTGTTAAATATGTTGTGGTATGGCTGTGGATAGATTTACAAGCAACGTCATTTATAAAGTCACAATAAAAACAGACAAAAAAAAATTTTTTATGTAAGCTCTACTAATACAAAACTTAAAAGTAGATAAGGAAAATATAAAGAAAGCTTTAGAAACAGACAAAATTTAAAGATTTATTTAAAGATGTAAAACTTAAAGAACTCGAGTTTCGTGCCTATGCACTCATTAACTTTAAAACAAGTTTAAAGCACAAAACAAAAAAAAAACAAAGCATATAAACTAAAGCATATATTAAGAATTAAGCATACAAGAAATTAATTAAGCATATATTAAGAAATAAACCTTTTTATTAAAAAAGTTCTTAAGGTAGATCTCCGTAGATCTGTTCTTAAATTTATTTGAGAGCAGTGAAACGCCGTTAGTTGAAATAAAGTTTTAGCACAAGAACATCTGTGATACATATTCCGATAAGCTTAGCTTATCAGGATCTCCAGGATTTAACGCCTTATAACGTTACATCTTATATATATATATGTATATTTATCTAATTATATAAAAACAATAGTTTAGACAGCTGTTTCGTACACGAAATATAAAACTTCATGTACTCCTCAGTAAGCTACAGTTTATTAAAATAGTATACAGAAAAATTAGTTTTAGAATTTTTTATAATAATTATGACGTAGTGATTGTACAGTTTATTGTAAAGTTAGCTGAATTTGAAAAATACGCTGTAGTTCTTAATTTATGCCTTTTAAAAAGTTGTGAAAGGTTGTTTTAGAAAGATGTTTTAAACTAGTAGAAAAATGTTTTAAACTGTTAGAAAATTTTTTAAAACTACTCGTGTTTGCGGCTTAAATTTTGCTTTGTTTTAATATTTATTTAGTTTTAATTTTGCTAAAAAAGTAGTTTTGGTAATGAATGCATATGTTTTGTCTTTCGCTTTTCTTGTTTAGTGTTATGTTCTTATCTGATTTATCTATTTCTATTTTTTTTAAGTTACAAAGTTTGCAGCCGAATTTAGTATTGAATTTTGATTTTGTCCTGTTTAATATTTCCCATTTAAATTTGTAGTCTGTATTGTTTTCTTTTAAGTTCCATATGTAGTTCGCTAGTTCTGTTGTATGTCTTTTGTTAATATTGTTGAATGATGATTTGTGGTTTGTGTATCTTTGTTTGAAAGTACCTCCTGTGGATCCTAAATACTGCTTTGTTGTTTTATTTAATGTTATTGTTTCTTTATATATTATATTTGACCTTGCCCTTTAAACAATCGATGCCTAGTGTCAAATATAATATATTAAGCAACAGTAACATCAAATAAAACAACAAAGCAGTATTTAGGATCCACAGGAGGTACTTTCAAACAAAGATACACAAACCACAAATCATCATTCAACAATATTAACAAAAGACATACAACAGAACTAGCGAACTACATATGCAGGGTTGCCACTCGGTCAGGAAAAGTCAGGAAATCAGGAAAAGTCAGGAAAATTAAAAAAAATGACAAAAGTCAGGAAAAAATTAGGGGTTTTGAAAAAAAGGCAGGAAATTTGAAAAAAAAAGTCAGATTTTGTCAGTTTAAATTTACAAAATTCCTTGTTTTCAAAAGCCTTCAAATGGTGAAAATTAATTAAAAGTCCTATAAAGTCAGAAAAAAATTCCAAAATTTTCCTAGAAGTTTACAAAAATACTTAATTTTATTTCCAATGCCTTCATCTGGTATTAATTAGTAAAATATCCTTTACAAAACTGTAAAAAATTTCTATTAACATATGAAAAAAGTACCCTACTTGAACAAGCAGATTTTGTAAGCTTTTTAGTATTGATGATCCGAGCAAGGACAATATAACTGTGATATATACACAAAAGTTTATTTAGCATAATTTTAGAACCAAAGTGTTTTTTGTTTAAGTAAATAATTGAGTTCTTTATAACAAAGCAGTTAGTTTAGTATTTTATGTAACAAGTTAATGTGTATACTTTACCTCTTTATCATTTTTTCAAAGTTGTTTAAATTTATAAAATAAGTTATAAGAGAGGTATATGCCAAGATTAAGTTTACTTATTATTTGTATTTTTTGTAGAGTAACTTAAGTTTTTAAAGTAAATAAGAGTATATTTATATGTTACAAATTTTATACTAAATGATAGTAAAAATAAATGAGTACCAAAAGAAAAAAAATGAAGCCCACAAGTTGTGGCTTGGTTTAGAGAAAAGATTCTCTTCAACAAGTGTAGGGGCAGCAGATAAGAGCGATTTAAATAAAATGAGGCAAATGATTTTAACTGCCAAGAAAATGAAGCCGAATGCAGTTCAGATGAAGGAAACAAAATGTTCATTAGATGAAGAGGTTGAAGTGCTAATAAAAAAAACGGAGAAAATAAATTTCAGTACATACATTTAAAAAAACAGTATTTGATTAAGTTATTTATTGTTTTAAGGTTTTAACTGTAAAATTATGTTATTGTTTTAAGATTTTAGTTGTGAAAGTTCCTTATTAATTCAAGGTTTTAATTGTAAAAGTTCCTTATATGTCGTTTGTTTATCTAGATACATTTATGCTAGGAAATGCTAAAAAGTGTGTCTTTTTTCAGACAAGCTGTGTTTATATAGTATTAATACAAGTATTTTGCTGTTACAGCTGTTTATTACAAACATCAATCATACCAGATGGTTTAAGTGATGTACTGGAAGTTTGATGATAGAATTCAGCAAAAAAACTGTTGTTTATAACCTGTATTAAAATTAGATTGAAAGCTTTATATATTTTCAAGTGTTAGATTATGTATTTTAAAATAAGTTTAATTTAAGAGTTTGATTTAGAAAAGTCAGGAAAATTTTGGTAAAAAGTCAGGAAAAGTCAAGAAATTTTTCTCAGCTTGAACAGTGGCAACCATGCATATGGAACTTAAAAGATAACAATACAGACTACAAATTTAAATGGGAAATACTAAACAGGACAAAATCAAAATTCAATACTAAATTTGGCTGCAAACTTTACAACTTAAAAAAATAGAAATATATAAATCAGATAAGAACATAACACTAAACAAGAAAAGCGAAAGACAAAACATATGCATTCATTACCAAAACTACTTTTTTAGCAAAACTAAAACTAAATAAATATTAAAACAAAGCAAAATTTAAGCCGCAAACACGAGTAGTTTTAAAAACTTTTCTAACAGTTTAAAACATTTTTCTACTAGTTTAAATCACCTTTCTAAAACAACCTTTCCAAACTTTTTAAAAGACATAAATTAACAACTACAGCGTATTTTTCAAATTCAGCTAACTTTACAATAAACTGTACGATTACTACGTCATAATTATTATAGAAAATTCAAAAATCGAAACTTCTGTTTACTATTTTAATAAATGCAGCTTCCTGAGGAGTATATGAAGTTTTATATTTCATGTTATGAAAGGTTCTTTTGGTTGGTTTTGCTGATCCTCTTTCTCGGTCTTGTTGGAAGAAGAACGCTTTCCATCTTATTCTTTCTATCAATTGATAAATTTTTGGTACATTAAAACTATGTATTCTGATTTCTTTGTTGTTGGTATGTTCTTAAGAGAGTAGTTGAATTTTACTTTTTCAAAATTTTCTGTATTGTCGACCATTTCTTATGGTTTAGAGGCTTCTTCTTTCAGAATGAAAGGAGCAAATATTAAAGGTTTTTAAAAAAGTTCTGATCGATAGTGCTCGACAAATTAAATTGGAGCTAAATATTGATCTAATTATATAAAAACTATAATTTATACAGCTGTTTTGATCGTCAGTAAGTTACAATTTATTATGTTAGTGAACAGAAATTTCGATTTTGAAACTTTTATAACAATTGTGACGTAGTAATGGTACAGTTTATTGTACGATTAGCTGAATTGAAATAATACGCTGTAAATGTTAATTTGTGCTTTTTAGGAAAGTTTAGAAAGGTTAATAGCTTAAAACATTTTTCGAAAATAACCTTTTTAAACTTTCCTAAAAAGCATAAAATAACATTAACAGCGTATTTCAAATTCAGCTAATCGTACAATAAACTGTACCATTACTACGTCACAATTATTATAAAAATTTTTAAATCGAAATTACTGTTCACTATTATAATAAACTGTAACTTACTGATCACATGAAATTTTACATTTCAATGTGTAAAAGAGCTGTTTAAATTATAGTTTTTATATAATTAGATAATTATATATGTATATATATATATATAAAATAAGGTTATTGTTCAAACTTTAACACCTTATTTTAACACCTTAAAGCAACGAAGAAAGCTTTTTAAAGACTAAGCAAGACTACGAATTAATAATGAAAACATGCGGCTACAATTATAGACTTAATTTTGAAAAAACGGAGCAAAAAAACAAAACGACCAATAAAAATAAAAGAAAGCGAAATATAATTTGGTATAATCCCCCGTTCTGTACTTCAGTTAAAACAAATATCGGTAGAGAATTTATAAACTTAGTAAAAAAAACATTTCAACAAAAATAACCCATTATCAAAGATCTTTAACAAACATAATATGCGAATCAGTTATTCATGTATGGCGAATTTGGAGCGATGGGTGCACGAATATTCAAATTCGGACAATTCAAACTCCGACAATTCAAATTCTTAAAAAAAAATTGAAAGGGCCACAAACAAAAAAGTAATGTATATTTTTAAAATATAAAAAATACATATATAGGTCCTATTAATATCTACAAGCCAATTTTTTCTTTTTGCAAAACATCAAATTATTTTGGAGATTTAGCTTAAATAAAGTATAAAACATAGTTATTTTTAAATTTTTTAAATATATTAAAAAATATTTAAAAAGTTACAAAAAAGAAAAAAGTGGCTCTTAGATATTTATAAGACCTACATATGCTTCTTTTAGTTTTTTTTTAAATTCATACTACTTTATGAGATAATCAACAAAATCGGCGAAAGTCTGCAGAACAAGTCCGGACTTTCGTTTCTATTATGCTGACGTCACTAATCATTGCCAGCAAATGGTTGCTTCATGCGAAAGCATGATAAACCGTTTGTAGATTGACGACTACAAGTTTTTCGGTTGTGACTGACTGATGAGTCCTAATAAGGACGAAACCGGTCTCAGTCTACCGAAACTTGTGGTCTGATGATCGAATTGGCATGATCAACCCTTTTGTTAAACTTTATGAGATATAGTCTTTTATATAATTTTTTAAGAATTCGAATTGTAGGAATTTGAGTTGTCCGAATTTTAATTGTCATGTAACCATGGCGAATTTGGAGAGATTAATTAAGTCACATAATCAGGGGCGTCGCGTGGGGTGTTGCACTGCCGCAACTGCACCACCTTGAAATTTTGTAAGAAAAAAAAAAGTATCTGTAGCGTTTTCGTTATTTTTTAGAACGAAATCTCTTTTAAAACTCCAATTTTGAAAACGACCATTTTGCCCACTTCACTGCCGCAAACTCTTAGCTGACTGCCGCAAATGAACTCAAAAAAGCAAAATTTCTTCAAGAATTACCGCAAAATTAATATCTTGCGGTAAGTAAACTAAGTTGAAAATTCCCTAAAACAGGACATGCTTAAGTATCATCTACAAGCTATTGTAAACATAAAATAAAAACAAAGCTAAGCTACTACAAAGGATTAAACTTGAGTTTATATACCCACATGGTTTTTTTAAATTTAACAGATCACTTTTATTAAAACTGGACAATAAAAGAACAAAACTTGTCATGAATTGAATATTTTGAAAAAAAAAGATAAGAACCTTAAATCACTAAAGTCTAAGAAATTTGATTTTTTATTTTAATCTGCATACATAAACTTAATTATAATTGATTATTGTTATCATAAAATTAATAAAATATTTAATTAAATTATATTTAAATGTAAAGTTTAAGTTCTAAAAAAAAAAGAAGTTTATTATTAACTTCTAGTTCACTAGAAAAATAATTTAGATTTATATTGAATGAAAACTAGTATTATTGAAACAGTCACATATTTAAATAAAGTAAATAGCCTTAACTTAGAAACTTTGATTACTTAGAGTAGTTTAACATTTTAGGAAAATTTAGTCTACTTTATATGACTTTTGGTTTAATTTTTTCAAAAACAAAGCAAAAGTTTTAAATAAAATTGTTGAAACATGGTTGCCTTGCCTCATAATCAGGATAACTTAAAAATGTTAAAAACTCAAGATGACCCAAGATAAATTAAAACAGACCAAATTATAAAAATATTCAGGCTGACTAAAGCAGTTTTAGTTTTTTACTCTGAAAATAACAAGCTTACCTAAAATTAAAAAATAAGTGTCTTACCCCTATGGCCACTTGAAAACTAACTAACCAATTTTTTACTGCTATAAGGGTTACTTATTTATAAATTATCTTTAAAATTCTTTAAAAGTTCAACAGCCTCACCAACTAAACTTTAAAAAATTGAGCTCCTGAGAAAAATACTGTCATCAAAATGAAAAACATATTAAAATTAAATAAAGAAAAGATACCCTTTTAAACTATTGAATTTTAAACCTCCAAAAAAAAAACATTAAAATTAGAAAAAAAGTTAATAAAAATCTTAATGTTTGTAAAAAAATAAAAGTAAAATAGTGAGGAGTAAGGGGGGGGAAGGTTTATAGGCACTTTTTTACATGTTGTTCTTATTTTAACTTTTTCAAAAAGCTAATAGTTACTCTTTAATAAACTTGAAATTTCCAATAAAACTTTTAGTTACAACCGGTTAAAGCCAGAGAGTACAATGATTTATTATACAAGGAGCAAATCAAAACAGCAAAAGAATACAATTTTACTGAAAACCTATATTCTCCATCATTCTTAAAGCAATTTTTATCAAACTTTTTCATCCTAAGTTTTATAAAATTTGTTTACTTTTGTTGAAGAGAAATTTTAAATTTTTAAGTATCAATATATATTTTTATATATACAAAAAAAAACTTTTGTTATAACTTTTTTTTTCTTAGTGTTTCAAATATCTATTTCAGCAATTTGTTTTTTTTATAAAAGAAACATCTAAAGATTTTGAGACCAACTTATAAAAAAAAAGATATGATTTTAGTGATTTGATTTATTTCTTGTTTGAGTTTATATTATATTAACAAGGATTCCTTTGTACCTCTGACTGTGAGTTACCATATCTCAAAAGTTAATATGAATTTTCTATATTGATAAAAGATGAGTTGTAGTTAAAGACCGCTAAGGTGAGGCCAGGAGACGGATTCCGTAGCGCCAACAGACCGTTAGGTGAGGCCAGGAGACGGAATCCGTAGCGCCAACAGACCGCTAAGGTGAGGCGAGGAGACGGAATCCGTAGCGCCAACAGACCGTTGGGTGAGGCCAGGAGACGGAATCCGTAGCGCCAACAGACCGCTAAGGTGAGGCGAGGAGACGGAATCCGTAGCGCCAACAGACCGTTAGGTGAGGCGAGGAGACGGATCAGCATAAACCGGTCAAACGACGTGGAGATGTACAAGGGCGGAGCGAGTTCAAGCAGCAAAGAATTTTTTTAAACTTTCTACATTTGTCTGTCATTTTGAAAACTGTATCATACTTTTATTAATTTTGTGTATTTTAAATTAGTTTATAGAATTTTTCAAGTAAAGTAATGCTTTTTAAACTAAGGAGATAAAAGTCGGCGGTCGTTTTTCGTTAATTTTTCTATATAGGGAGTTTTAAGCATTCTTACAAGTGTTAATGAATAAAAACTAATTTTTTTTTTCGGAAAACCAAGAATAAATTCTTAAAGTACGAAGGTAAGAGGAGAAAATGTGCCGCTTACGCGGTAATTGTCTCTTTTTTACTTTCTTCTTTTTTCTCAAGCGAGTATAAATTCAACAATTTCGAGTAATTTAGAGTTCCTTTAGTTTCTACTGCATTGCAGCGGACGGAACTCAGTGCAGCTTTTCGCTGCACTTAAGTTTTAATGGTTTCAATCTTGTTGTCGAGTTGATTTCGATTTTAGAATACTTTTTGAGTTTGGTTTAAACATTTAGTTTTTAGTTTCTTTTATTCGAGTATTGTCGTCTTTTAAAAGAATTGATAACTTGGTTTATTAGTGTAATGTTGTGCAGTATTTTATCATCTTTTCGTTTCGCAAATTCATTGTAAATATAATCATTATCACAGATTCGAACTCAGTTTAAATTAGTATAAGTAACTGATTTATTAAACCTTTAGTAAATAGTAAGTAAGTCATATTAGTTATTTAAGTCAACTATAATTTAAGCGTTATCTTGGGGACTTCTATTATACAAGTTAGAGCGCACGTTGCGTTTTAAACCAGGCCAAAAAAAGTGTATAAGTAGAAACCCCGGTTAGCGTCATATGTACAACATCAGCTTAAAAACCTTTTTTTTTTGAGGACTTAAAAATACTTTAAAAAAGAATATGTAATTATATACTAAGGCTCTCAATCTGATCATATTACATAAAATGAACTTTTAATAAATGTTTTATTTTTAAAGTAATTTTTTAAAATTTTTATACTGTAACAAAAAAAAACTATTTATGGTTAGATATTATACATTAGTTTATTTTACTATTTTATTTTTTTAAATTCTTTAAACAACTGTGATGCAATCATAAACAGGTAGTAGTTATTAATTTTTTTTAATTACTTCTACTTCTTAAGCGAACGACGTGTCTCTTTATAAAACTGATAATAAAATTTTAAACACTTTTCAACAGATGGTTTTGTTGGTACCTAGTATTAATTTAAAGCAGGATATACATTTCATTTAAGACATTTAGTACCTAAAAGGTTTGATACATAGTCCAACAAATTAGCGTATTTTTTTTTTACAAAATTTTTATAAAAACAAATATGCATAAAAAATGTTCTATAAAAAATTTAGGTTTTCCAACATGTACTTTGAACTTTAATATTAGACAAGTTAAAAAAAGTTCTGAAGTTTTAGTTACTATTTTTATCAACTGTTTTTATTTAAATGTTATCATTTTAAATTTTATTATTTTGCTTTGATTTTTTTCAAACAAGCATTACAACAAGCTTTTAGTTAGGTTTTAAACTTCGATTGTACTAAAATATTTCTCTTTATAGTTTGCTAATACTTTTTCACTATGTTATTCTACAATACTTATTTTTTAAACTTAAACTTTCTTTAAGATTTTCTCGATTAACTATGTTTTTGAACAACTTTAAAAATTATTTTTAATATAAGTATTGCCCTTCCCTTTTGTTTATTCTTATCATAACTGATTATAAAGAAAAGTGATATTTTAAGATCACGAGTATAATTTTTATTTGAATAATGATATAACTTATAAGTAATACTTTTTAAACTTAAAGTTTATGAAAAGTCAAAAACATTTTATGAAAATTATTTATAATAGTTAATAAAAAAAACGTTACACTAAAATAAATTTTAATGGTTTTAATTTCACATTTTCAGGAAATACTTATTTAATATTTTTTTAATAAAACAAATAATAAAAGTACGTAAGTATGAAAGCTGAGAGAATAATAAATGTAGAAGTAAAAACAGTTTTATGTTTCTATTATGTAAAATTAATCAATTAAAAAGATCTCTTCTTATCTTTTGATTAGAACTATATGGCAATTTAAAGAGCATTGCAATATACATTTTTAAATGTACTTTGTTTATTTGAATTTTTCGTCAGTAAAAGTAAAAAAAAAAAAAGAAATTAGATAGATTTTCATAAGTTCTGTGGTCCAAGTATAAATATGTTAAGGGATATTGTCCAGTCCATTTTTTTATCAAGTTTAAGTTTTTAAACTTAACAAGTAAAATTATTTTAGTGTGACTAGTAAACTAATGAAAGAAAAAAAAATCATTACTTTTCGGGTTTGCCTTAAATTTATAAACAATTTTCTAAAACTTAAGAACTACTTTTGTTGACACTTCCAGTGATTCATAAACAAGTAAAAATTTAAAATCAAACTTAAGAAGTAGCAAAGTTTAATATTTCAATGTAAAAAAAATACAATTTTTGGTATAAGAATTAATTTAAGTTTTAAGTACATTTCACTATAATATAAAAAATACAACAAATAAGTAAAGTATAGCTTTTTATTAAAAACAACCTACGAACTACTAGCGATTACAATATGTAACTGACTTTAGAAATTTGAAGCAAAACAAAGACAACATACTAAGTTTGGATAAAACTATAAAGTAACAGTTTTTACAAACAGTACGAAAGAAAACTATATACAATAGTGTAAAGTATTTAGTTGATACTAAATAAATAATTTTTGTATACGAAAAAATGTAAGCACCTAGCATAAATATTAACTCAATCTTTATCCGTTTTTAACTTGAACCTTATTTAATTTTAGTTACATACACTTTGTATAAGAAGAATGTTGGTTTTGTCAGTCTAAATAATCATCTACCTTTTGAAAACAATTAACATGAATAGCTAACAAGAAAATACTGTGCGACGTCTAACAAAAAACAGATAAACACGTGATGATTTGTAATCACACGTACTCCTGTGCCGCTCCAATGTGAGCGGGTTTGCTTGGAGCTGAAGTGGGATGGTACGCGTAAGCTCCTCTGCCTCCGTAACTTTCCTCCTCGTCTGATCCGCATCCGCTGCACACAACCATGATCCCTCCGACCAGCTGCACGACCGCAGCTGCCCAACCAACGAACAAGGCTTCACCAAAAATAAATCTGAACGTATTTCAATGTTAAAATTTTAAAAAGCCGTGCAAGTAAGCTTGTAATCTTTGTTAAAACATTCTACTTAAATTACTTTAAAAAAGTAAACTCAATGAAATAATATTAAAAAATCATGAAACTCATAGTTTTTATTGTTAAAAACGAAATAAAATTTATTTCACATTCAGTTTTTATACGCAAAACTTCAGCTATACATTTTCAAATGAACCTTTTTTTTATTAGTATGATTTTTATTAATATTATACAAATATAATTACTTTACACAAATTTAAAATTTGTAGTAAAATAAAGTTTCTAAAATTTTTTTAGGCTACCTAATTGTAAAAAATATTGTTTTTAAACTTATTTTTTCTTTCTTGAAGACTATTTCTTTTTTCATAAATTTCAAAATCAAATGTAGTTTTACAAAACAAATACTATTCTTAAATTACCGTTTGACGGAAGAATCAGCTGAGGTTGTCTTCATCACCGATGCTTGGTTATGGTCTAACCTTATGTTGTTTGCATACCAGCAAGTTGCAACGAGAAGCAACAGTGAACCAACCAAACAAATACATCCCGAAACCAGACGAAATGTTTTCTAATATGAATAGGTCAATTTTAGTGTTTAAAAAACTACTTGCTTTCATTTAAATAGAGTTATGAAGGTATACCTAGTCTTAACCTTTTTATTTTTCTTAAAGTTTTTTGAAATAAAAAAGACTTGCAAGACAAAACAAAACAAAATATAAAATTTACTTTTCCTAATATTATTATTTATACTTTTACCACAGATGTTCTTGTGCTAAAACTTTATTTCAACTAACGGCGTTTCACTGCTCTCAAATAAATTTAAGAACAGATCTACGGAGTCTATAAAATATTAACAAACATTAGAAAAAAAGCAGAAAAAGCATGTATAATTATGTATAGTGTTTATGTAGGTAGTAAATATAAATGAACTTTATGGTTTAAAAACAAAGTTTGGGATAAAAACATCAAATTATAAAATTGTCTACAAAAAATACAAATTTAATAAAAGTAGGCACTAACCTCAAAAAGCTCTAAGAATAGGCAAGTTTTTAAAAGTGAAAATTAAATTGAGTTGTGCAGAAATGTTACGTCATAATAAATTTAACAAATTGGTCAATAATTTATACAGCTTAAAAACATGAAGTATTAAGCTTGCAAGTGTATGTAATTGTAATGTGAGTGTTGTGAAATAAATTAGTACATAAGTAGACAGAGTTATTTAAAGTAGAATCGTCGGTTGTGGGGACAAATATTCGATAAATCTTGCCGCTTATTCAGAAGTAGGTCTTTATCTTCTGCGGCAATTACTGCTCTTTCTGTATTGAAAGTTGGGCAAATTCTACTTACTCCGTTGGATGCATGTTTGATCTTTGAAACAATACTCCACTCCATTTTTGGCCTTTTACCGTACCTGTGAAAAAAGCTCCAGACATAATCCGATAAACACGTGCTTTGTTTTTTATTTATATTTTCATATTTATTAGGTAGTTTCAAGGATAGATATGCTAACCATAAACATACTTTTAAAAATATAAATAAAAAACAAAGCACGCGTTTTTTTCGATTATGTCTGGAGCTTTTTTCACAGGTACGGTAAAAGGCCAAAAATGGAGTGGAGTATTGTTTCAAAGATCAAACATGCATCCAACGGAGTAAGTAGAATTTGCCCAACTTGCAATACAGAAAGAGCAGTAATTGCAGCAGAAGATAAAGACCTACTTCTGAATAAGCGGCAAGATTTATCGAATATTTGTCCCCACAACCGACGATTCTACTTTAAATAACTCTGTCTACTTATGTACTAATTTATTTCACAACACTCACATTACAATTACATACACTTGCAAGCTTAATACTTCATGTTTTTAAGCTGTATAAATTATTGACCAATTTGTTAAATTTATTATGACGTAACATTTCTGCACAACTCAATTTAATTTTCACTTTTAAAAACTTGCCTATTCTTAGAGCTTTTTGAGGTTAGTGCCTACTTTTATTAAATTTGTATTTTTTGTAGACAATTTTATAATTTGATGTTTTTATCCCAAACTTTGTTTTTAAACCATAAAGTTCATTTATAGTTACTACCTACATAAACACTATACATAATTATACATGCTTTTTCTGCTTTTTTTCTAATGTGTGATAATATTTTATAGACTCCGTAGATCTGTTCTTAAATTTATTTGAGAGCAGTGAAATGCCGTTAGTTGAAATAAAGTTTTAGCACAAGAACATCTGTGGAATTTATTCCGATAAGCTTAGCTTATCAGGATCTTCAGGATTTAACGCCTTTTAACGTTACATCTTATTTATACTTTTACCACAGAATTTTTTTGCTCATAATCTCAAAATTAAAAAAACTTATTAAAGATTTATTTTAAGTTTTTTGTTAAATTCTTAAAAATAATGTTTCTGAAAAACCATTTTGAGTTTACATTGACACTTTTGCATAGTTAGTAATATATTACTACCTTGTTTAATTAAATAAAAAAAACCCATATCTAATAAACATCAAAATTTTTTTTTAATAAAACAATCAAACGTTTTAAATTAAAGCTAGATCATTCGTTTTCGCAGAAAATAATTACTTATTTATTTAGAAGTTAAAAAAAAATTGATAACTAAATGGGTTGATAAAAAAATTATGTTTAGGTAAAACATTAAAATAACAGCTGTCAATTCTACGCAATTTAAATTGAAAAATATACAACTTTATCCAAAATTTATATAATCAATACCTTCTGCGATGAAGAGCTGACGAGAGGCATACAGTCGAGACCAATCACACAAATACAGAATCCAACGATGGCACACAAGATCGACCCAATTCCCAACATGCGACCTAAAATGTTTGTGATTTTAAAGTTTAATCAACTAAAAAAAAATTATTTTATAAACGCTAGGTGGCGTACCTGTTTGAAAAACTGTTTTCATTAAAAATTAAAGCATTTTTATGTTTACTACTTACATATGCATCTGCACATGAGAATTGAACAAATGTAGTTAACTACTGCAAAAATATTTAACTTTTATAATGTTTTTCTTTTTACATTAAAACTAAGTTAAAGTAACAACTTTTTTATTTTATCTTAACTTCTTTATTTAAATTTTAGTAGTAATATTACTTGGCAGGATTAAACTTCAAAAAAAACAATCGAACCAGCTTGTAATTGTGCAGGAAGACCAAGAAATATACGATCGTAATCATCACAATCCCAATTTCCTGCTGCAAAAGTCGTACATTGCATCCATAACCCTTTGATCTAAAATAATAAAAATTAATTATTATAAAATTAATATGTTAAGTGAATACCAATTTTTTTTTATGCTTATTATAAATCCATACAATATGATCGTAAAGTTTTTATAGATAAAAAAAAAAACGAAATCTCTTATAAGTCATCACATCTTGCTAAAAGTTCAATATAGAAAATTGCAATAGTCAAAATTAATATCATATAAAGTATTTAGAATAATATACTGATTTTAAATAAGATATTAAAAACAATCTCTATAAAATGTTTAAGTTCTCATATTAATTTATTTTTTAACTTAAAAATAAACGTAATCAAAAATTATTAAAATTACTTTCAGTTTATTTATAAACAAAGATAACTTTCTTAAAATTATTTAATTTTTAAAAATATCTAAATCATTAAATAATAATTTAACCAGTAGAAAAATGACATTACACTTAATTAAAAACTAAATAAAGTCAGTTATTTTTTTTCGATCTTTCATATAAGTTCATAATTATAACCTTGTTATAAAAAAGTCATGCTTAACCACTCATTTTATTTTTTATTATCATTTTGGAACAAAATAATTAAGTTCTAATAACTTCCAAAAACCATAACTTTGACTTGCAGTTTAACCTATGCGTTATAATTTTTTTTATACCTAATTGTAAATAGTGACAAGAATAGTTAATTAACATTAAAAATACTTAACCTTTAAAACTACGTAGAACTATTATGAAAACACTTAAGTGATAATCAAATACATAAATACAACTAATAATAAATTAAAATTGTTACCAACGTCATAAAATAATAATAATTCTAGCTTAGCTCATAGTTTATGATTGAATACTTTGTTCGTCTTCAACAAAAAAACTTAGCTTATAGAAAATAAAATCCGTGCAAAAGTATTATATATGTAGATTTAGCTAAGCAATTTTATTTTTCGATTTTTTGATATACTTTTAGGTGTTCAAGAAGTACAAGATCAAGTACACAAGAAAATTAAAAAAATTGATGGCATACAAAAAAACTTTAGGAAACTAATACATTATAAAATACTACTTTTTTGTTTTGATAATTTTATATTTTATGATAGTATTTACTACGCAAAATTATACAACTATAACATGTTATACAAATTATAATGTAAGCATTAATAATTCTTAAATTTGTGTTCATCAAAGACATATTAGAAGTTTGTGAAAGTAGCTCATCTAGTTTACAATATCGAATGTGTAAAAATATTTAACTGATTTGTAAAATAGAGAGAACTATATAAAGCTTTATTTTCTAAATAAAACTTAATATTTTTATTTATAAGATAGATTTTCTGGTTTTTAATCTTTGATTGACTGCATTTTAAAGGAGCAAAATCCTATAGATAGAGTATATGTTGGAGATTAGTATTACTTAATTAGCTTATTGAGCAACAAAAAAACTCTCCAAATATTTGGTACTAAGACGTAGTGCACAAAGAACCTTTCGATTAAGGAGCCGTACAGCACGGTTACCTTTTAACGTTCTGTCCAGGACAAATTGTTTCTACTTTTTCAAAGTAAAAAGTTATCAAAAAAATTGTAGACGAAAAGATTACAGACGTATATAGTTTTTTAAATTAAATGAACTCACCTAGTAATAGTATTTACAATATCCATTTTGAAAAACATTAGTTAAATTTTTTAAAATACATAACAAGAAGTAGTAGCTTTTAACAATTTACTTCCATGCAACATTAGTATATAAGTTTTGAGCCTCAAAATTTAAGACAATAAATAGTAAATAGTAATTAAAACAACTTTACAGTCGAAAAGATCTTCAATTAAAGGTTCTCATAAGGTTTGATCATACCAATTCAATCATAAGACCACAAGCTTTCGATAGACTGAGATCGGTTTCGTCCTGATCAGTTAGTCATGACCGAAAAACTTACAGTTTTCAATCTACAAACGCTTTATACATGCAAGCATGAAGCAACCGTTTGCTGGCATTGATCAGTGACGTCTATATTGTCTTTTGCCGTGCAACGTTCAATACATTGTCCACTAGGCAAGACAACTGGTACGCTCGTTTTTAATACAATCAACAAAAATATCGGAAAAAGTCTAAAAAGCCTAAGCCTAGACTTTTGTATGTCCCGAAAAAATTGCAGTCATAAATTGACAAACGGTTTATCATACTGACGTCACTCATCAAGTTTTTTGATGGTGACTGACTGATGAGTTCTTATTAGGACAGATCTGGTCTCAGTCTACTAAAGCCTTGTGGTCTGATGATCGAATTGGTATGATCATCCCTTATGTTAAACTTGAGCTTGTCTCACAGCATACGAAAGTCTACGCTTCTGCTCTGCTAACTTTCGACAATGTTTTTGTTGATTGTATTAAATACAAGCGTACCAATTGTCTTGCCTAATGGACAATGTATTGGACGTTGCACGGCAAAAGACAATATAGACGTCACTGATCAATGCCAGAAAACGGTTGCTTCATGCTTGCATGTATAAATCGTTTGTAGCTTGAAGACTGCAAGTTTTTCAGTTGTGACTGACTAATGAGTCCTAATCAGGACGAAACCGGTCTCAGTCTACCGAAAGCTTGTTGTCTGATGATCGAACTGGAATGATCAGCCACTATGTTAAACTTAAGCTTGTCTCACGGCATACGAAAGTCCAGGCTTCTGCTTTGCTGACTTTTGCCGACTTTTTGTTAAAGGTTCACATGAATAACTATTTGTCAACTAAACAGAAAAAAATGTTTTTTTTGGTATGATGAGAACAGGTTAATTGAGTTTTTCAACAATTATAAACTTTAAGTTTTATCCAATTTTTAGTTGTTAGCTTTATAAATAAACTTTTATAGTATATCATTAGACTGAAGTATAAATTTAAATACTGTTATTAAATATATTTATTTTTTTGCGACATTAAAACTTGTTATCTCTATATAAACTAGTTTAAACCTTTACACAAACCAAGTATATTTATTACAAGATTTTAAGGATATCATTTATATTGAACACATCTAAGCTATTTATATAAACTGATTATATATATATATATATATATAAAAAGTTTTATTCAAAGATGAAAAAACGAGAAGAACTCAAGTTTCGTGATTACTCACTCATCAGCTTCAAAACAAGTTTAAAATAAAGCACAAAACAAAATCACTAATGAAGGTAAAAAATTTTTTGCATAAATAGATTATGACGTAATTTTGAAACTATCAAAAATCGTGCAAAACGGCTTGTGCAAAAACTAATCTACCAACAGACAATAAACTAGCGAAAATTCATATAACTTCAGTGAGTAATTACATATTAGGACAGATAATTGGAAGAGATAAAGATAAAATTAAGATGCAAATTGAAATTTAGGTTATTTTAAGATGAAATTAAAACTTGTTAAACTTTAAAAGCGACTTTTTTATATGTCTACAAGACGATACAAACTCGCTTCTTTTGTTCAAACATCTTTTGTCTTTCAGTGCATATACAACGGCTGATGCTTCTTTGAGACACAGCCTACATATCGGGCTATTGCCGTCGGCTATAGGCTGTGCTCTTTTTATAACTTCCCAGGATATTTCGTAGTCAATGCCGCTGCGCTTTAAGCCACAAACATACTTCGAAAGTTCAGTGTCATTTTCATATATGCCGCCTTTAAAAGATTTTTTATGATTGGCATACCTGAATCTAAACTGAGTCGAGCACAAGCCGACATAGAACCTCGTCTCAACGCCAGAGTTAACTGTGGCCTTGTAGACGATGTTCTCTGAACGGCAATTACCCCCTTTCAAATTATATTTACAGCTACCAGCGCAGCCGCATTCACTTTGAATTCCTGAGTTTTGATTTAAGATTTTTTGGTTGTGTGCCTTAATGATATTCTCTAAATTTGCCGTACACGAATAACTTATTCGCATATTATGTTTGTTGAAGATTTTAGTTAGCGGATTTTGTTTATTGAAGTGTTTCTTGACTAGATTTATAAATTTTCTTCCAATATTAGTCTTTACAGAATTGCTAAAAGGAGGGTTATACCAGATTACATTTCTTTTTCTTTTGTGTTTTTGATTATTGTGTTGTTGCTCAGGTTTTTCGAATTTAAGTTTGTTGTCGTATCCGCATTTTTTCATTATTTTTTCATATTCATCTTTAGTCTTTAAAAAATTTTCTTCTTTGCTTGATCGTTTATTTAGGCGTTGATTTATTATGTTAGGAATTTGTTTTATAATGTTTTTAGGGTGGCTTGATTGTTTGTTGACATACATAATTTTAGCGTTTTGTTTCCTGTAAGGCATAAAAGAGATATCATTCAAGTTGAGCTTCACATCTAGGAAGTCAGTTATCACTAGTGGAGATTCCACAGTGACTCTCAACCCCATAGATTTGAAGAAGGCATGTGTTTGTTTTTTTAGCTTCTCAACTTTAAAGCCAGAAGAGTTGGGCAATACAGCTAGACCATCGTCTCTGTATAGCCCAACTCTATTTAAACCAAAGATATCTTTTAACCCGTCTAACAAGAAAAGTCCAACAAGTTCGCATAGTTCTGCGCCCATGTAAGACCCCTGTGCTACGTCAAAAAGTGAGTTGGTGGTATTTACTCCCTTTCTACACCACAGAGCTCCTTGTTCGCAGAGTACCGATTTGCATGCATTTCTTAAGAAATACCACCAACTCACTTTTTGACGTAGCACAGGGGTCTTACATGGGCGCAGAACTATGCGAACTTGTTGGACTTTTCTTGTTAGACGGGTTAAAAAATATCTTTGGTTTAAATAGAGTTGGGCTATACAGAGACGATGGTCTAGCTGTATTGCCCAACTCTTCTGGCTTTAAAGTTGAGAAGCTAAAAAAACAAACACATGCCTTCTTCAAATCTATGGGGTTGAGAGTCACTGTGGAATCTCCACTAGTGATAACTGACTTCCTAGATGTGAAGCTCAACTTGAATGATATCTCTTTTATGCCTTACAGGAAACAAAACGCTAAAATTATGTATGTCAACAAACAATCAAGCCACCCTAAAAACATTATAAAACAAATTCCTAACATAATAAATCAACGCCTAAATAAACGATCAAGCAAAGAAGAAAATTTTTTAAAGACTAAAGATGAATATGAAAAAATAATGAAAAAATGCGGATACGACAACAAACTTAAATTCGAAAAACCTGAGCAACAACCCAATAATCAAAAACACAAAAGAAAAAGAAATGTAATCTGGTATAACCCTCCTTTTAGCAATTCTGTAAAGACTAATATTGGAAGAAAATTTATAAATCTAGTCAAGAAACACTTCAATAAACAAAATCCGCTAACTAAAATCTTCAACAAACATAATATGCGAATAAGTTATTCGTGTACGGCAAATTTAGAGAATATCATTAAGGCACACAACCAAAAAATCTTAAATCAAAACTCAGGAATTCAAAGTGAATGCGGCTGCGCTGGTAGCTGTAAATATAATTTGAAAGGGGGTAATTGCCGTTCAGAGAACATCGTCTACAAGGCCACAGTTAACTCTGGCGTTGAGACGAGGTTCTATGTCGGCTTGTGCTCGACTCAGTTTAGATTCAGGTATGCCAATCATAAAAAATCTTTTAAAGGCGGCATATATGAAAATGACACTGAACTTTCGAAGTATGTTTGTGGCTTAAAGCGCAGCGGCATTGACTACGAAATATCCTGGGAAGTTATAAAAAGAGCACAGCCTATAGCCGACGGCAATAGCCCGATATGTAGGCTGTGTCTCAAAGAAGCATCAGCCGTTGTATATGCACTGAAAGACAAAAGATGTTTGAACAAAAGAAGCGAGTTTGTATCGTCTTGTAGACATATAAAAAAGTCGCTTTTAAAGTTTAACAAGTTTTAATTTCATCTTAAAATAACCTAAATTTCAATTTGCATCTTAATTTTATCTTTATCTCTTCCAATTATCTGTCCTAATATGTAATTACTCACTGAAGTTATATGAATTTTCGCTAGTTTATTGTCTGTTGGTAGATTAGTTTTTGCACAAGCCGTTTTGCACGATTTTTGATAGTTTCAAAATTACGTCATAATCTATTTATGCAAAAAATTTTTTACCTTCATTAGTGATTTTGTTTTGTGCTTTATTTTAAACTTGTTTTGAAGCTGATGAGTGAGTAATCACGAAACTTGAGTTCTTCTCGTTTTTTCATCTTTGAATAAAACTTTTTATTAACAAAGCCCTCAAGGTGGGCTCAGTGTGAAAAATTTAATTTATTAAGTTAAATAACTCAATTCTATATATATATATACATATATCTAGTTTAGGCTACTAGAATTGTAGTTAGGTAACTAATAAAGTTTTTCATAGCAGTAAGTTTTAGCCGGGTAGGTGTCGAAAATGCACGAAGGGACACATTTGCACGGAGACACTTTAGCACGTTGTCAGTTTAGCATTGGTTTGAACTCTTTTATTATTCTTTTTTTTTCTTATATATATTTTTGTTTTACTATAACTATCACCCCTAACCTAAACTTGCCTTTGGTTAGTAATTTTCTGTTGTAATATATATATATATATATATATGTTAAACAATTTAAATTTAAAAGATGGTTACACTCTCTGCAATATGGAAAAACAGGCGATCTCAAATTTAAACTCAGATCTAGCTTTAAATAAAATAAATGAAATTTTTAGTAATACTAAACATTTTCAAGCTTTTATTCTAAATAATTTTGAACGTTTATGTAAACTTAGTTTGTCTTATAATTTTTAGTAATTTATTTAGTGTCGTAACAACCCAAACAGTTTTTTGCTTAATTTCATGTACATTTTGATTTATGTGTTAATATATTATTTTTATAAACAAACTGAACAAACTGAATAGCTGTTCTGTCTTACAGAACAGTGAAACAATTGTATTTGTCAAACGTAGTGTTTTATTAGTATATATTTCTTTTTACTCTTGTGCAAGTTGTCTTACCTAAAAAATTGACCCTTCGTGCAAAAGTGTCTTCGTGCAAAAGTTTTCCTCGTGCAAAAGTGACTTCGTGCAGAAGTGACTCTTCGTGTAAAAGTGCAAGACTTACCCGTTCCGGTTTCAACCGTTGTATGCTAAAAGAGTTGAAAGCACGGTCGCATAAATAGTAAAGCAATACAGTTTAAAAGCGTAGTGCAAAATAGAGGAAAAATGTTTAAAAAAAACTATAGAGCTAAAGTAAAATGAAAAATACACGGTAATAAAATAAAATACATTATTTGTATTAAAATAGTATAAATATATTATAGTTTTTACTAAACTTGCCTGTTTCTTTAATAAACACAAAGTCTTTTTTCAAAGGATTATTTTATGTTATTCCTTTTAAAATACGTGATTAAAAAAGTTGTAGTAGCTAAAAGTTTAACAAAAATTAAACATTAAAGTTTGCTTTAAAACAAGTTTGGGAATTCCAAAAAAAGTCAAAACAACTTCCCAGCAGCTTGATACTCCTTATTACATTTCAGTTTAACATAAATTGAAAAATTATGCCTTAAAAACCAAAAATGCTAAAAATGAAAGTTATAAATAAAGTGAATAAGTTTTAAAGCACCTAAGCTCTAATAAAAGTAAAAAAAAAAGAGTAATTTTATTTTATTTAAAGTAAATTAAAACTCAGGTTACTTTCTAAAAAGCCTATGGTTATATTTATACTGTTCTATGCACCTAAAGAAAGTGATTGTTCAAGAAAAATATCATTATTTCTCCTTTTTATTATGTCTTTTCTTTTTTGAAGAATTAATTTTTTCAGTCTCTTAGACAGGACTCATTACTGTAAACTATTTATTTTAATTAGCATAACATTTTTCACACAGAGGCATACAAATTGAAAACAGCATTTTTACTATTATTTTAAAGATAAAAACACAAGTCAATTTTTATAACAAAATATACTTCTTGCTAACTTGTCAGTTGTTTACTTAGTAATAAGAATAAAGATTTTAATCTTATATAGTCATAAGGGAATCAATGTAAAAGTAATATCAATGAGCATAAAGTTTTTAACAGTAAATAAGTAGTTTTAATTACAAATAAACTAAAATTAAATAAAACAAACGTAAAACTTTATAAATAAATTTACGGAAACAAAAAAACAACATTATCAAAGTCTTACTGTTTATACAAACTAGGTTTTCTTAATACAATACATTTAGCCCCAAGTTAAATTAAATTAAAAATGTTATAACAAAATTTATTATGAACACTTTCAAGCTATAATTACTTGCACAATAAAGGTTCTTAACTAGGTGCTCTACAATAGCAGATGGTTTTTTAGCATTCAAGACTTTTTTAGACTGATTTCTTCATTACCTGTTTTACAAAAATTTTCTATAATTTATAAAATATGTTTCTTAATTATCTTACTAAACTGCTAGAAGTCATTCCGATATAACTATCTTCAAAGAAGCAGTTAAGTTGGTATACTACCATACTTTTTTTAAATTCTGATATCGGATTTTTGCCCCTAGGTCTTATCGAAGGTCTAGATATAATGCTAGCTCTAGGTTTAGCAGAGGGATAATAATTACTAATTGATTGAAATTTTTCTCTATACGTCTGGAGTTACGATTAACAAAAGGTAATATCAAAATGATTAGGGAATTTTTTTATTCCTGCTGACTTTATTTTGTTATATCATTTATGATTAAAACAAACTTGAGGCAATTGTATTAAGAAAACCTAGTTTCTGTAAACAAAAAAAAAGTAGCGTTTCTTTGTTTTGTAAATTTTTTCATAACCTATTACGTATGTTATACTGATTTTTAACTTATTTACTGTAAAATACTTTTTGTTCACTAATATTAATTTTACGTGAATTACCTTATGACTACATATTTTATTTTAAAGATTTAAAATTTTATTTTATTTCTAACTAAACAACTGACGAGTTAACACGAAATAAATTTTGTTATGAAAATTGACTTGTGTTTTTATCCTTGAAATAAGCTGTTGAAATGTCAAAAAACGTTTAATCTGGCAAATAGTTGACATTTTATACTAGATACAATCTTTTAATAAAACAACGAAAAATAAAGCTCAAACAAACCGTTTTAATAGAATCTCTTGTAGTATCTTTAGGATCGTTTTTGCTCCAAGTTGGCATGCAAACACTGACAGTTGTTAAAATTCCCCCGACAAGCAATAAAGCCATTCCAACGTTTTGAACTCCTGACATTGTTAATATTTCTAAAAGACAACTGAAAATACTAAAAATTAATAAGATTTCAATTAATTATTAAGTATTAAGTTTTTTCTAGCTTTAAAAAAAGATGAAATTTTTTTTTTATTTTACTGAAGAATGCAGTTTTAATAAATGTAACATTAAAAAAAAAGTTAATCTAGCTAGAAAATGTTATTCGAACGCTATACTATATAAAATAAAGGTTTTACCTTTTTTTACGTTACAAAAATAAATTAAGAATGTTAATACATGGTCATGGACAAATGATTTTATTTAATACATGACTAACAAGTTCTAAAAACTACTAATATATTTTAAATCAAAATAAGGTTATAAACTAAAAAGTCTAGTTTATATTTACAATTTTTCTAAAATATACTTCAAAAATTGTTTAAATTTCGTATAAAGCTAATAACTGACAAATTAATTCCAGTTTTATTTAGTTTAGAATAAAATTCTTAGTTTATAAAACTAAATATAGAAATACAAAAATTTTAAAAACAGAAGTGTAAAAAGCACATTTTGAATCTACTTATAATTTTAAAAGTAGTGTACAAATTTTTGCCTACACATAGTTGATAACTAAAACGTAGTATCACTATGATAATTCTTTACATTAGTTAATAGTTCACTTATAAAAAATTAAAAAAACAATTCAGTATAATCCTTCTGACATTTTTGGGTAAAGTGTGAACAATTAGTTCATTAAACTTTTAATTAATAAGATAATTTAAATTCTAAAAACTTATAAAATTAACATTTTGCGGTTAAACTGTGCTAAACATATACATTTTTAATTTGCAAATTAACACAGATTAAAATTCATCAAATATTTTCGTTTCTGGAAAAACACAAAAATATGCAACCTTAATTGGTACTTTTTTTATTAAAATAACTTTTGAACAACTTAAGTAAAGTAGACCTAAACAATTGAATACAAAATTAAATATATCTTACTGAAGTAGATTTTAAGAAACTCCATTTTATGTTTTAACCAAAATAGTAGTACATGTATATTTAATGTTAGAAAAATTGATTGTTTACAAAAAAAGCTTACCTAAAATATGTTAAAATTTACGATTGTTTTCAAATCTTATATCAATAAAATGTTTCTAAGTTAGACTGCATCAAGAACTTATACGCTTTTCGAAAGGCCTATAACATATAAAGTTTCTTCTAGAAGCTGTACGGTTATGAAAAATTATTAATCACTAAGAAAAAATAAACGTTTATACTTTCTCTCTAACATTTTTGAAAAAAATTCTCATAACATCAGTGCATTAGTCAAAAGTAATGAAACATATAATTAACTCTGACGTGTATATATATAAGAAATGGTAAACAATTGTAGAAGTTCAATTTTCCAAATAAGGTATAATAACTACTTTTTTGTTTTAAGTAGATGAGTTTTTTTGACAAACAAAACTGTTCTTAGATAGGTAAATTTATACCTTTTATAACAAAAACACAAAGTTTAGTAACTAAACTTATACAAAACTCAACTAAAAAAAAAGTTTTTTGGACTGGAGAATTTTTTAAATTAATGAAGAAACAGCAATTCTCAATGAGCACATATATTTTTTGTAGAATTTGAAATAAACTTAGCCTAAGGCATTATTTCGGAAAACGATTTCAAAATTACCTGACGAAACAAGATTTACCTCAAAAATAAGTGGGAAATTCAAACTTTATTTTTTATATTGTTCAAAACTTTCGCGTTAAGTTTTTCACTAAAGTTTAACTTAGTTTTGTTTTACAACTATTAGTTTTATTTTCAGAATAAATCAACTAATAAAAATAAATCGAAATAGTCTTTTAATCAAGATGCAACACTTTTAAAATTGTAAAGATTGAAATTATAATAATTCTGATTGATTGTTATTCATCTTTTTTAAAACAATAAAAAAAAACAAAGTATTTTACCATAATAGCCTTATTTGTTGTACTTAGTAAATAGTTTAAGTTTTTTTAAGTTAAAGGACTTTCTGAGATATGGCAAAAATAAGTTTTTAAACTCGCTAAAATATACTTATTTTTATCTTTAAAATATACTTATTTTTATCTTTTTTAAACATTTTTACCTTTAAGTTGTCATGTAACCGTTAAGTAAGGCTTTTTGAAAAATAGTTTGACAATTAATTAATAAAGTAAAGTTTTTAAAATAGAACATGCTTAATTTGATTTTATGTAAGAGTTGAAAAAAAAAAGTTTTTAGAATCTAAATGAATCAAAAGTGGTATAACCCTAAAGAATTATACGTGGTCGAAGCAAAATTATAATTTAGCTTATATAATAAGTACATAAAAATTATCTAAAAAATGTATTACACATGAAAGGTACTTTTTAGTACTTAATGTTAACGTAGATTTTAAAGGTTTACACCAATTTCAAATAAAATGTTTTAATTAATTATATTGAAAACAAACTGTTTAAGAAGTAGGTAATGTTTAACGTATATGAATTTATAAACCGTGAATATAACATCTACTTGATGCAATTTTGTTCACTAGAAAATCAGAGCACAAATATCTTAATCATTTAGAATTACACTATTACATATGTTTTATGTATTAGTTTTATTGTAATTAAAAAAATTCAATTTCATAAAGTTTTTCAAGCACTCAAAAAGTCTTTTAAAAGCTTCTATTTATTTAAAGTTCAGTTTTAACCTTTTTGTAGTACACTTTAGTAAAATAAATTAAAACTTAAAGAAAAATATATTGTGGTTATTTCTACAACTAGCTAGACTTTAAAAATCTTACATTATCTGTAACTTCTCAATTCTTAAAATACAGTATGTTAAAACATGGTAATAAAAAACAGCTCACTATAGTTAAAGCTATTTGATATAAGTTTAATTAAAATGTTTATAAGTTAATCAATTTTCAACTCCATTAGGCTATTTTTCGAGACCTACCATCAACTTTTGTTTTTATATAAATGAATGCTAATAATATAAATATTAGGAGCTAAAAAATTATTTGTCTTGGACATGATTTTAACAGGTATCCAAGTGGTGTACGACTCGATAACCAAAAGGTTTTTTCGTGCACCAGGTCCTAGGACCAAATATCTTGAGCGCAATTTTTTTTTGTTCAATAACAATATAGTATATTAAAACATTATTGGTAAAACAACTATTTAAAGGTTGTTTAGTAATATCACACTAAACGTTAAAATAAAATAATTTATTTTTTGTTATAGTATTAAAAGCTTCAATCTAAAACATGTTAGAACTTTTTAAATTTGATAAAGTAATAACAAATATCATGATAATATTTTTTAACTACCCATGACTTATAGTTTTTAAAGTGTTTTTAAGTAAGTTAGGTATTTTCTGGTATTTACTTAGTCAAACAAAGATAATGAACTAAACTTTAGTTAAATTTGAATGTTAATATTGTTTTTTTAATTTTGTTTTACTTCGTAAAGAGCTTTCAAAGACGTGTTCCTTTTAAACAAAAGTTTTAGATAAAAGAAGCTTTATATTACTGATAAAAAAATCATAAAAGTACCTAACTGTAAAAACTAATTCTCTAATACATAGAACGTATCTAAAAATAAAGTAATCAAACGATAAGAGCTATAACTTGTATTATACCATTTTTACTTTGTAGATCTTCAATGTACTTTTAAATCTCCTGATATGCTACTAGTATTATTTATTTTACATAATGGTAAAACTTTTAAATCAATAAACATAAAATGTAAAACTTAACTTTTTTTAGTATACTAGCTACTAATATGTATTGAAAAGTATTATTGATTGTAGTTAAATTTTCATACTTGTTTAATACAAAGTTGAAATTAAAATGAAATTAGCAATATAAGTATCATAACATTGATATTTAAAACTTAAAAAAAAATATATGTATCAGCATGCCCGAGAAAAAATATTACATTTATTTACAATTTATACCAACTCATCTTATTTCTTAAGTAAAAAAATAGTTTTAAACCACACCTATGACTGCTTTATCAGCTAAATTTAGAACTTAGAACTCAAAACTTATTTCGCCTTAGGACAATTTATACACTTAATCGCCTTAAAGTCATGGTTCAACTAGCGGATAATTTTTGACTTTAGTTCATTACTGCTAAGTTTCTAATTTTTTTTATAAGATTGCGAATTTTGGTTTACACCATGAATTTTTTTTCAAACTAAACTGTTTTTATTAAAATTTTAATGTTTTGTAATCAACAATACTTTGAAAAACTTTCAAACTTTTTCAAAAACATCGTTAAAAGTTAATTCTATGCAAACAAAAAACTATTAATTTAAAACTTAAAAAAATATGAATAACGTTGATTTTAAAAGTTTTATAATATATAGTTTATTACAAATAACAAACAAAATAATTTACAATGTTTGTTAATCAATATAGCAGGTTAATACAATTACTATCAAATGCATATAGATCAAAAATTATTAAGGACACTGTTAATACTTTTGTTTTAGAACAGGGTTCGGCAGCCTATGATGATGAACGAGCCAGAAGTTTTTGTGGGCCACATTACAATAGTTGTCAAAGAATTTTTGAAACGAATCATTTTGAGATAAAAGCAAAAGAGCAGATATGTAATAAAATAAACATAAAAGAGACAAAACAACTTGTTCAAAAGCAAAATAAAAGTAGGTTTGTTAATTTTTATTATGATTGAGTTTCAAATTACTATTTATTTTCAAATTGTTTTCGCGGGGTATAAATGTTTGCAGAGTGGGCCTGCAGGTCGGAGTTTACCGATCCCTGCCTTAAAACGGTAAATTAATATTTGTTTGTAAGTTTGAAATTTTTTATTATCCTCAAGTTTAAAAAATCTTGCTTAAGTATCCAAAGAATAAGCCAATAAATATTTTGTAATGTTTTAAACAAAACCAGTTTACAAAAAACTTAATCGCACTAAAACATTATGTTAATACACGTATCATTTTAAAAAGGTAGGTTGTATTTCAAATCAAAAAATTTGTAAACTCAAGACTCTTAAAAAACTAAATCATACATTGCTAAATTTCAAATAAGTCGGTCAATTATGTTAACACTGTTGTTTATTTCTAAAATATCAATATTTCAAATAACTTTATTTAAGCTACGTTAAGGAAAAAGTTTTAATATTATAGATCTACCAGGTTCACAAACTGGGATTTAGAGTGAGTTAATTAAAAATATTAAAAATACTTAGAACAAAAAACATAAATTAGAATTCGAAATTACTTATTATATTCGTTCGTTACATTTATAAGAAGCGAAAACTTATCTAATCCTTAAGCTAGAGTTCTTATAAAAGACTTTTTCGGATCGAACTTAACAGAAAATAAATTTCAGCGGACCGCGAGTTATTAAAAATATGCAACAACAGCTACTTTGGTCAAAGGTTTCTGTTTTGTGGGTCAGGTTCAGTCAGTAGTTTGTACGTTGCCCATCCTTGATCTATGTATATTTTATAGCTAATATTTATATTATATTTACTATACAATTTGTAGTTGATTAATTTTCGGTTTAATTAACTTTGCAAATAAAATTGAAAAGTACAATGAACGGTTTGTAGGTAGAATTTAGCCTGAGACTAAACAATCAAAGATCAAATTGATACTAAAAATAAAAAGAAAAAATTAAAGAAAATTGTGATATAAACTAAATAAGGAGTAAACTATGATGCTTTTAACAATAAAATTTTGTGCATAAAAAAAACTTGTATATTACTCTGACCTCTCACGAATCTACGCAATCGTTTGGTTACGCATTTTAGAATTCTCAAAAAAAAAATTCTATTTTACTCAAAGTAATAAATACCTAATGAATTCTCTTTGTATTTAGGTGTCTTAGCCCTCTTTTACACATTAAAATAAAAAAAGGTATAAAGTTAAATTCCTTACAATATTTAAGACATAAAGTTTCTTTTCAATTTAATAAGTCTCTTATTTTAGCTAACTTGTTCTTTGCTCACCTAAGATTAAACTTGTCTTGCATGGTATAAGGTGAACATTTTTCTCTAATATCATGTAAGATAAGTTTAATCTAAGTTTGGCATGAAACAAAAAGAAAAAAAAAACTTTGTATACACATAAACAATTTTTATGAAAAAACTCTTCACATATATGTACAACTTGAATAAAAACTAGTTTTGTAAAAAAACAGTAGGATAGTCCCTAACTTGTGTTTAATCAAATGCATTGTTAGAAAACAGCCTATATAGTAAGTATGTTTTCTACTTCTCGTTTAGTTACATTCTCTCGTTTAATTGCGCAGTTTTGGTGAGGACACAATGTGCGTAGATTCGCGAAAGGTGTCTGTATAGTATTTTAGTATAGTTTTACAAAATATAACAGTTACAATCAATAAAAGGTTTTTTAAATGCATAGTTTTTCATGCCCTAGACAATGTTTTAAAGAATTACTATAAAAATGAAATGGACTATACTATTTATACTAAACTTCTTTTAATTAGCATACCAACATTACTCTCCAACTAAAAATTTACTTTCTTTTTCTATCAATTTTGTTTTTTTAGTCTTTCATTGTTTAACTTGGAGGTTTCAGACTCTAACTTTGGCATACACGAGTAACCAGTTATAATATCATTTCTTTTGAGAACTTTTTAGAAACAACTTTTGGGTAAATTTTTATCCATTAGGTTTAAAGAAAATCTATCAGAAAGCTTTAATCGGTAGGACTTTTTTTGTCAGTCAAGTTAAGTATTTTTTTAAGCAACAAAAATTTTCGGCTAACACCGAGATGATGGAGTTGTAATCACTATAAAATGTCGGAGCAAAATAACTAAAAAGCTCAGAAAAAATGAACATTTCTCTGAGCAGGAACTCAAAATATAAATAGAGCTTGGCATCAATAAATTAGATTATCATGACTAATCATTTTATATTTTAGAACAATCTTTAATACTCTTGTATAAAACCAAGAGTAAAAAATATGAACAAACAAGCATTTATGTAGCTCGATGACCCAAAAGTTTTTTTTTATAATAATTTATTTATATTTTTAAGTGTAGACTTCTTTGTCGTCTTCAACAAACTAAACTTTTATAAAGGTACTACATCGTATAGTTAAGTATAAGCCCTCATCTTTATCTATTATACCTTTTTTAAATTAGTGTTTATAGTAGGTCTAAATGGTTTTACACTTAATGTTTTGAAAAGTTTCCTTTTTTCAAAATGTTAGTTTTAATAAATTATGTGTGTAAAATTGTTCTTAGTTATCATTTGGTTCTAATAAGTGTAACTTTCTCTGTAGATAAATATTTTTAGCCTTAGAAAAGTAGAGCGTCATTTAAAGTCAATGTCAAAAAAATCCGTCATTTATGTAGAAAATGTAGTCACGTCTAGCCAACGGACTAAAGAAGTAACCCAATAATGTTCAAGAACATAGATATTATATAATATTCTAGTTTATTTAAGAAAACCTCAGAAAAAATACGTTGCTACAGATTTGCAGAAACGTACTACGTTCCTGGTTAACAGTAAACAATAAAGCTTTAAAATACTATATATAATGTATTAACTATTTAATAGTACTTTTCAAATAAGTTACATAATTACAATAATATTAAGAAATTTTTTTTAATTAAATTTTTGTTTAGTACCTTACTTAAATAGATTTTAGTAGATTTTTTAAGTATTTTGAATGAAATTGTATCTATATTATCTGATTTTGTAGTGTTTTCTTTAGGCCATAGGGAGATCTACCTTGTTTCTTGCAAGTTACTTTTATTAAGTCTTTAAGAAATTTATCTCAGCTAACAAACATTTTCAATAAATTAACAAAATTCAAAGTAACTTATAGACTCCTAATGGAAGGCGAAAACTAAAAACGCAAAAACAAACTACTTCAATAAACATATATTTTCTGATAACTTTTTAACCAATCTTATTCAAATTTTAACAGTTAGTATGATATTAATAATTACATGTTTATATAACAGTAACTTTTGTTATTTCTAAAGATAATTAGTAAAAAAGTAACTTTTTTTTGTTCTATTTTTTGAATGCTTTTAAAGTTCTAACACTCAAAGTCTTTTAAACTATAAAAAATAAATCCATAAAATTTGGTGTCTCTAGCTTAGAAAATAAAGAAAAAATAGATTTTTAGTGATTTTTATACTTCTGAGAAAATTTACATCAAAAGTTCCACATAAGAATTATGTTGTTACACACTTTTACTTTTCTAATTACAAATTTTATAAAATGGTAAAAAAAGGAAAACCACAGTGTTCCTTCATTTTATAAAACAAACTGTGAATTTAAAACAAGTACCTTGGTAAAACTTCCATGAAAATTTATAGTAAAGCATACTGATTTGAATACTCAAAACACTTACAACAATACCCTAATTATTAGTTTTTTTTTAGCGCCTAATACGACGGCTAAGTAGTTTTAGCAACTGTTCCTGTCAGTTTAAAGTACCAACCTTTTGTAATTTTAAGGTATTTAGTAACATTTTTGGGTAATTATATATTTGATATAATTTTTAGTTTTACTGATATAATGGTTTTATGCAATTGAGTTTTTTTTTGATAATATAATTTTAGAGACTGTATATTTTTTTATATAGTTTTTATAAGTACGTAAGAATTTTAATTAATTAGTTAAACGTAAAGAAACACAAGCATTAAACAGCACTTATTATAGAGGTGATGGACGTACGACCTGTGGACCGGATCCACCCCACAAACAGAAGTTTTTGGTCGGCCAAATACTATTAAGCAGTTAAACATGTTGAGCATATAAAAGTGATTCATTTTTTTTGCAAAAAAATATTTAGAAATAAAAGATTAGTATTTTTTTCTTACATAGTGTGTTTACAATTACATATTCTGTTGTAATTTGGCTATTTAAGACATTTTAGAAATTCTATCGTTGAATTTTTTGAAAATTGAGCAAACAGCTATAAACTGTTTTTGATGTTTCTAATTAGTGAAATTTCGTTTTCTAGTAAATAAGACATGCTTGTTAGAAAAGATAACTACCCCCTAATTCAATATTATATTATAAATACGGAAACTAATTTTCAACCACTATAGATATGAATTTTTATTTTTATTTTTAGTTTTCAGCTATTAATACAGCAACGTTTTTTGAAAAAGAGTGACGTAAACCGTCATAAAACGACTCTACATGAAATAAAAAATGTCTTCAACTTATTAATAATTCACGTAATCTTCAAATTTATAGACAAATGTGAAGTTTGAAAATAATAAATTTTTTTATTTAAGATGTCCAAGGTAAGAGTAAAAGTTTAAGTTAATATCAAAACATGTGTTAAGTTTAAAAAGAAAAAAGAAAAAAAAGTCTAAAAAAAAGGATGATTTCATAAAATTTTCTTAAAAATACAAAATTTTGATTTAAAAAAAAGATTGTAATCAACATGAGTTTTTTAAAATATGACAATAAAAATGCATTTTCAACTTTAAGGTTTTTTGTTATAAAAAATGTGGGCATTAGTAGTCAAACAGTAAAGTTGATAATTTTACTTTTTTTCAAGGTTTGAATTGCTTTTTAAAACTTTTCATAATTAAAACTTACTATGCAAAATTTCCAAGATGAAAAGTTAGCATTGTAAGTTTAATTAAACCATTAAAGGTTTACGACATTCGATTACTTTTACAAACTGTTTACGATTACAAATAACTTATGTATACTTTGTTTTCTAAAAGAAATCTGTTAAAGTAATAGTAGTAAGCTTTTACTTTCGGAAGATCGTTAGTAATTTTTTTCGGTTTACTAAATTTGTAAATTTAAGCGTCAGAAAGATTTGCTAAAGTGTTCTGAAGCACTAGTGTGTAGTATTTTATTAGAAAAAATAAAAAAAGATTTGACAAAAGCGCACAAATTTAAAATTTCTTACTCTTTTGCCCATATACTAGCTATTGTAAATCGACATGTTAAAATCATCAAAATACGAGCGATATCGCCTCCCTTGACAAATCCTGATATAAAATTTATTTGCTACTTAACATTATTTCATAGACAAATAAAAACATATTTGTGCTTATAGAACCAAAACTTAACTTGAAAACACGTTTCTAGCTACAAAGTAATTGTAACTAAAAAAAATTATAAAAAAATTGAAACAACTATCAAGTAATTAAAAAACAAAACGACTTTGTTTAAATACGCAATTATAAGTCAAGCCAAATAAAAGAGAGAGACTTATAACAAAAATGGTTTACAAGCTGCCGAAATTCGTTATTTGTCCACAAGAGTTTGCGGTATATACATAACAACAATACAAAGACAACACACACAGTAACTACAAAAAAATTTAAAAAAGAGTTATATAAAAAAAAGAAGAAAATATAAATTAAATGAATGATTATAAAAAATAATTTGATTCCTTCGTCTTCTAACTTTTGCTTAATTTATAAAGTATTCTATATTAAATTATTTAAAATTTGGTTTTAAAGGAATTTTAAATTCGAAGATTATTATCAATATTCCTGCTTATTATTAATAAGAAAAAATTAAAAAAAAACCTACTCAGAAAATAATACTTTAAATTAAAAAAAAAAAATTTATATTTTCAAATAGTTCAATAACTTTGAAAAAGTGAGTTTTTTTAAATATGACATACTACATACTTTAGTTAAAATAAGACTTTGTAAAAGTTTAAAATAAACTTTACTTGCTATTTGTTAAAAAATCTTAAAAGGAAAAATATTATCAAACATTTTTTTTTGCTGTTTTAAATAACTGTTCTAGATTTAAACTCAAGTTTAGTAAGAAAATAAACTTTAGATAAAGTACTCATTAGTTTGTACACTCTAACTCGGAATCAATTCAGTACTAACATCAGTCAAGTTTAAAATAATTTTTTTTGAAAAATTATAGTAAATATTAAAGTTAGATTGATTAAAAGCGATATAAGTTTTTGGTACAGTTTTATACATTTAGTCTAAAAATATTTGAAAAATTAAACGTTGAAGATAAAAAAGACTAAAAGGTTTACATTGTACTTTTAAATATAATCTTTTTAAAGTTACTTTTCAACTGTTTATAATTTCAAACACCTTGTTTTTAGTAGCTTAACAGTATAAAAGTAAGACATCAAAATTAAAATTTCTTTAAGAATAACAAGCACTACTGTGTTTTTCTATTGTTAGTAACAACTGTTTTTTTATATCTCAGTTAGTTTTATATACAATTTAGTAAATAGTGTTAATAAAACCAAAAAGTTCTTCGAGCACCATGTCCTACGAATAAATAGTTAAGCTTTTTTTTGTCGTTCAATAAACTATGTTAATCTTTTTATAATTATATTTTTAGTTGATCTTTTTCTAAAGCTGAAACAAACCGAGCAATAAAAAAAAACAGTAACTATTGACTTCCGTTCTGACATAATCAAAGTAGTATGTTCAAATATTTGTATTAAGTTGAGGCTGTCCTACAGAATACGAAAGTACAGGCTTAAGGCTCTATTAGACTTTCGCTGATGTTTTCTTTGGTTCTAATATGATCAATAAACACATTTTGTGGTAGAATATCTATTTTTATATAAAAACTTAGTTATACTCATTAACTGTTTTAAGAAACAAAGCTTTTTTACGAGGTTAAACTCTTAAAACAACTTAACATAGCAAGGCTTTTCAAAAAAAAAGACTTGTTATTTTGTTGAAGTTCAAAAAAGAACTAACTCACGCCAAGAAATACACGCTAACAGAAAAAATAATTTTAGTATTATTAAGCCAATAAAGCACTGTTATTTTTATGGCTTGTGACACAATAATAGAACAAGGAAATATAAAAGCAGAATTGTATCACAAAAGTTCTTCATGTGCAAACACTACTGAAAATGTATACCATCATAATAAGGAACGTTTAATTTTCTAATTCTTTATGATACCTTTGCAGTTTAAAATTTTTTTCTTTCGTTTTATTTCAGCTAATAACAGAAACTGTAGTTTTTTTTAAAACTAATAGATAGTACTTAACATTAAAAAAAGAAGAAAAGCTGTATATTTCATTTTTTTTCTAAAGTCAAATCTCGTGTTGTTTAAAATAGTGTAGGTGTATTAATTTTTAATCAATTTTTGTGCGCTAGAACTTTTTTTATTGACAACCATTTGTTCAAAGTTTAAAAATTTTGTATTTGTTTTTACATTTAAAAAACATATAAAATCATAAAAGAAACTTAACTTAATATAATACCTGTATAGCCTAAAAAAAATATGTATTTGATGCAATTGCTTTCTTAAAAAACTACGTGACTCATATCATTTCCTTATTTATGTCATCAAAACTATTACTACATTTTAATTATACATTTTCGGTTTAAAAAATAAATACTTTTTTTAGCGCAACAGTAAGCTCTTATACTAGCATAAATATATAAAAGATTTTTTTTTGTAATTTTGTTAAAGTTTATAAGTTTAGTTATAAGTTTTTTCTATCTTTAATAGATTATTAAAGTCGATGAACAATTTTTACCTTACTTAATCAAGTATAGAGTTTGAAATTAAAATGAATTGCTGTTTGTGCTTTTTTATTATTTTAGTATTAAAATCTATCAACAGTAGTTCTGAGAACGAAATATGTATGAAAGGTTGGTAAAATGTTTAGTAGTTTTTCATTTTATCACATTAAAAAAGTTTGTATAAAGAAACTATATTGTAATAACTTTAAGGTTCTTAAAAATAACAGAATAACGCATAAAATTTAAAGCATAAACAAGTATTTTAAAGTTTGTATAAAAAGTAAAATGTATTTATTTTAAATTCTAATATTTTAATTTTTTATAGTTTTACTACTTTGAACATATTTCCTTATCTATATTTTGAAACTTAAGAAAAACCTAAATGTTTAAACATTTTGATTGTACAGATTGACACTTTTTCATAAACTAATATATTTACCAGAGCGGCTTTAGATACTACAGATTAAACTAGTGATAGACTAAACTAATAATTATAAAATAATAATTTAAGCACTATGTAGTATTAAAATGTAACTTTAAATTGACTTTATTTAAATATCTAGAAACTTTAAAAAGTGAAATACTTTGACTTTTTAGTATTTTGAAGTATAGATATACTAAAGGAACTTAAAAGTATACTTTAAAATAGAGAATTTGTATAAAAAAAAGCAAATTTTAATCAAAGTTTTAAAATGCATTAACATATAATCTGTGGATTGAACTTAACCATTTTAAGGCTAAAGCTTAGGATCCTTGATTTGATTGTAGTTGAGATGTCATTTGGTCAATTTCGTAGTCAAATATAATATTATTTTCATATTAAATTCATGATAAATGAAGCTTCTTTAAAAATAGCGATTCTAAAAATCTAATTTTCGTAATAGTTTGTCAATGTTAGACGCATGTCGATTAAAGTTAATAAACTATAGGATGTACAAACACTAGATTTCTAAGATTATGGCTTCTTTACCTAACACCATAGACGCAACCCTAATGGCCTGTATTAAGTGATTACTTTTATATAAAGAGCTAAATTACTTTTTATAGAATTAAATATAAGAGCTAAAGAGTTACAAATAGTTTAATCCTTTATATTTAAATTAATAACAGCGATGAGAAACAACCATTTATAAACAGTAAGTACAAAATTATTGCAAAAACAACTTACAATAATAAAAATTTATGAACAGTATGTACAAAATTAGTGCATACACAGCTTACATAAACAACTCAATAAAAATAACCACCAACAAACAAAAAATGGCCGAAACTAAAATTTTTTAACAAAGGGCTAGTTTTTTACATAGATGTACCAACATAATGTTTCACTAAAAATAATTAAGATTAGTTATAAAACGTTATTAAGGTCTTTTGCACATAATTTTCAATGCTTTGTCCTGGACAAGACATTAAAAGGTATCTGTGGTGTACGACTCGATAACCGAAAGGTTCTTCGTGCATCAGGTCCAAGGACCAAATATTTTGAGTGTATTTTATCTTTCAAAAAATTATACAGTTTTGAAATAAAATTTAGTTTAATTTTTTTATTAACTTTGCGTAGAACTATAACATCATAAGATAAAATCGAAAAAGCTTAACTTCGAACTAAAAACAACTAAAAATGCAGAATATGTTAAACTAAAAGTATTTCTCAAGTTTTATACTAGTTGTTTAGAAATTTTAAAAAATTAAAAAATAAAATTTCAAGTAATCTAAATTTAAGTTTTTTTTTAAAGTAATGTTGCTTAACTTTCACTTTTTCCCCTATAACTTAAGCTACCACAGCAATGTAGTAATATAATATTGCTTTAAAAACAAACTAATCAACTTTTTTCATATATTTTGAGCAAAGGTACAAAACTTTAAACCGAAGTTATCAATATTTTCACTTTTGTGGAGTTTGGTTACGAATATATCCATTTATTTGAATTAGGTTTTATTTGACTTAAGTAAGATATATTAGCAAAAACATTTAAAACAATATGCTCTAATTTTTTGAGAACTAACATAATATAAGGAATATAAATATAAGAAATGAGACGAGCTTCTTTAATAAGATGAATTTATAGATATAGGAACAGTTGGAAAAATTTAAATTTCTAGAAAATTAAAAATGTTAAGTTGAGTAAGATTTATAAAGTGTATTTTTTTAACATAAAACATAAGTTTAAAGCCATATATTTTATTTAGAATTACTGCTACGTTTAAAAAAGAACAAAACAAAAGTTTTTTTTGTATTTCTATATCAGTATCACAAAAATATAATTTTCTTTTCAAATATGATGCTAAACAAATTTTAAATTTAGAATTAAAAATAATTTACTCCAATTAAAAATTCCATCTTAATTTGGTCGTTTTATTTAGAGTTAAAAATATTTAATTAATGAAACTCTTTCTTTGATTTTTACAAAAAAAGTGTTAAATCAGTATTATTAAACTTGTAAAATAAGTAGAGCTAAAAGAATAAAATAACAACTACAAATTCTAACTTAACCAATTTTAGAAAACTGTACTAAACTTCCGGGAAGGCTTGAAAATGGGGATTTTGTACCAAAAGATGGAAATACAGTTCAATCATATCAACATGGTAGTGTGGTAAAAGCTAACTGTGATAAAGGTTATACTGCACTAGGAAAATTCTACAGTAATAACGATACACTTGATGAAAAGGGTAATCGAAAATTTATTTGTCTTAACGGTACTTACAATCTTAAATTTGACACTAAAGTGGACAGCTGTTATGCAAGTTTGTGTTTTTTTTTAACCTATAAATAATTTAAAAAATATTAGTTAGGGTTAAAAGTAAAAAAATGTTACTTATAAATATCTTATTACAGTAAATTTATGATAATACTTTACTTTTGGTTTAGCTAACCAACCAAAGTAATTTCAGCTTTTATAAAAAGGACAAAAATGTTTGGTAAACACCAGTGTCGTAGCGTGGTATTTTTGTCAAAAAATGCGCAGTTTTTATTCATTTAAAATACCCTAACTTAAGAATTTTGAGATTAGCTATATAAAGATATTTTTACTTATGTAAAGATCTTTATACAGCTAATTAATATAATTGAATTAGTTTTATTATATAAAATTAATTAGAAGTTACTGTTCTAAAAAACACCTTATATATTTTAAAATTTAACCACTTAAAAATAATAAAAACTTCATTAGAATCACTTATACTTGCGCAAATATAAACTTACTAAATAAAAGTAATTTTTTAAAATTTTTAGTAAACTTAATATCTATAAAAACATATTAATTCAATTAAACGAAAATATATGTTTTATTAAGGAAAAAAAAAATCAATCTCTTTAACATACAATACAACATTGATAAAATCACCTCATTGCACATAATATATATTATACAGAACTATTTTTGAGTTAAAGAAAATAAAATGTTATAAATATAATATATTTTTTGCAACAAAAACAAATGCTTATTTAATGTAGGTTAGGTATTATTGTAAGAAAATTAAATTGAATTGTAACAAAGTTATAGCAAGATAAACTTAGATTATTGCATATTTTTAAATTTTATCTAAATACAAATCAAAAGTTGTCAAAAAAGAAACATAACAAATGACAAATGCAAAACACAAGAAATAAAGGAAAGCTGTCGACTGGCAAGTTTGAAACGCAAGACTTAATGACAGTAAAACTTAATATATAAAGAGCAAATAAAAAAAACATAAAAAAACCTATATTTAAGGAATTAATTTATTAACTTCTAGATAATGTTCAATGTCTATTTTATATCAATGAAATATAATTGTATTGAATTCAAAACAACTTATACTTTTATTATATCGTAGCTATAAGTATACTATATTTATCTTTATTGATAAACTTTTTAACTAATATGTAAAATCTTCAATATGGAATGCAATGCAAATACATTATGTATTAAAGTTGAAAGTTTTAAATTGTTTTTAGAAGAATTATCAAAAGCCAGTTAAATTTTTTGTTTTAATTTATACTTTTTTAGCTATTTACAATACAAAACTGTAAAAATAAATTTAACAAATGAAGAAAATTTGAAATATAAACAATACTGAAAATAAAATTTCATACCACTTGAACTGCAGTCCTGAGTATTAGAAACACCTGGTGTTGGTCTGCTATTTTTCAGTTTGAGCTTTTCAATTTCAGAAAATTCTAAATTTGACGTTTCTTTAGATTTGCAACGTTCCATACAGTATTACTGTTGTTACTTTGCATATTTGCTTTAGTAACAATCTAGAAATTAATTAAATAAATTTTTACTTATTTTTAAGTATTATAATATACTTTTTATAAAACAACAAACAATCAATTATCTTTGAAGATATCAGAGTTGCCTTGCCAAGCTTTGAATCAAAAACTGACCTTAGTTAATTAGAAACTGTGCTGAGTCATCATGAGCATTTTAAATTCCTTTACAGAAGTTTTTTTTTCAAAACTAATAAAAATTGAGCTCTTTAAAAAAAATTGGTTATAAAACAACCAAAAATGCAAGTAAATTAGTTACATCTCATTCATCTATTAAAAAAAACTTTCCTGAAAACTTTCAAAATTTTTAAAACTATCCTGAGTTAAAGAAAAACAAAGCTATTGTTAATCAGCCTGAGTTAAAAAAAAAACTTAAAACAGTCTGAGTCAAAATAAAGTTTTCAACAATTTCATGATTACAAGAGTTATACTGAGTGTTTCGAGTTGTAACCAGTTTACTAAAAGTTTCTGATACAAAACAAAATGTTAAACGATAATTTTTTAAAGGTAAATTTTCCTGAGTTTTTAAAATTGTACAAAAACTATTACTTTTCTTTTACCTTAAAATATATTTATTTAAGATCTTTAAGAGGAATAGTACTTTTTAAATGTAACAAATAGTTTGTAGAAAGCATATTTAAAAAATACCATTTTTAATTGTATTTAAAATCAAATTAATTTTACTTTAAAATTAATCAGTTTTGTGTTTTAGGCTAAGATTAATTTTGAAAAAAATCTGTTTTTTCAAGTTGCTTAAAATTTATTTATGATTTGACTGAATAAATTTTAAAATAGTTTGCTAGAAAAATTGATGAAGTTTCTAACTCAATTGGTTCATAGAACTGCAATCTTTGATTTGTTTATTATATAAATAAATAAGAAACTACTTTTACAAGATATTTCAAGTTTACTGAAATTTAAATGAAACTTTTTGTATAGTAAGGTTAATACTGTAATCACAGTATGAACTGTTTATCTATTACTTGTTGTTATTTTATTTCTTATAACTTTTATTTATATATCTATATATATTTTTTTATATATATACTTTTGCTTTTTGGTATTTGTTTTATTAAATTTTATTATTAATATTGCTTATTTATATTTTTAGTTCGTTTTTACTTTATTAGTAGTTATTTATTACTATTTTATCAAAATTTGTTTGTTCTTGAATCATTAACATTATAGGATATTGTTGTTTACAAAACGTTAGCATTTTTCCTTGTAAAATAATCATTCATAACGTTTATACTACTTCAATGCACTACAGAGGCTGTGCGATTTTTTAAAATAAACTTTTATGAAATTTGTCTGTATATTTGGTGTTGAAAAGTTCGTTTAAAATTTCGAATACTAAACAAACATAGTTGAAAAAAAGCATGTTACGCAGGGAAATTAATTGATTAAAGGATAAAGATAATACATTTTTTTTTCTTTTCATTTTTTAGGAGGCACACATGCGCAAGTGTCCCTCCCTACGCTACGCCTCTGGTAAACACTATTTTTGTATTACTACTAATTTGTCTTTACAATAATACTAGAAAAAAAAAACTAAAAACAAAGTTATATCAATAAGTATTTATATTGATACTTTTTGTAACTTATTAAAAGCTAGCCTTTATGAAAACTTTTTTAAAGTTTTTTTTACAATCAATTAACTTATAAAGAAATCTATTATTTCCAATACAAAGCAGTTTAATTATTTTAATAGTTTTGATATAGAATTTTTTAAGAAATGTTTGACAAGTTTTATATCTAAAACAGAATAAAATTCCCTGAACTATTTTGAAGTTTGTTTTAAAATAAGAGAAAATTAAAAAAGTTGTTATACTTACTTAATAAAGTGCTTTTAAATATTATTTCATTAGTATTACTATTGTGTATATATTCAGCTTGCACAGCCGATTTTCCATTGGAAACAATAAAATCAAAATCTTCAAATAGTACTTGGTATAATACTTCAAAAACAAATGAGTTTTTAGAAAGCTCAAAAATAGAATTAGTCTGCCCAATAAGCTACTATACGAAGAAGATGAACAAATTATCAAACATATCAAGTAATATAGTAGAAGCTAATTTAACTTGTAAAAATGGTAATTTTTCTCCAAGTTATAACAAAACATGTGCAAAAAGTTAGTTATCTTTTATTATATAGAATAAATACGTAGTGTCTCATTTTTTTGTAGTATGTATGTATATTTATTATTTTAAGTATTTTATTACAAAAATACTTATGACTTCGATTAGAAAACTAAAAAAGATAAATTTCAGTTTTTATCTTTATATTATTTACTGTTTTAATTTATAATGCTAATAAATAAACATGTATATCCCGAACTTTATTTACATAAATTTATTCGTATACGTAAACAATATAGACAAAAAAGGCTTTAAAATAACTACATGTTATATATGATAGCAAATGCTACTTAAATAAGGTTTTAAAATAAACAAATTAAAAAACTTATTTTGTTTAAAATTTTAAGTTATTTAAACTATTCATTGCTTCATACTTTTTAATAAATACAGTAAAAAAGTAAACTTCAAATTTCTAGGTTGTGATGGTTTGTTTTTCAAAAAAGATTTAGAAAAACTTGGTTGGACATTAATTAACCAAAAGGCAAATTATGGTCATAAAGAGTTGATAAATTTGAATTGTCGTGACACACCTTTTGTGTATGATGTAAACCTTGCAAATGTTACAGTTATTGAAAAAGGTCCTGTAAACATTCAATTCGAATGTTTTAATAGTATTATAGTTCTATCAGAGAAGTTTATTTTGTCTACAAAAAATGCACTAAACAGTTCATTTGTTTGCGGTTGGTTTTTTTTATCTGATGCAAGTCATTGAATTAGTTAAACTATTAAAAATACAATTTAAATAATAAGATTAAGTATAATGAAGTAGAGCTAATTATCAAAGTAGGACATTAAAACTACTTTATTTTTCCAACAATTTAATTATATTTTTAAATTACTAGACAAAAGTTCCTAAAATATATTAATAATAAAAGTATAAGCTAGATGAATAATCAAGGATCTAAAAAAGGAGATATAAAACTAACATCTAAAACTAAATTTAAATAGAAGTTAAATTTAGCAAAATCTTTTAAAATTATTAGAGAATGTTTTATAATAAAACACACTAGTTAGAATTTATGTAAAAAGTAAAGAAAATTTAAAAATTTTAAGGTGTAATAATTTTAAAATATTTTACATACTTTGATTTTCGAATTTCACTATATTATAACGCTAGAGTTTTACTTTTTTTAGTTAACACAATCTAACTAAAACGCTAGCAAAAGTAAATAAATAGAAACCATTTACTGCACTGCAGATTAAGGTATGATTTACAACTAGTTTTAAAGTTATACAATGCTGAAATACCGTTCATATTAGTTTTAATTACAACTTTTATCACTATTAGCTTACATTTACAAATTTTAAAATCTAATCATTTAAGATAATTAGTTTAAAATACTTTTCGTAAAACTTTTTTCGGTTACGTCCACAGTCTTTAAAAGTGTTAAAAATCCTAAAATGTTACGATTTTGTAAATAAAAAAGTCTAAGAAGATAAAAAGGCTAAAAAATATTGCTAATATTATTACGACCAGTGGCGACGCGTGGGGAAGAAAACCGGAACACTTACTTTTTCTAGACAAAAATGAATAAAACTAAAAAAATAATTTTTAAAGGATCAGTTCTAACATTCATCTGTTTAATTTCCGGCTAAACTTGGTTTTTAAGTGTGTATATTTGGTATTCGTAATATTTGCGATAAGGGACATGTGTTGTTTTGTAGTCGTTCTAAAATAAAAATCATAGAGAATTCCCATAGCAACTCATTAAGAAAGTTGAGGGAAATTAAAGCTCCTTGTTACAAAGACATTGACCATTATACAAGAAAAATGTATCAAGTTTATGTAAAAATAACATAAAATTAAGCTAAGATTATCTGCTGAACATGTCCTAAGAAAAAAACAGTTTCAAAAATAAAAATAAATCAAAACGACACAAACAAATACTATTAATATGAAGTAGTTCACAATATACTTAGGCTTAGACTAATTTAAACCTTGCAAAGCTAAAAAAATTTATTATATGGAATATTAAATTTACTTACATTGTTTATAAGTCAAGCACTAGTTTTTACAAATATATTTAGTCACTGTAGCTCTTAAATTAGCTTAAATTTAAATTTTAGATTTTTTATTTGCAAAACTTTGGGTATCAAAAAATTTCTGAATTAGGACCTTTCTTTAATTGCTACACTAAATTATATCGTTTGTAGTTTATTGTACGACAAAAAAACGCTCAAAATATTTGGTCTTAGGACCTGGTGCACAAAGAACCTTTCGGTTATCGAGTCGCACACCACGGATACCTTTTAACGTCTTGTCCAGGACTTGTTTAAATGTTTAACAAAAACAAAACTACTTTATAAAAAATGTTATTAATTTTAAAGCAATACCCTTTTTGAACAACCACAAAAACTTAAAAAAAAATCTACGTTTGAAGAACACCATGACAAGTTTTGTAAAGTAATTGTTGAAACCCTCTATGTCAGATTCGGCAAACTGCGACTCGCGAGCATGTTTTTATTTTAAATGGGATGCGGCCCATGAAAGGTAAACTTGCGGCACGGGAACGAAAGTTTTAAAATTTACATTAGATATTCATAGGCTTAACATGAAGAAAGAAATGAAAAAGGTCGTCTTAGAGACAATTTACAAGAAATTAAAAACTTTCATTTTTACTAGTTTATGAATAGTAAAAACTGCAACTAACAACAGCGGTTATTTTTTAAGTTTTACCCACGATCACCAAATACCTGCAGACACCTGCTTTATGCCCATATTAGCTAATGATTTGTTCAGTTGAAATCTTTTAAATTGAAATACTTACTAAAGTGTAAAGCAGAAATTTTTTTTTACAATAAAAAACTGAATTGAAAAAAAAGTAACTAAAATGTATGTACTATAGCAGCTGCTTTGGTACAATTTAATCAAACAAAAAAATGTAAATTCAATAAAACTTAGGTTAATCAAATCAAACTATAAACTCATGTACAAAAAAGTTTGTGTTAGAAGATAAACAAAAGCATAGTTGTAAAAAAAAACAGGTTTAATACAAAATACTTTATTTTGAGTATATCACTAATCATCTACAATTAAACTGGTTTTCAATTAGTTTCTAAACAAAACTTAAAGAAGCGGTTGAACAGTTCAGTCCAAATAACTAATCCTAAAATAGATAGTTTCAAATAATACTATTGAAAATGTTAATTCCAAGTAAATAATCTAAGAAAAATCAGTTTCAGATAATGCTAACAGCTAGAAGTCACTGAAAATAGCTTTTTTTAAATTCTAGTCTTGGAAAACACTATTTAAAAACAACTCACTTTTCTGATGTGGTCTGCGCAGAAACTTTTATTTTTAAACTGAAAGACTCTTCAACTTATTGCAGAAATTTTACCTTTTTATATTATTTTTATTTTAGATTGCATTAAGTACTTTAAAGTTCTTAAATTTTACCTTTTTTCATGTTAGATATAGAGCAGAGACATAGTTAAATTTTCACTAAAACAGTCGTAATTTTTACAATAAAACTTGGTGTTTTAGATATCTTAGCAAATGAGAAAGTTTACCTTTTTTCATTACTAGTTTTAAATTATTTTAAGCATATTGATATATTTAGATTAATAACTTATCAGTTTAAACTTTTAGTTGTGGTTCTTATACGTTTTAAGAACACTATGACAAGACTTCGTAAGTTGTTGTCACTAAATCGGCTGTTGTATTTGTAAGCAAAATTAATATTTCCGAAATTTAAAAACAATATCAAGAATATTGATCTTTATCAAATTCAAGCACTTATATCAAGTAATTCAAAAAAAAAAAAAATACTTATAGTTTGTTTTAATTATGAAACTCTTACAAGCTAATGAATATTTTTGTATATTAAATAAAAATATTCTTTACAGTAAAACTTTCAAGTCAACTTAGATTTAATTTTGTATAAGTTTGCTATAGTGGTCCTCGCTAAGTATCCACTGTTATTTTTTATATTCAAACTAGTGTATTCTCTATGGACATTAACAAAAAATAAGCTTAGCTTAGTGGTTGGTTAATATAAAGCTAAATTTTTTTAACTCTTAAATGAACAAAATTATATATTTTTTTTAATTTCTGAAATAAGTTTCTTTATTAAACAACAAAGATTAGAAACGTTTGAAAAGATTTGATCATTTTATTATGTTGATCTATTTTTTTTGCGTACACAGTTAGTCACAACGAAAATTTTATTAATTAAGTAGTAACTAAAGTTGTAAGTATAAAGTAGGACTAAAGTGTTAAAATAAATTTTGTATAGACTATAGTAGTTTATAAAAACTCTTTTAGTCAAAATTAACCTTTTAGCACACATGTTTGAAATATCACTTTTTTGACCTAATGTATTTAACTTACAATAGGAATACGTTGAAAAGTATTTTTAAAAAGATGAAAAGAAATCAAGAAAATCTGGAAAATAATTGCTTATAATATAGAATAGACAATGTTGTTTAAACTAAAGACATAAACTTATTAAAATCTAAGTAAAAATTAAGATTTAATATTATAACAAATTTCTTGAATTAGCTTTTAAAGGTTTAAAACCTTATAAACATACAAATTTTAGTTTAATAGAAAGGTTGTATGGTTTATGCGTATAATTACTTTAAAGCTAAAGTTGAAACTACCTACATTTTCGAACAAAAAAGTAAACCAGAAGCAAACATCACGTATTTAGAGTTTGAGTTGTTGAAGGCTTTCAAATACGGTGTAAGTCAAACTGAATCAGTAACAATTACAAACAAAACTTACTCTTCTCTTCTCTTCCAACGTAAAAAAAGAGATGCAACTTCACATAATAAAATAATAAGGTTGAGGTTTAATAACTATTTTAGAACAACATAAAACTAAAAATTACTTTAAATTTTTGTTTTAAGTGACTGTTTATAAATTGTTTTCCATAGCTGTTAAAACTATAGTTTTAAAATAGAAAACTAAGAACAATTAAAAAGTAAAACTTACAAAACTTTATACGTACATAGATTACTATTAAAATATAAAACAATGAATACTAAAACATTAAAACAGTAATAATAGTTTTGAGTTTTAAATAGTTGATGAAAGTTATACTTTCTTTGTCTTAAAGATCTTGATTTTCATAAACTAAGTTACTATAACTCAATCTTAAGCTGTAGAATAAAACGAAACAAAACACATTTTAAACCACAAAAAACTATATCTATCATTTTTAAGCTATTTATTGTTGCATGCATACAAAAACTAAAAGGTAATGTAACTTCAATTAAAAGTAATATAAATTTACTACTGTTCATAAATTTTAAGATATGTAAACGAAAACATACTGTGTGCTTATGTGCGTTGATAAGATTTTTTAGATGAAAAAAAAATCAACAGATATGTCGTTACTCTCAGTGATTATGCAGATGTTAAAGAACTTTTTGAAAGTTTTTCTTCATATATAAAAAACAATAAAATAACAGGCCTTGTTGGATTTCCTAGTAAAGGTTATATTTTTATGATTTTTTTTTGTTTTCTTGCCTATAATTAGTGATCTACTGGATCCACTAATCAAGATCCAGCCGGATCCGGATCTTTTTTTGATTTAAGAATCGGCCGGATCCGGATCCAATCTATGTTTTAATTAAAGATCTAGCCGGATCTGGATCCGGATCCTAAATGTTTTAAATTTATGTTGATTCAATAAAAAACAAACTTATAAATTTTATTTATTACAATACCATAATTAGTAAAAATGATTTAATACAAATAAGATGTAACGTTAAAAGGCGTTAAATTCTGGAAATCCTGATAAGCTAAGCTTATCGGAATATATACCACAGATGTTCTTGTGTTAAAACTTTATTTCAACTAACGGTGTTTCACTGCTCTCGAATAAATTTAAGAACAGATCTACGGAGTCTATAAAATATTAACACACATTAGAAAAAAAAGCAGAAAAAGCATGTATAATTATGTATAGTGTTTATGTAGGTAGTAACTATAAATGAACTTTATGGTTTAAAAACAAAGTTTGGGATAAAAACATCAAATTATAAAATTGTCTACAAAAAATACAAATTTAATAAAAGTAGGCACTAACCTCAAAAAGCTCTAAGAATAGGCAAGTTTTAAAAAATGAAAACTAAATTGAGTTGTGCATAAATGTTACGTCATAATAAATTTAACAAATTGGTCAATAATATTTATAGAGTGGAGTATTGTTTCAAAGATCAAACATGCATCCAACGGAGTAAGTAGAATTTGCCCAGCTTGCAATACAGAAAGAGCAGTAATTGCAGCAGAAGATAAAGATCTACTTCTGAATAAGCGGCAAGATTTGTCGAATATTTGTCCCCACAACCGACGATTCTACTTTAAATAACTCTGTCTACTTATGTACTAATTTATTTCACAACACTCGCATTACAATCACAAACACTTGCAAGTTTAATACTTCATGTTTTTAAGCTGTATAAATTATTGACCAGTTTGTTAAATTTATTATGACGTAACATTTATGCACAACTCAATTTAATTTTCATTTTTAAAAACTTGCCTATTCTCAGAGCTTTTTGAGATTAGTGCCTACTTTTATTAAATTTGTATTTTTTGTAGACAATTTTATAATTTTATCTTTTTATCCCATACTTTGTTTTTAAACCATAAAGTTTATTCATAGTTACTACCTTTGCAGATGACACAATGTTATACAAAACATATACAAAAGACACATATCTAAATGAGAGTAAAAATTTTAACATAGAACTTAAATAGGTATCAGATTGGCTTATGGAAAACAAACTTAAATTAAATTTTAATAAAATTAGAAGCATGATTTTATATCAATCAAAAAATATTTTTTGGAAAAACAAAGATCCTAATGTAAAACTAGGTAAAACAGTTATATCAAACACAAATAGCTATAAATATTTGGAAATAATTATAGACATAAATTTAAAATGGTCAGAACACGTAGAAACTATAAAAACAAAATTACAAAAAACATTGGGTATATTATATAAAACCAGACACTTCTTAAATGAAAAAGCATTATATTTGATCTTTAATTCTTTGCTTATGAGCAATGTTAGATATGGCTTGCTGTGCTGGGGAAGAGCAAATAAAAAATGTATAAAAGATATTAATGTTCTCATAAACAGAGCACTTAGATGCATACATTATAAAAAATATGATGACAGTGTAAGAGAATTAAAAACTCAGAAGAAAAGATTAGATGTTGAGAGTCTGTATCTATATGAATTAGGTCTGTTTATGTTTAAGTTTAACAAATATTTGTTACCAGATAACTTTAAAAATTACTATAAAAATGTAAAAAATGTACATAATTGTCATACCAGGTCTTCAGAAACAAATTTTTTCCTACCTAGATTCAACAGCAAAATAGGTCATAAATCACTATCCTTCCAAGGTGGTAAATTATGGACTAAATTACCATTAAGTTTAAAAAGTATAAGTCATTTTGGAAAGTTCCAGCATGAACTTAAAAGTTATTTTTTAAGTAGTAATTCTCAAGGTCATTAGTGATCATTCCTACTCCCTATTTACTTTGTTTAAGGAGTTAATAGTACTTGTAATTTAATATGCAAATTTTTATTCATTTTTTTATATTTTTTTTTTTTTGTCCGAAAGTTGATTTGTTTGGTCACAGTAACATTGATTTAGTCTGGATTTTAGCATTTTCTATGTAATTATTTCTAAGATTGTAGTTAAAGATTACTATTTAATAATTCACTTTATATCCAATTTTTTGTTAATTTTTTAAATTTTTTTGTTGGAAAGTAGATTTTTTTGGTTACATTAACATTGGTTTAGTCGAGGTTTTAGCATTTTCTGTCCAGTTATTTTTAAGATTATTCTTTAAGATTACTTTTTAGAATTAAGTTCAGAACACTTACAAACTTTTTTTTTAAATCTTTTTTTCTGCTTACAAACTTTTTTTTAATACATACTTTATTATTACAATTTTTTTTTAATGCATGAAAATGTAAAAAGAATAGTTATAGATGTTTATATTTTAGCAGAAAATAAAGTATTTAAAAAGCAAGCTGAGATAACTGTTTCAAGCAAATTTATGTTAAACAAATCTCTTTTTGAGCAAAGCAAAATTATTCTTTTTTATGTTTACAAATGTTGTTTTCTTTCTATTGTTTCAGTTAAGACTTAGAAAAGTTTTTCAAAGAGAAAAGAGTTTTTTTTTTGATTGATTTAATGGAACAAAATTTGTTGTTGTTAATATCATTGTTGTTAAAATTATTATTGTTTTTTTTTACGTAATACGTATCTTCATATCGATATTTATAAAAGCTAAGTTCAGTTATTGTAAAAATCACTTCTTTAAAATTCTTAAAAAAAATTTTACAATAGTTTATGTAGCTATTCATATGTGAAATATTTTTATTTTTCAACTTAAATTATCAAAAAAAAAAAAAAAAACCTTTTTAGCACAAAATACTTAATTAAAATGATATATTTATTCTATACTTTTTATCTAGTTTAAGCAAAAATTTTTTTTTATGGATACAGATTTATTTTACTTTGTTTGAATATTGCAGCTGTACTTTATTTTTATTTTTTTCAATGTTATAGCTTTATTTTACTGTTACTTATTTTTTGATAAGTATAAATAAGTTGGTAGTAGAGTCGTAATTCTTAAACACACATAAAAAAAAAGGAAAATACTTAATATATATATTTTTCTCTTTTTTAAATCATATAAAAGAGTAATTTATTTGCAAAGTTCTAGATGAATTTTAAAATTAAAACTTCAGATAAAAGCTTACCTTTTAACGTAAAGTTAGATATATATTTATGTGTATATAGTGTTAGATATATGTGTGTGTAAAAATTCTTTAATTTTTTTGGAAAGTTCTTTTTTTTTTCTATTTATTTTTTAAGAAAAATATTTAATGTTGTAAAATTTAATAGTGTCTCTTTTTATAGAGCTTTTCGTTTTAGAGTTTAAATTTTTTATTTTTTTCATTTTTAGCTCATTATAATATTGATTAAGTTTGGGTATGCAACTCGATGACCGAGAGGTCTTTTTGCTATCCAGGTCATTGAACCAAAACATTTTTGAGCAAATTTTTTTTTTTTTCTCTTTTTGTTCAATAAACTATACTATACTATACTATACCTACATAAACATTATACATAATTATACATGCTTTTTCTGCTTTTATTCTAATGTGTGTTAATATTTTATAGACTCCGTAGATCTGTTCTTAAATTTATTTGAGAGCAGTGAAACGCCGTTAGTCGAAATAAAGTTTTAACACAAGAACATCTGTGGTTTAATACAAATATTATGTTAAAAAAAGTCAATATATACGAAATCTCAGTTTAAATTTTAAATTTCAAGCTACTTACACGACTAAACTTGACATTTGTACCTTGTATGACATAAAGGGAAAATAAATGAAATATTTCATAGCTTTAAAAATAACGAACTATGTTCATTTTTTTATGATAAGCTTTACATTATACTTTTATTTACAAAAGTTCAAACTATAACAACAAAAATAACTTCTTTAGCAACTATTTACATACATAAAAGTAAGTAATTTAGTAAATAACATTTACTCATATCAATGCAATTAAGGTACAAATAAACCTAATCTTGTTTTTACAAGTTGTGGTGAAGAAATAAAAGTTATACGCCGGTTTTCGGAATCAGTTGATTTCGCTTTTGTTCGTACAAGTTACCAGCTTTTGAAAATAACCTTTCAGAATAAACAGAAGATGGTGGTGCCGAAAAATACCTTCTTGCAAACCTGGCAATATGTGTGTATTTTTTTCTTTTTTGAGTCCCACCAAGACAAGACTTCAGCTTCGTTAACTTCTTCAGCAGATAAATTTTCTTCAGCCAAAAATAAAAACTTAATTTCTGTCTCAATCTCTTGATAAACTGAATCTTGTTGTTCACTTTTGTGAGTGTTTGCCTTTGTTTCCGATTTAAATGTAGAATAGAACGACAATTTTTTTTTAAGAATATTATTCTTAGGTAGTTGAGCTTTAGGTTTATTAGGCGGTACTAGAGGAACTTGACCACTTTGACCAGTTTCACGACAACTATGATTTTTTTATTCTGATTTCATTAACCTTACAATATTCTGTTTGAGATTAGCAGGGAGAAATAGAAGTCGATACTGTGGATCAACAGCTGTTGTGAGTAAAAACAAGTCGTTATCACGAAGGTTTATTCGTGTGCTGTTACTAATTATATAAAACCTTCTTTCGAAAGCCTCTTCTATATTTTCTGCCAAAGTTGCCAAGGTTGTAGAACTACTTTGATCTAGACCTGGTGAACTATTAGCTTTACTATTAATTTTTTTTTAGTACTGCTGCATGCGGGATTAAACTTGACAGCAATGCGCTGTTTTTACTACACTGCTGCGTTACTATATAAAAAGGTTCGAGCAGTTTATTAAGGAGGCTAACAAGTTTCCAATCATCAGCTGTAAGAATATTTTTAGGTTTAAATTTATTATTAGCCAAGAAGTTCTGGACGTTTAGTTGTTAGTTTTTCTAGTCTTTTCAGCATAAGGTAGGTTGAGTTCCACCTTTTTTTAAACATCTTGCACAAGTAGCAAGGCTTTTTGCATTGACACTGATGAACCTAAAGAAACCTGGATTTTTTTAGTTTCTCGCAAGCTGAGAATAATGATTAAAGTGGTCAACAGTTTGGCGGGCCTTGGCTATTAACACACTTATGTTACATTTTGAAAACAGTGAATCAAGACACAATAATCTAAGTATATAAAACTGTAAAGGCTGATCGCGGAAAACAAAGTTTGTCTAGACTAACTGGACCCGGATCCGGATTTTTTAAACTTATGATTCGGCCAGATCCAATTCTTTTTCAAAAACTAGAACCCTGCCGGATCCAAGCAAAAAATGGCTAGATCCGGCCGGATCCGGTAGATCACTACCTAAAATATAGAAACTAATTTTTCCTTAAACCATCTTTACTTTTCAAACAATAAATAAAATTAAGCTCATAGTATCTTATAATTTATTTATTAATACAACTTAATAAAAATGTTTAGATAGCTAATTGTTTCCAATAATATTAAATAAATATAAAACTATTTAAAAATAAGTTTCAATAGAAGAGCTCAAAATAAACAAATTAGTTTATTTCAGTTTCTCTAAGTTATTTACTGTTCTAACTTAATTAGTTTTGTTAATTAACTAATATCGTTTATAAACTTTTATCTTTACAACTAAGCTATACAGTAAAGAAAAAAACAAATGTTTTAATTAAATTTTATATAAGTTTAGTTATTAACTTATATATCAATAAACAGAAAGTTGCAGTGAGATCACATTACAAAACTTCAATTTCAAACCATCTCAACCTTATGCAGTATCAAAGTCAGTTGCTGAGTGCCCAAATGGTTAATGGTTATTGATCATTTATTTAGTTTTAGTCCCTAAAATGTTTTTATTAAGTAAAGGTAAATCTAAATTGAACTAAGAATAGTATAGTTTATTAAACGACAAAAAAGCGCTCAAAATATTATGTCCTAGGACATGGTGCACGAAAAACCTTTCGGTTATCGAGTCGCACATAACGGATACCTTTTAACGTCTTGTCTAGTACACAAGATACAAAAATATCCAACAGCCTATTTAACATTTTAGGTACACCAAGTGCTACTATTATGTGTAAAACAAGATTTGAATTAGAAAAAGATTCCTCAAAAAATCCTACAGAAGGAATAAAAAGACGAGAAATTACTTATTTTGATAAAAGCAGTTTAATTCTTAATGATTGTGATTTAACATTTAAGAACGTAACTGAATTGGTTAGTAAGTAAATAAATGTTTATTAATTACTAATTTTATTGGTACTATAACTATTATGTAAATAGTAATTTTAGTCTTTAGAAAAGGAAACATTCTCTTTTATATGAAAGCCTCGAAAGTTAATGTATGCAATAGTCATAGTAGAACTATGGTTTTATCTGTTAAAATAAAAAGTTTAATTTTAATTTTACTTCGTAGTAAGTAATATAATAAAAGATTTTTTCATAGCTATAATTCATAAAGAAAGTTAAAGGTTAGCTTCAATACTAAATAGTAGTAGATCATGTATTTTAGTCTAAAACAATAAAAAAAGCCTAGTGTTGTTGTTTAAGATATCAATTATAAATTTTAAACTTTATTAACAATACAATGTTTCACTCGTTTGAAAACGAGATCTTCAGTTGTTTAAAATATTTTTAAATAGAAATTTTCGTTTAAGATATAATGAAAACAAACTTATACTTAACCAACAAACTATTTGTGCAAGCCGTATAAGATATTTTAGATATATAACATCTCTTGTAAATTTGCTATTTATAATAGTTAATACTTAAAAAAAAAAATTATGTAAAAAAAAAAGTATATTTATTAATTTTTACTAAGCATTATTAATTTTTATAAATTTTTTCTATCATTAGTTTATTTGTCTCAAGGAATTAACAGTGTTGCTTGAATTTTTAGAAACGAGATGTCAATTCTAAAGTTGTATAGGTAATGAAAAAAAAATTCAAGTCCCAATAACGATTCTTTACATAATTTATTTTAATAATTTGATATAAAATACAGTAATCTGCCATCTAGGTACGCTCTTCTTAGGTACAAACTGCAGGTATAGTACACTCTTGTTAGCCGAAAAAATCTGTGTTAATATTGTAATATTTTTTTTTACTTTCAAATCAAAAAATCAAACTTTAAAGTAATAATTCATAAGTACTTTGTTTTAAATAAAATAAGCTGTATTAAATTTAAACCAAAAGAACCAGAAAATCAGTTATAAATTTACAAGTTTTAATACTTAAAAAAATACTACAGTTTATTTAACTAACGAAAATAACGAATAGTGCAATTTAAACTTGCATACTCCACAGCTGGCTGGCAAGTGGCCATTGACTATTTTCGCGACTAAACAGTTAAAGCAAGATTTTTATTTTATTGTTTAGAGCGGGGTTTCGTCTTTTAAAAACTGGGTTTATTTCTGTTCTGCTTAAAGTATACTAAAAGTTATGTAAGCTTAAATGTAGCCAAAGTTTGCTTTTTTTAAGTTTAAAAAAGCCTCGAAAAATGCTTAAATTTTTGTCAAAATTAAGATCTACATCTACTGTTAAAAAACACCTTAAAAGCTTGTATACAAATACTTTTTTTAAGTTTTTTCATTTCTTTAGTTTAGTGTTAATTGAAAAAAGTCAAAATTCTTTGAATATTTAAATGTAAAAGTATGTTATTTCTCATTTAAAAAATCTTCTATACTCGTCGAAAATTCATTGATGATTTCTGGCAATTTAGGGTGTTCTTTAGGGTTAATTTTCTCAATTCGCCACCGTACAACCAACATAATTTTTTTTTTTATAATTTCTAAAAATGACAAGAATTCTATATACAAATTTACAGACAAATCTATCATGTGGAATATAACTATTTTTTTAGGTTTTTACAAGCGATATTTTTGTTAAAAAAATTGATATAATATCCTATCCCTGGTTTTTCACTATGACAAAAAAGACCATTTTGTATGTTCTAGAAGGTTCTTAATGTGTATAGTTTCACCTACTTTTGTTTACAGATCATTTAAGCTCCAAGAATGATGAGAACAGTTAGTATTGGTCAAAACATGGTAGCTTAGCATATGTTTTAGTTATTGAAATAGTTTTTTTTTACTATTTTAGCAAATTTAAGGTATTGTAGTACTGAAGTTATTATAGTAGTTTTGTAGTTATAGCAAGGAACAATTTAATACTTTAGATTATGTTAAAGCCGGACTTTCTGTTGATCGTTCTCTTGAACAAACAAAACAAATATGTGAAGAGAAATGGCACTTGCTTGAAAATCGAAAACCAAATGACTATAAGGTTAGACAGGGAGTAACTAAGGAACCAATTACAAATTAAAAGCACTTGACTTTACATCCACTTCACAGTTACCTCAGAGTTTCGGATGGATCTATAAAATATGTTATCATGCTGTGGCTGGACATTTTAATTGGTCAGAATTGAAGTTTGAAGGAATATCTAAAAGCCAAGGTGTAAATAATTTAATTGAGTCAAAAAGAAAAAATTCAGAAATGTGTAGAAGAAGAAATTAATGTTGCTCTTGAAAAACTGGATCCCACAGGCCATGGTGGAACATCTACAACAGGTAACGTAGTCAAAACTTTGCTAAACACCAATAATAGGACTTTGCTGACGAAGCATATTTCTGATGTTAGTTTGAAAGAAAACATTGACAAAATTATTTTGTATGTTTCCATTATTTTATGCCTCATAAATTCTAACAGAAAGATTAATGTAGAGAAATACTCAGTTTTATGTCAAAAAACAATGATGCTGGTCATGTCAATTAAATTGATTCGCTTTACACCAACTGCGCATACTGTTTTTAAACATAGTGCTGAACTAATTGACCAAAACAACGGTAGAGGTTTGCTAAATTACACCGAAAGTGGATTGGAAGCTAACAACAAGTTTCTAAGACAGTACAGAATGAACTTTTCGAGAAAAACTTCTCAGTATGAAAATTTAACAGATTGTTTAAATCGATTATGGGACAAGAGTGACTACGATGTTAACAACACTTTAGACAGACTGAATTGCACTTATTGTAAAGAAGTTGGACAAACTGCGCGAAGTTGTTTGCAGCTAGATGAAAAAATTTCATCATGTAGTTCAGAATGGGAAACGTTGTTACATATGCTTCGTGCTACTGAATATAGTGTTTTATTTATTTTAGAAACTTAATTTCAAAGAAGTTTTAAGAACTTACTATTTGACTTATATTTTCTAGTAAATTTAAAGTACTTTTTTTAATCACAGGCTAAATTGTTTTGTTTTTTGCACTATTTTGCAACGAATAAAAGTTTTTATTGTTCAAAATGTTTACGGTTTTTTTTTTCTTTTGATAAACTAGTACAAATGTAACGTTATTAATAATACAAACTTTGATATACACAGATCAGCCTTAAATTAAAAATAAACTGTATTTAGAGTATAGTTTCACCCGGCTTGATATTGAAAATTCATTCATATTTAAACTAAATTGGGAGTAAATGTGACTCTCTTGAGTAGCCAACTATTATTTTCTTTTTTTTAAGTTTCTTTCTTTAAAGTTTAATTAGAAATTAAAATTTTAAGTATTTTTTAAATGAAAACAAACATTACTCATATTGTAACACTAAGTGTAACTTTAATTCGTATTATGCTGCTTTTTATGACAGTTTTATGTCAATGGCAGCTTGATCTCCGTTTTCAGCCCACTGTGTACTCCATGATTAAAACAAAGGAATAAAATATACTTTAATTTAATATAAAAATTAGACAAACGAAAAAAAAGAACTGTAAAATTATCTAAAACATCCCAAATGATTGATACATAAAAGTAAAAATTTTATAAAAATAAAAATTCTAAGGAGTTAAATTTTATAAGCATAAACTAGCTTTTTTAAATAAACATGATCAATGTTTTTATAAATTTTTATTTATTACAAAGTAGTAAATGTTATATATACTATGAAATTTTAAACGTATAAGAAAATACAAGATGGATTCAAAAAATCTGTGTGTTGTATATAAATATACATAAACAAATACTTTAAAAATAATATGATTATATAAATTAAACCACCTTCCATAGGGAAACGGGTCAAAATTGCACGAAGACAAAATTTTACGAGGTTACTAAACTGCACGAGGGGACTAAGTTGCACGAAGAAAAAATTGCAACAAGACACTCTTACACGAATACAAATTTGCACGAAGAAACAAAATTGCACGAAGGGAAAAAATTGCAAAAAGACAATTTTGCACCAAGGGTCAATTTTGCACGAGAGTAAAAAAAACACAGAAAAAAAAATATATAAAAAAATACAGAAAAAAAACTTAAAGATAAATTAAGAAAAAAAAAAGAAAAATAAGTTAATGACCGAGGGTATGGGTTAGGGATAACAGTAATAGTAAAAAAAATAAAACAAATTATAGTAAAAAAGAAAAAAAACATGAATAAATAAAAATAAATTAATTCAAAAAAAAAAAAGCTTCCGACCGAGGGTAAGGGTTAGGGGTAACAGCGATAGTAATAAACATAAAAAAAAACTAAAAACAAAATAAAGTTAAAATTAATAAAAAAAAAATTATGCCCGTGCAAAAATGTCTCCGTGCAAAATTGTCTTCTCGTGCAAAAATGTCTTCGTGCAATAGTGACTTTTCGTGCAAAATGTCTTCGTGCAATTTAGTCCCCTCGTGCAAAAGTGTCTTCGTGCAATTTTGTGCCCTTGTGCAATTTAGTACGCTCGTGCAAATTTGACAGCTACCCTTTCCATAGAGCCTACTTGAAGGGCTTTTAAGTAGTTTATTACGAATTTGAATTTAAAAAGAACAGAACAAATGTTTTATAAAAACTATAAAGTTGTTTTTAAACCTCAGCTGTAGTTCGAATCAAATTGCACTTTTTCAAAAGTTTTTTGTTCAGTATGATTTTGCTACATCTTTTAAAACCATTTATTTTCTATTAATTATATAAATACGCCAATTATCATTGTTGTAATTCATAAAACGAAAGTCTTTTGGTTTTAAAATTAGAGAAAATAGCTTGCTTTAAAGACTTAAAAATAAATTAAATTAATGTCTTTTTTGATTGTAAATATATCAAGTTTTCAAACAATGCAAAACATAATAATGTTAAAGACATCGAGTATTATGAGTAATAAGAATTTTTAAAGGCTAAAGAGCTGACGGAAAACAACTTGGAAGAAGTTACAAAAAAACTTAATGTGGTTGTTTTACAAGATTCACTTGTTACAGAAAGACAAGAATTTGTTGATGTTCTAGAAAAAATTTCTAATGTGACACTAAGTCTAAACTCAACTGTAAGATACATTTTTATTTTTTAGTCTTTGTAAGTTTAAAGTCAAATAATGTAATTGGTATGAATAAAACTCTAGTCAATTATTTATGTTTTTATAAACTCTAAACTTATTCCAATTATAAATATTGTTTTATTGAAACTTTGATTTAAATTTATTTGTTATTACTTTGTAACATCTTAACTTGTAAAAGTTAATTTTTTTATAATTTTGTTTCTGAATTTTTTTTGTATAAAAAAAGTTTAAGACTCAAAACACTTCACATCAAAAAGTAGTAAATGAGTTTAATGAGTAAAGTAAAAACTTATATTTTTAGAAGTTATACCTTAGCAGAGCTAAACTTAGTATAAATAGTTACTGAAACTAGAAAGCAGAGTCTTTATAATCTTAAGAATTAAAAAAAAATCGCAGAATATGTCCAAGCTAAGTACTTGGTAATACCAATTTTATAACTCTTCGCCATAGTTTAAAACAGAAGTTAAAATTGTAAGTTTCTAAGAGTTATAAAATTGGTATTTATATAGCTACAAATTTTAAGAAACTAAATTTATTTAATTTACATTTTTACATATATATATCACTAAAAATAAAATTGATAATTCAACTTATAGTTAGAACAAAATTAAAGCTGTTTGTTTAGAGTAAATCTGTAATTTTTTTGGTAATAAAACATTAACTTAAAAATTATTCATATTAAATTAAAAGTAGTACTGTTTTCAATTAAAATATAAAAAAAGTAGTTTAAAAAATTGTTAAAAAACGGTAAACTTATATACCTTTTAAGTTTTTTAAGAACAATTATTAAAACAAACAGGACTTTTTTTTCTAACAGCGTTGTATTTAAGTCTCTTAGAAATAATAAAAACTTCTATAAGGAAATAATAAAAAGATATATACTTTATAATTGTGCCTAAAAAAAATTTTTAAATACCTGAGAACTATATTTGTAAAAAACCATTTTTAAAACTATAAATAAGTTATAAAATTGAAGTCTTAGTTCTAGTTAGTTACTTTTACTACCAAAAATTCAGGTTACAGAACAAACTCTAACCTCAATAACATCAGTGGTATCAATGTTTTCAGAAATTATTTCTAAACAAAATGAGTACGATAAAAAAGATCCAAAAACTGTAGATAGTAAAAAATATGCGTTAAAATCACTTTTAAACATAGCTTCTAATGTTGAACTTTCAAAAAAATCTGTTCAGGTGGTTACAGATGAGATCATTGTAAAGGTTTTGTTTTAATTCATATTAATTAAAACATTTTAGAATTTAAGTTGCTGAAAAAAAAAAAAAATATATAAATTTCTTTTTCAAATTAACAAAACAATTTTTTTAAACTAAAATTTTAAATGTGTTAATGTAAAGAAGTTGTTTAATAACTTATTGATACAAGTTTTAATTTAAAAATTGAAATCGTTTAGAAATGCTTTTAACATATTAAAGTAATTAAAATGGCTTTTATCTAACTTTTGACACAACAGAGCCGTATGTATAACATATTGAACCATATTTTTTTAACTATACAAATTTGGCTAGTAAATACGTCTTATTAACTTTTTCTCTTTAAAAAAAGAACAAAAAACTTGATTTAAAAATAAATTTTAATACTTAAAATTCTTTAAATTTTAAACGTATGTACTTATACAGTATATGTACTTTACAGTAAAAAGTGTAATTACATAGTTTATAAAACTATTTTGATGTTCGTTAGTTTTTAAATGCTTTTTTAGGTAAGTAAAAATTTAATTTTGACTATTATTTTAAAACTTTAAATCAAAACTTACTACTGTGTTGAAACAATATATATAATAATCAATAAAAAACTCTTTTTGTTTAAAGTCATAGGTGTTTTCGTGACATGTTTAGTTTACATAAATTACATAAATTTCTTGGTAAAAAATGATCCGTAGACGATTAGATACGATCAAATGTTAAACTCTGCTATAATTCATAAATTATTTAATTCAATTTTAATTTTTTGCTAAAAATTTTTTCGTTTAACATAAAAGGACGTAAAAATAAATAAAACAGTTTAAGTTTAAGAGTAAAAAAGAAAACTCTATCGCCAGGAGTGTAATCGTTTTATAGTGCAAAGTAGAGCTGAGCTAAAGCTAAACTCGGAAAATCTTATTAAATAGCAAGTTATGCCAAAAAAATATTTTGAATAATAAATTAAAGGTATATTAACTGTATGAAAAAAAATGAGGTATTGATTCTAGGGGCGTCGCGTGGGGTGGAGCATTGGAGCAGATACTCCACCTAAAAATAAAAAACTTAATTTAGTACTATAAAACTGTTAAAGTTTTTATTTCTAAATAACTTTTATTATTTTTTCAAAAGAATTGTCATAATTGTATTTTTTTCATCTTACTAAACTAGTTTAAAAACATACAACATTAAGGGGTTTTATAAATAAATATAAGTTTTCGCAACCCAAATAAAAATACAACACGTCGCCTCTAAATGATGCCGTATAATTAACTAACAGACTTACAACAATATTTTGTCAGACTGAAAAAGTAGAAGTTGATGAAAAAAGAAAATCTTTTTTTGTAGAAAACAAAAATTTAGATAACAACGTTTCGGCATTAGATTTAATTTTGGATATCGAGATACCAGAGAAGAGAAACAGTAATGATGACAGAAGAGTCGTGTTTATTTACCATGAAGAAGACATTCTGTTTAGTGATACTAAAAATGTTAAAGATGTTAGTATACTTTTACCTAATACTTGAGAAAAATAGAGTATTTCATGATATATAAAACCTTTTGCTTACTTAAGGCTGTACGTTTTGTTTAGTTTAGTTAATTGTTACACATAAAATCGCTCGAAGTTTTAGCTGTTTTTCTCTAAAATAATTTAATAACTTAAAAAATGGACAAAAGTCTATACAGCATAGTTGAAGTGTTGGCTAAGAGCGTATTGCAATACAATAAATCGAGAATTACATTAAACTTAAAACAAACGTTTATGATTTGTTATAACTCCTACATAATGAGCACACTTTAAAATACGGTAGCCGTGCTATACAGTGAGATCTTTTGCTTGCGTGGTTATAAATTCTTTTAAGAACATGTTAAGGTTTAATGTCAATCTAAAAAAATAACTAAGGGCTTTTAAGATTTTCTAATTAAAAGTTATATCAAGCATAATGTTATTTTTTGATCGTGTAACACTCTGCTTTGATATGTTTATAAGTTTAACAAGCTTAACATTTAGAACATTTCGCTATAATATACAGTAATATAAATCAAATAAAATATTTTGAAAATTATATTTGATTCCTTCAAATACAAAGTATGTATAAATTATTTAAAAAGTCCTAAAGTCAATTTTTTCTTTTAGAAGTTGTTTGGCAGGCCACAATGTTGTTTTTGTAAAATATACAAACTGAAGCCGTATATAAAAAAATTATTTGCTACTTCTAAATTGTTATATAGTTTTATATAAAATTGCTGACATTTCAAATGAACATTGCATTATTAAATTTTGTTACCAAATTGATTATCAAATAAATTTTTAATCACATGCTAAAAAAAGTATACTTATTATATAACTCGTTGAAATAAATTTAAACTAAATATGTATTCCATTCTTTGTTTTAAGATGATAATAAAAAAAGTAATTTTTGAAAATTACTTAGGTTGTTACTGCTCGACTTGTAGGTGCAAACATTAAAGGAAGAAATCTCATTGGTAATAAACTAGAAGAAATTCAAACAAATGTCACGATTACTTGGTCAAATCGTGATCTAGTTTACGGTAAAAATGTAGGTGACGATGAAAAGGTAACTTTAAGATTGCATTATTTCTAAAGTAATGATTAATTAAATTTACTTTCAATTGACTTTTAAATTCTTACAAACTAACTTATTTTCTATACATAAGTTTAAAGGGTTGAAACGTTTTTTATTTTCAAAGTTTGAATGTATCAAATTAAAAAAGCAAAAAAAAATCAACAAGTTATATTAAAAAAAAAAAAAATACATAGTCTGTGTTTAATCGTGAGACGTGCTCTTTTTGGGAGGAAAAATCATTAGAATGGTCTAACAAAGGATGCGGTTTAAAAGGAAAAGCTAGCCCTCCCGTATGCACTTGTGAACACACTACTAGTTTTGCAATCGTTGTTGTTAGTTATGTGTTTAAAATAATCCAAAGAGAAATAGTTCTAATTACAACTTTTTTTTTTAGTTGAAAGAGCAAAAATTATTTAAACATTTGAAATTGTAAAAATTTAACGTGACTTTATTGTACAACTCAACTAATTTTAATAGTCGATTAAGAGTAATTAAAAATAAAAGTGTTGTTTAATATTGACTATTTTTAGGCAGTTCATGAAATACCTGAAGACATAGTTTTATCAGTTTTCACAAAAGTAGGTCTTATACTCTCTGTTGTAGGTATAACTCTGACAATCATTATTCATCTTTTTGACAAGTTAGTTTGTTTTTTCTTTAAAAAATTTAAGAACTTTTTTTGTATATTGACTTTTCGTTACATATTACAAATTTCATTTTTTACAACAAGAAAAAAGACAGTTTAAAGCTTACACAACATTTATTGTACTAAACTTCAAAAAAAGCTTTAACAGTTAAATATTAGAGCTATTGTATAAGATCATTAACTGTAAGACTTTACACAAAAAAATTCTTTAGAAAATCAAAACAACTAATTTGTACACAAATACTTTATTTAACTCCGTAGAGGTTTTTATTTTGACATTTATATGCGAAAAGGTACTTGCGTTTTAGAAATAGTGCGCTTAATAGATACTTAACGTTGAACTTTACTCGCATTTTACGCTTTTCAGATAATTTGACTACTTGTTTTACAATATAAATAAAAGATGACATTTAAGTACGTCTAACCAAAGGAAATGTATTAAACAAAATTTAAACGCAACTGCAAAGCAAATACTTAATTAAAATTTGATTCTTATTCATAGTTTTTGTTTAAATGAATGATGCTATAAATGTTAAAGTTTTTTATAGAACATTTTTATAGAAATTTGATAGAATTTATCATTGCAGATTGGTTAAAGCTACGTTCCTGTAACTAACTATTGAAACTCTTTAGTAAATCTTTTACTTTTGTAAATAAATTCAAATTAACTTTTAGTTACAAACTACAATACGTTTCATGATTTTTAGACACTATAATTATGGAGAACGGGTCACTTTTGCACGAGCATCACTTTTGCACGAGGGGAAACTTTTAAACGGAGACACTTTAGCACGAAGGGTCATTTTTGCACGAGGGGACACTTTTGCACGGCAGGGTTACTTTTGCACAAGTGGACAATTTTGCACGGCGACTCTTTTGAACGAGCGTCACTTTAGCACACGGTGACACTTTTGCACGACGTCACTTTTGAACGCAGGGTCAATTTTACACGAAGGGTAATTTTTGAACGAAAGGTCATTTTTCACGATAGTAAAATAGATATATTAAAAAAAGGAAAAAAAAAAGAAAGATTAATTAAAAAAAAAAATCAAATAAAAGTTACCGACCGAGGGTAAGGGCTAGTTGTAACAGTGATAGTAAAAATAAAGAAGAAAAAAGAAAAAACTGCAAAAATAAAATAAAAGTAAAAAACTAGAAAAAATAAAATACTTTAAACAAATAATCACAAAAAATAAAATAAAAAGTTACTGACCGAGGGTAAGGGTTAGGATTAACAGTGATAGAAAAAAGTATTATATACCTAATAAAAATTGTTAATCAAATAAAAAAAAAGAAATATAGTAAATAAATTAAAAAAAATAAAATAAAATAAAAAAATTACCGCCCGAGGGTAAGGGATAATAGTGAGAGCAAAAAAAAGTTAAAGTTAATAAAAAGAAATATATATAAATTTTTCAATCTGTGCAAAAGTGTCTTCGTGCATAAGTGACCTTCCATACATAGTTGACGCCGTGCAAAAATGTCCCCTCGTGCTAAAGTGACGCTCGTGCAAAAAAATCGCCAAAAAAAAGTGTCCACTTGTGCAAAAGTGACCCTGTGTGCAAAAGTGTCCCCTCGTGCAAAAGAGACACCCACCCATAATTATGATATAAAAATACATTTACTATTTTTTATTTAATTTCTTAATTTTTAGAGGACTTCGCAAGAAAGAATGGACTCGTATTCAGTTAAATATATACTTTAATCTCTTGGTTGCTTACTTGTTTTTTATGGGGGGTATTTCATCTATTGGTAGCATTAATACTTGTAATTTCGTTGCTTTTGCTATTCATTTTAGCCTTTTGAACGCGTGGTGTTGGATTGCTGTGTATGGAAGGAAATTGTACACCACTTTAGTGACTGTAAGTTTGTTTACTTTAAACTACAAAAATTTTTCTTGATTTAAATACTGAAGTGGCTTAGTTTAAAACAAATTACTTTTGCTTTAAAACTTAGATTTATCTTTTAAATTCAAATGAAGGTGTATTCTATGACTTTGATAGTTTTAAGTTCAGGTTTTTAGAGTTTATTTTTAATTTTGTTTTCAAATAGAATAACATTAAATCAGAAATATATAGGAAACTTATTAAAGAAATAGCTACTAAAAAAAATTAAAAAAGCTACTATCTTTAATTTTAGCTTTTCAGTAGTTTTATAACCTTTTAGATTCCAAATAGCTATTTTTTCTTACTAATTAGTTATATTTATTGTACAACAAACCGTTGTGGAAAAATGTTTATATTTAATATCGGTGTGTTTAAAAAACAATTTGATACAATAAAATAAAGCGAGAAAATAATTCTGATTATTTTACATTAAAGATCTACCGGATCCACTATTTAAGATCCGGCCGGTACCGAATCTGGATCCTAAATGATTTGAGTTTTATGCAGGTTCAATAAAAACAAATTATAAAATACAATCATTATAATACCATTAATTTGTTAAAAACAACACAATATTATTGTTTAAATGATTATTTTGAACACTAGGAAAAAGAACGTTGTAAAAAAACAAAAATTCTACCCATACGAAATCTCAGTTTAAATGTTATATTTCAAACTACCTATACGACTAATTTTGAATATTGTACTTGTATGACGGTTGTATGTAAAAGAAAATTAAATTTAATATTGCAATGCTTTAAAATAATAAAGATTTTTTTTAATAATAGACTTTACAACAGACTTTCACTTACAATAACTTCTTTAGCAACTGTTTACATATACAAAAGTAAGTAATTTTGTAACTAAAATTTACTCATATAAACGCAATTAAGCTACAAATAAACGTATTCTTGTTTTTTCAAGTTGTGATAAAGAAATAAAAGTTTTTCGCCGGTTTTTTGAAGCCATCAATTTCGCTTTTTTTCGTAAAAGTTATCAGCTTCTGAAAATAATCTTTCTGAATAAACAGAAGATGGCGGTGCCGAAAGATACCTTCTTGCTTACTTGGCAATATGTGTGTATTTTTTCTTTATTGAGTTTCACCAAGACAAGACTTCAGCTTTTTTAACTTCTTCAGCAATAAAAAAAATTTCTGTCTCAAACTCTTGATAAACTGAATCTTTGTGCTCACTTTTGTGATTGGTTGAACTTCTTTCCGATTTAAATGTAGAATAGAACGACAAAAAAGTTTAAGATCATCATTTTTAGGTAGTTAAGCTTTAGGTTTATTAGGCGGTACTATAGGAACTTGACCACTTTGACCAGACTCACGACAACTATGATTTTTTAATTCTGATTTCATTAACCTTACAATATTCTGTTTGAGATTAGCAGGGAGAAATAGAAGTCGATACTGTGGATCAACAGCTGTTGTGAGTAAAAACAAGTCGTTATCACGAAGGTTTATTCGTGTGCTGTTACTAATTATATAAAACCTTCTTTCGAAAGCCTCTTCTATATTTTCTGTCAAGGTTGCCAAGATTGTAGAACTACTTTGATCAAGACCTGGTGAACTATTAGCTTTACTATTAATTTATTTTTAGTACTGCTGCATGCGGGATTATACTTGACAGCATTGCGTTGTTTTTACTACACTGCTGCGTTACTATATAAAAAGGTTCGAGCAGTTTATTAAGGAGGCTAAAAAGTTTCCAATCATCAGCTGTAAGAACGTTTTCGGTTTGAATTTGTTGTTAACCACGTAGTTCTGGACTCTTGTATTAGTTTTTCTAGTCTTTTCAGCAGTAGGTAGGTTGAGTTCAACCTATTTTAAACATCTTGCACAAGTAACAAAGTTTTTTGCATTGACACTGATGACCCTAAATAGACCTGAATTTTTTTTAGTTTCTCACACGCTAAAATTTCTTTTAGAATAATGATTAAAGTGGCCAACAGTTTGACGGACCTTGGCTTTTAACACACTTATGTTACTTTTCTAAAAACAATGAGTTTTTAATTATCAGCTGAATCGTGTGAATGAAACAGGGTGCTGAAGAGCATTCTAACATAAACATACCAGCTTTCATGTTAAATGCATTGTCGTGAAAAGCGTGAATTTGATTCATATTAATATCCCAATCTTCAAGCATCTCCATTATGTTTTCACAAATATTAAAACCTGTATGAAAACTTTCTATTTCCTTACATTGCGAAGCTCGGTGTTTGTACTCAGAGCTTCGCAATGTAAGGAAATAGAAGGTTTTCAATGCGCTGTTACAGAAAGATAATATGTCTTTATCCTTGAATTTGCCGATTGTCACTTGTAAATGACAAAAACGAAGCTTGTGATAACTCAATTTGTACTTTTATCTTCAAACTTTCATAAGTCTGAGGAAGCATTGTATCAGTGAAATATTTAGTGCTCGGAATCAAGTAACTTGCCTCTAAAGCAGCCAACAGGTCCATAGAACCTTGATCGCTAGTAATTGAAAATGGTTAGTTTTCCATAGCAATCATGTTCATAATTTTTTAATGAAATTTGATTGATTTTTTATCGTTTGTTTTCCATTGTTTAATAGGGCGATAACACTCAATACTAGCTTGGTTAATTGCTGCTAGCTTCTTTTGTTTTTGAGTTGGGGACGAACTATCGCTGACTGCTTTATTGGATGATAATGATGATTTTTTAGCCTCTGAAACTTCTCTTTGATGTTTTAAATTTAAATGCTTTAGTAAAGAAGAAGTGATATTAGCATTACCTCTTTTAAAGAGTTTATTGCAAAGACTGCAAATTGCATAACAAGGGTCTTCCTCACTTACGTTAAAAAAAATTCCATGCAACTGACATTTTTCATAAAGGAGAAACAAACTATGTAACTGTTATAAATTAATCAAATTAAAAACAATACGACTAGTCTTATATTTCTACAAAGTTGCCACTTTTTTTGCCAATGAAACGGTACTGAGTCATCTGGAGTTTTATCAAATGCTTTAAAATGTTTTTCTAACTTTTTAAAATTATTAAAATTCAAGTTAAAAAAATGGTTATAGAAAATAGAATTACAAGAAACTGATTTCAACTAAATACTACTGAAACTAATATCTAGAACATATAATTACTGAATTTTTAAAAGTTCTTAAATTTACAAAACAATCCTAAACTATCCTGAGTACCCTTACCGTGTGTAAACCCTGTTTCTAATTACTTATTTAAAAGAAGAACCATATCATATCTCCCTAAATTTATTATAATGGAACTAAAAAAATATTTTCTTTTCAAAACTTTTTCAAATTTTCATCAAATGTAGATTAAATAATGGTCATAATTAAGATGAGAACTTAATAACTTTTTGATAAACTACCCGCATTTTTACAACAAATGATTTATAAACTAAAGTTTAATTAGTCTGGTTTCGCTTAAGTAATTTTATATATATTAAAATATTTAAACCACAATAATCTAACTATATAAAACTGAAAGAAGCTAATCGCGGAAAACAAAGTCTTTTAAGACTAATTGGATCCGGACCCGGCCAAATTTTAACTAGGATCCGGCCGTTCCAGGTACGGATCTTTTAATAAATTTAGGCCTTGGCCGGATCCGGTTCCAAGCAAAAGATGGTCGGTTCCGGATCTTGGATCCGATAGATCACTATTTTTCAACTACAATATTTTATAACTATCCTCATCATACAAATAAAAGTAGTTCTACTAGTGAAATTAAACACAACCTAGCTGATTCCAAGGGGATATTTTTTTGGTTTTCTTTTTTTTTAATTAACATATAATTTTATAGATTTATTTTTATAAAGGTAGCTCAGAACTAAAATTAAGGCTAATCTTTTACATATTTTGTGACAATCAACGTTATTGGCAAAAGTATTAAAAAATTATAAGTTGTTTGTTTTTTCAACCTAAAAGGAAGAAGTTAAGGTTTTCATGTTTCAAAAAACTTAATGACCTAGCATTAGTTAAACTGTTTTAAAGAAAAAAAAGTTAGAGATTTTTTTTAGACAAAGTTTTAAGTAGTACTAGTAAAAACTTAGTCTTAAAAGATATATACTAAGGTCAGTAGCGCTTAAACGTTTACTAGACTTAAGAGTTCTATAGTTATTTGCCTTAACTAAAAAAGAATGCTCAATTTACTGGGATTTAAAGAGCTTATTTAAATAGATTTATGCAATTTATATATTTTATTCGCGACCGGTTTCGGTGGCAAGAGATTGCGACCTTTTCAAGCTAATTGGGCTACATTTTGCAGGGATTAAAAAATATCTTACTAAACTTAATAATTGGATTATATAAAGATGATGGACTTATAGCTGTAGAAAAAAAATTAAGCAATGTAGAAATAGAAAAAATTAAGAAAAAATTGCACAAATTCACTAAAAGCATAGGCATAAACGTAATTATAGAAAATCACTCTTGTAAGATTGATTACTTAGATCTAAATTTCAACCAACTGAACCATACATTCTACCCATATAGAAAAGACAACAACAAAATAAGTTACATAAATTCAAAATCAAACCACCCACCAACCATACTCAAACAAAACCTAAAAATGGTAATATGGACTTTCTAATAATTCAAGTAACAAAAACCTATTCAACAACATAAAAAAGACTATAATGATAATTTAAAGGTAAACGGATACACTTATGAAATTCACTATACAGAAAAAATTCAAAATTTAAAAATGAAACAGAAAAATAAAAATTATATGATTCAATCCCCCATATTGCAAATCAGTAAAAACAAACATATGAAAAAAGTTTCTAAAAATAGTAAACAAGCACTTTGGAGAAAATAGTAAGTTAAAAAAATATTTAAACAAAAACAATATAAAACTAAGCTACAGCTGCATGGCAAACATTAAAACAATAATAAAAAACCACAACAAAAAAGTAATAAACAACAATAAAGTAAACAAAGATGAATCATGCAATTGCAGAAAGAAAGAAACTTGCCCTCTAGAAGGAGGAGAATGTAGGGCAGAAAATATAATTTACCAGGCAACAATAGAAACAGACAATTTTACAAAAATATATATAGGATTAAGTGCCAATCAACTAAAAAAACGTATATCTACACACAACACAACAATAAAAACCAATCCAAATGACAAAAACTACCTCCAGTATAAATAAGCAACTGAACTCTCAAAATTAACCAATAAATTAAAAAATGAAAATAAGTTGGAAAATATTAAAAAGGGGAAAAAAATATCTAAACCAGGAATTATGACATGCAGATTGTGCTTTTAAGAAGCTTTATTAATACTCGAATCTGGTACAAATTGCATCAACAAAAGAAAGGAATCAATGAACTCATGCAGACACAGAAACAAATTTTTATTTATAAACTGGAAAGCAGACAAAACTTAAACCAAATTATAATTATAGTACAAAATAGGTTATTTTTCTTGACTTTTTCATTGAGTTTTTGTTGACATTTGGCTTAAATTCAAAAAAAAAAAAATTTTTAGATAGTTCTTAATTAAACTCGGATAAATTTTTTGAATTTTTTAAGATAGTTCTAAAATCCGTTCAAGTTTTGACTGTTAATTAATTTAACACAAATTAGATTTTGAAATCTTCAGCGACTCTGAGTTTTATTAATGTTTTGTTGACTCTTGCCTTAAAATCACAATTTTAGACAATTCTTAATTTCATTTAGATAAATTTCAAGGTATGATTTTTTTTTGAAAAGCTCTGAATTCAGTTTTTTTCTTTGACTAATTGTAACAATATTAATTCAATTCGTTTTTTTATAAACTAGTAACAATTTTACTTAATTATACTCTGACATGCTTGAATTTTCGAATATGCAACATTTTAGTTTTTGTTTATATTCTTCAAACATGAATAAGTTTTTAAATAACAGTATAAATAACTAACATTGTTATATGCAATTTAATTTTTTATTTTTTGCTTGAAAAGGTCGCAATCTTTTGCCACCGAAACCGGTCGCGAATAAAATATATAATATGCATAAATCTATTTAGACTTGAGCGTTCGAAATTTAAGAAATTAAGTTTATACTAGAGCAATTACCACATGATTGCAAGTATCCGTTTGCTATTTAATAATTTTTTTAAATTTAAGTTTTTAATACATTTAAATTCTTTTAGAAACAGTAAACTAAAAGTATTTAATTCTATATACAAAAGAGTATACAGTTAGTTTAAAATATCTCATTTTTGTTTGTCATTTAGTACTCAGAAAAATAAACTTTCACAACACTAAAGTTTTATTCAAAATTCAATCTGAAAAAAAAATCTACTTAAATTTTTACATAGCTTACTCAATTAACATTTTTTCTAACTTATGATTTATAAGTTAGGAACTAGTTTATAATAAAAATCTTAAAAAAAAAAAAACATATTAACGTCTCTCATTTTATTTCTTTGGTAGTGTAAATTTAAACTAACCAGCTTTTTACTTTTTTAGATAAGATTGTTAACTAACAGTCAATAATCACTTACATAACTTTACTTTGATGTAATTATTAATCGATTTTACTGATAAAATATTGCTGCTTGACTGTGTAGATGCAAAAAAAAAAAAAAAAAATTAGTAAAAGTTCAGCTAAAAAATTGAAAAAAAAGTATCATTTAAAAAAGGTTTGATTAGTTTAAAGACTAATTTATGTTTTTTCAATAAGAGCTACCGTAATATTTAAAATATTTGTATACAAAGTTTAATTTTTTAAACAGTATTAGATTTGAAAAGCTTATTGAAAAAGCTACGGATATTTCAAATTCAACAATTAAAAAACTACCGTACTAGGTAGTACTAACTGTATGTAATAGGAAAAAAGGTTGATTTCTGCCTAGAAAATTTATACTAAGGGATGATGTCAAAAGGGTGCGGAGAAGTATTAACTACCCACTATGTAGATATTTATGATACTTAATTGTTCCGTTTTAAATGTTTTTTTTTAGTTTTAATGTAAAATAGATTTTTAAACAGAAGATAAATCTCTAAATACTGTTTTTGTGTTTTTTCAAAGTACTACAGGGTCAAGAACCCTACCTATAGCTTACCTTACGGTGCACTTGAACATCCTTTGAAAAAATAATCTAGATACGACTCTATACTTATTTAGTTTTTATTTTGAAAACTAGATTAAAAAATTTGAAAAGCTATATGTTTAATTTGAATTTATCAAAAATTTAGTTTAATTTTGTTGACAGGTATTTGCAGAACATACATCTAACTTTATCCTGAAAGCTTCTATTTTTGCATACGGAATTCCTACATTCACTACACTTTTTGCATCGCTGCTTAGTTGGCTTAATTTAGATCAAAAGTATGTAGACGACTTCAAAAAGGAATGTAAGTTTTTTAAAGTAACGAAAAATATAAAGTTTGATTTTATCAACAAAACTTACTAGAAATAAGAATTCTACGTAAAATTTTTTTTATGTTTTTTATATATAGGTTTCATTAGTTTAGCAGTGATTTTTAGAGTTAGCATCTAAAAACAGAAATTTTTAGCCTTAGTAGAAAAAAATATTTAAAACTAGATCTGTATTTTTTTCTTTACTTATTAAAACCTTATATATTGAATAGTTCTATTAATCTTATTATGACTTTTTATGAACTATTTATAAAAACTACTATTACATATTTATTTATAAATTATTAACTGTAAAGTTTTTATTAATATTTAAGTTTATTCGATTTTATGTAAACCAAGATTCTACGACCCGCGGTCCAGTGCAGCTCGCTATGTATTTTCTAACTAAAAATATACTTATATAAAAAGTATTACAATTAAGCTTTAAATCTTATGACTAGCGTAATCATTAGTTTTTTAATTTTGCATGTTTTATGAAACTTTTAATTTAAAATAGTTTTTTTCTTTATCGATCACAGCAATTATTTCTAATAATGCCGACCGCGGAAGACCGTTTTCTATACAATACAGTCTGCGAGAAATTTTCTTAGAAAATTTGACTCGTCACTTATAAAGGACTACCAAACCCTGAAATAAACTATGTTGAAATTAACCTTAGTATCGCATCGTAATAAAGTTTAAAAACTTTTAAAAAATATTTACTTCATTAAAAGACAAATTTAAACAATTCAGTGTTAGGATTATTAACTACAAATTGTATAAAAACTTAGGTTAATTGAACGTTAAGTTTAGTACAGAAAGACAATTTAAATAAAAGATTATAGAAAATTCGTTTAAATCTGAATTAAAAAATATCAACTTTACAAAAAGAAAGATTTAAAATTACAACCTTCTTATTTTTAAGTTATACACATCTCGTTGTTTGCATATATTTGGCTCGTGAGTCTTAATGAAATAAAACTCTAGAAATGGGTTACATGACAATTAAAATTTGGACAACTCAAATTCCGACAATTCAAATTCATAAAACAACAGTTAAAATACTATATCCCAAAAAGTAATATAGGTTTGAAAAACATAAAAAGTACATATGTAGATCTTTTTAATATCTACAAGGCACTTTTTATTTTTCGAAAAATATTAAACACTTTTAAAGATATTTTAAAACTACTAAAAATAACTACGTTTTTAATTTATTTGACCTATATTTTAAAAAATATTTAATGTTTTACAAAAAGAATAAAAAGGTCTTGTAGATATTATTAGGACCAACATATAGACTTTTTATATTTGACAAATATACATTACTTTTATAGTTGTGGCCCTTTAATTTTTAATAATAATTTGAATTGTCGGAATTTGAATTGTCCGAATTTGAGTAGTCGTGCACCCCTAGAAATGAGAGGTGGTATGTATTTTTTAATCTAGATAAAATTTCTAACCTGTTATCTATTAATTCTTTATACAACTAGAAGTATTTAGGTGTTGTTCGTTAATGGATGAACGTTCTCCTTTATGCTTTTTCTTGTTTAAATTTTCTATTACATTTTGTTCTCGTCTGACATGAAAGGGTTAGGTGTACGGCCTACGTAGTTATATCTTCCATGACAAGTAAAAACCCATATGACCTTACTTAATTCATGGGGAGGTGTAGCCTCGTTATCTGTTCCATTAGCAGGACGGTTGAGGTTGTACAAAACAAATCACGAATTGCTACTTTTTCTCGACCTAATAGCTTGTTAAACTTGCATGGCTAACCTTATAGATATTTTACTCAAGACGAAAGTGAACTGGGAAATGACGAATACTAGTAACCTTAGTTGTACATATAATCAGAAAGATAGCACATTAAAAAAATTGTATAGAGCGAGAATTACTTCTAAAATGGTATATAGTAAATCTTAGTTTAACTTTAATTTCAAGTAACATTAATAACACATCTGACTCTTTATACTGTGATTATCTTCAAAAACTTTAGAAACTTATTGTTACTAACATACTGTATACACAGTTTAGTTATGAGAAAACTTTAAGTGACGAATAGCTAAGCATAATTATATTAATAACTTTTCAAACTTTTTATAATGACTGATATGTCTACTAATTTTTTTATTAAATTTATTGCTAGTTTAAATTAGTCCTAGCAATTCAAATACAAAAAAAATAGTAAAAGCAAAAAAATTAGAAAAAAAAACGATTTTAAATAATGCTTTGAGTAAAGTTAAGTTACAAACATTTCAAAGCTTCATTGTTTTCAAGAATGTTAAGAATTGTTCTTTTTTGCAAACTTAGTATCATACTAAAAGTTATTTTTTTCAATTAAAGCATTAGAAACGTCATATCTAATAAATACAAAATGTTTAATATTCTTGAAAACAATTTGTGTTCGAATTCATTTTTAAATTCCTAGCATTAATTTATTAATATTAGAAATAATATCTACGTATATCATTAGATATATTACTTATATTAGTTGAGAAATATTTACAGCTTACGATGAAAACGACCCATTTATATACATTTCGGAATATAGAGCATCTTCAGCATGTTGGATTCATCAAGACTCCCTTTACTTTGGATTTATTATGATTATGGCTTTCGTGATCGTCCACAACGTTTTCGTTGTTATCATGGTGATGCGCGAGACAACGATCAAACGGAAGAATGTTTGTTAAAAAAATATGTATTTTTATATAGTCTAAAACCATAGGCATATTTTTTATTGACTATATAAAGGAAATATTATATGATTTGATTCTAAGAAAACAAATAAAGAGAGCTCAACTACTAGAGGGGAAATAATAAATTTATCCATTCAAGAATTTATTTTTCAAACTAAGTTTCGGTCAAAGACCTCGTCAGTGCTTAAATAAAAATCTTATTCAATAAGAATTCTATTTGAATAAAATTTGACAAGGTCGGTGACCGAAACTTAGTTAATTTACAAAATAAAGTCTTAAAGGAATAAATTTATATAAAAGAAATGATAACAATCACTTAATGAAAAGTTTTCAATAATAAATTTTAAAGTTCAAAGGTATATACCAATAAACAGATTCAAGCATCGAAAGCAAAGAAAAACCAAGGTATTGCAGTGCGGGTGATATCCTTGACAACTACTCTGGGACTTGGATGGTCGGTCGGTTTCCTGATGATGCTGAGTCATGATCCTCAGTTTGTTCATGTTTTTGCTTGGATTTTTACTATTGTCAACAGTTTTCAGGTTTTTACAGTTTTACTTCGACTTTTGAATTTTCATTTTTACTTTTTTTCTAAACATATATTATATAAACTAGAACTGTTGAATAACAGACCTCGCTAAGATGTATTAAGTCTAACCATTGGTTTAGATTTAATTGAGTAAAAAAATATAAAGTTTAAATTAAAAACTAAATTAAATTGCGTTTTCTTTGACTAAGTTGCAGAGGCTGGTTTAACGGAGCATATGCTACCCCTAAAAACAAGGAAAAAAGATGATTATTTATTGAAATACTGTTCTACTAGAAACTTTACTTAAGTTAACTGATGTTCTAGTTCCTTTTTACTAGTTTTTAAATTGTTGGGTTTGCAAACTGATTTCTAAATTTTAAATTTTTTACAAGGAGTAGTCTTAACAAAAATTAAACTCCTCAAAAATATCTGTAACTAGTTTTAAATCATAAATTTGTAATGATGCCATAAAAAATTTCAATTAATTAGAACTTACTTAAAAAATGAAACTTTACACTATTTTCATTAGTTTTCAAACTGATAATACTTGTTAGTAAAAAAATAACTTGATTAATCACTTTGAACTAAAAATTGAATAATTAGTTTCAATGGATTCTTACTTTGTTAATACTATTAGTTTACAATTATTTATTGGAGAAAATAAGCAAACTTGTTTGATTTTTTAAAGATAATGACACTGTTAAGGGCACCTGTGCTCTTTTATAAAAAATAAAAGGTATGTGCCACACCACAAAAAATGTCTAGAGCCGCCACTGCTAAGTTTTGAATCAATTATCTAAAATTAAACAGTTAATAATCATAGATGAAAACTATAAAATAAAGTAAACATTAATACAAAATTTATCGTTGACTAGGTCCTAAAAGTAAACATTTTTTTACAGTTTAAAACTTAAGAATTTTTGTTAGTATGTTAACTAAAAGCTTAGTAAGCTTTTAATTTAAGATATGTCTTTAAAAGCGATTGATATAGGAGGTGGATACAGTAATCATACACATATTGATACAAAAGTTTATAATATTGTCTAAAAGGTAAACATTTTTAGAAAAACAATTAAATTATTTGTTGAACTTAAAGTACTTTAGAATTTTTCAAAAAATAGTAACTAAAAAAAAACAAATACTTTACAGGGCGTTTTTATATTTTACTTATTTTGTGTGAGACCGGAAAGTGTATTAAAGGTGTGGTGGTATCCTATATATGCTAAAGTTCGCAGAGTTAGCGTATTTTCAGAGCTACCCACGTCTAAATCATTTAGCAGTCAAACTTCTACTTACAAAGTTTCAAAAAGCGATAAATACAACACAGTTGAAAGCACAGCAACTGTTAGTTATAATTGTTTTATTAGTTTTTCTTTATAGAAAACTTATGTTTGTATTTCTATTGAACACTATCATTATTTAGGTGCTAATTTAACTTAATTTTTTTTTAATTAACTTAACTTTATAAAAATAGGATTTTTTTTATTCAACAAATTAAAAAAAAGTAAACATAAATTAATTTCTTAGCTTTCTATGTAAACTTTATTAATAAAGTTAAAAATATTTAACAGTATAAGTCTACGAGTGTTGATAATAATTGAAGATACAAATTAAAAGATGTTGTCATTCTAAAATGCTTCAGAACACTCCTTTTTTATATAATTTAATGCCTTTTATAACTTTGATAATGTTTTATTTGTAGTATTCTTAACTATAATAATGTTTTCCAAATTTATTACAAAACTTATAAAATTTTAAATCACTTTTTGTGAGTCTAATATATGTTTATCGAAATAGTATGCTGAAAAATTGTTCAATAGATTTTTGTAGATACACTACTTCGTAAAAATTTTTAACAGTCAATGTTCTTAACTTTTTTTTTTGTATGAAATATTGTGATACTTTGGTTAAGTCGATATTTAAGCCACAACTATAGAGATATTTTTGTTAATGTTTTTAAAAATTAATCAAAATAACAAAGTAAAACAAATTTAATAATACTTTTTAAACTTAGTTATTTTTTAGCAGCTAAACATACTTTGTTCTTTTCAGACTTTGAAATAAATTTTACTTATAATGTGTTGAAACACATTTGAAAGAGTATTGTATAATTTAATATTTTATAAACATTCACAGTAAATTTGTAAAGAAGTAAAGATACTATACAATGTCTTTAAAAAAAATTTAACTTAAAAGTATTTCTTCATAACCTTTTAAGGTTTTAATAAGTTTTTATAATTTGATGTCTACAAGTATTTAGTTTTAAGAAACGTTCTCAGTGAATAACATAAAATAGTTTCATGTAATCTAAAAAATATTTCGAGTTTTTTAAACAAGCTTTTGTACAGCATAAAAAAAAGTTTTAAAGTATTAAAGATAAGTGCACCTCTCTAATAATAGCTTACACACATTTTTTACACTGTTAAAATTAGTTGTTCTCTATACTACTAGTTATTCTTAATATCAGTGGTCCTAACGGTGAGAACATGTGCACACTAAAGTGCATAGAACTTATTTTACTTTGTACAGAAAGTATGATACAATGAAGGTATTTTTAAGGCATTTTTTAGACTTTTCTCTTAAAGAAAACCAGTTATTGAATAATAACTCCTTGTTGAATTAATAAAAATTTAATAATAATGTAAAATATCTGAAACAAGTATAAACATATAAACTAAAATGAGCTAAAGCTTAATAATTCTACATCCCCTCAGCTCATCTTTGGAAAAATAAACTTAAGATAAAACAAAGCTCAAATGAGGGAATCTTGATAAGTAACAACAAGTATTGAAAATTTAAATAGATTGGATATACTAATAAAATTCAGTTAGCTTTAGCTGAAGAAAACGCTTTAACAAATTAACGATTAAAAAATAAATAGTATAACTGTAATACAACAAAATGAAAACATTATAATTAAATTCTACACAACTAAAGATATCAAATTTAACGTGAATCCATTCTGTCTTTGTTAACTTCACCAATTTGGACCTGGGGTATTATAGTCTTTAAACCTTCGCAGAGTAAGTGGTACTTTCTTTTTTTATGGGAACCATAGAAGCAGTAGTTTGCTCTTCCCCAACATTCTTATGATCCCCATCAGCTTCATTTGTCTCATTAGTTCTTGCATCATTCGAATAATCTGAAAACATTGAAGGCGAATCAGGAGATTGATGACTTACATTGTCCTCTTGTGAGCTAGGTTGATCTCGACATCAACCATAGAATGCCTATGCATCAATACTCGTTGAGATTAGGTTGAACAACCTTCTATTCCTTCGCGTCAATCTCCGTGAGCCATCAATTCTCACCACAAATTGATCATGCGTAAGAACCTCCATTACAACTCCACTACTGTCAAATTTACGTGGATGGTTGCCGCTCTGGTTCTGAAGTAGACATCTACTGCCAACGTACAAAGGTCGTAACTTCCTAGCTTTGTGGTTGATAGCTTCTTCCTTTTTGGACCAACTTTGTACACAGTGCTTTTCTTTTAATCTCCATACAGGTCGCACCGCAGGATTATAAAACTTGTCCAGCTTGTTTAAAAAAGCAAAACCATTTCGCAGCTGTCGTCCATATATTATTTTAGATGGGGATACTTTACAGTCGCTGTCAGGGGTGTTTCTCAACTGAAATATCACACTTAAAAATCTATTGCTATCTAGGCTACCTGAAGTAACATTGGACCTTAGGAGTCTTTTTGCTTGCTTTACAGCGACTTCTGCTCTTCCATTTAAGCTTAGATAGTTTGCTGAAGCTACTCGGTGATTAACATCTCAGGTTTTAAGAAATTCCTTTGTTGAACTAGACAAAAATTCTAGTCCACCATCACTTGATATCTCCTCACGTACTCCAAATCTAGAAAATAAGTCTCGTGTGCACTTAATCAAACAACGCGTACCTACTTTAGATGTTCCGCTGGGTGGTGAAAATATTTCTGTCCAACCTGACAGTCTTTCACCTAAAACTAGAAAGTTGTTTCCAGCAAACTGAAAAAAATCTGCAAATATCTTCTCGAAAGGACTTGTAGGAGGATCAGATAACTCTTGTGGGAGCGATGGTTGAGAAAGAAAGTTTTGGTTGCAGCTTTAACACTTTTCTCGAATTGATCCAATGTCCTGTGTAATCCCAGGCTAGAAGACAATCTGTTGGGCACGAGCATGCATTGATGTTACACCTTGGTGCGCTGAATGTGACTTGTTGAGAACACGAGGTGGTAAACTTAAAGACACAACTACTCTGTTCTTGTAAAGTATAACTTTATCACTCACGTACAAAGCACCATCGACAAAAATTCATCATGTTTTAAACTTCGACCTTCTTCAATACACCTAAAAATTCTTGAAAGTAGTTTTTCATTTAACGTCTCTTATACAATTTCTTAGCAAGTGATTGCTATTAAACGGCGTACTTTATTACTTAATGAAGCAATAAGAAATGATTCATTAGTCAAGTCACCATCATGCGAATTCATTTCATTTGACAGGGTAGAATGACGTGATGCAGCGTCTGCAGCTTAATTGGTTTTACCAGGGATGTACTGTACTTCAAGAAGCTTTGTAGTGTGCATTGTTTCAGTCTAAATATTCGTGTGTTCTTAATTTCGTTTAAAGCACGATCGCCAAAAAACTTTATTAGTGGCTTATGATCCGTAACAACCACAAGATCTTTGCAGCCCTTAGTAAAATACTTTGTCTGCTCTAACGACCAAGCAATGGCAAGCGACTCTCCTTCAATGGCAGCATAACTCTTTTCTGCTCCATTTAAAAACATTGAACCTGCAAGTTTCACCTTCCAACCAGTGGTGCAGCAGTCTTGTAATCGGCTATTGCAATTGCAGTAATTCTGTATTTGAAAGTAGTCTAAGCCTTGCTTCGACCAGTCAGGTCTTAGACATTTCAACTTTCCAAGATAAAAAATTGTACACCGCTTCTTACTGCATCAACAATCATTTATTTTAACTCATTAAATGCTAAGTTTAAATTTTCTGTCAAAATGAATTTGTGTTTTGGCTAAGAAATTCTCTAAAAGGTGCCATAACTTTACGAAGTTTGGCATAGTTGGATACTTGATTTATTAGGCCAAACCAGCTCCACATAACTGTGGCAGACTTTGGTGTTGGGAATTTCCGAATTGAGTCCAAGTATTTTGGTAAAGGTTCTATGCGTTCATTTGAAATTCTGAAACCTGCGAAATCAACTGACTTCTGACAGAACTGGAACTTCTTTGGATTAAGGAATATGCCAACTTTTCTAACTTTTGACAAAAAATCTATTGTTCCCACCAGTGACACTCTAATTCAGAATCATAAAACACAGTATCATCTACACACCTTTCCTTTCTATCAAAATCAGATAAGATAGCTGAAAAACGACGATTGTAACCATCACCAGACGAAACAAAGCCTTGAGGTGCTCTAGTATAACGAAACCTACCAAACGGAGTTATAAATGTTGTAAGATGCCTATCACTTTCTCTCAAAGGAACTCCATGATACCCGTTCCAAGCATCTGTTACAGTCTTGAATATTCATTTTGAAATTCTGCGTGCCAACTTAAACGGAGTTTATGAAGCTCGTTTCTATCTCTTGCAGTACTTGTTAAGAGGTGAGAGATCTACAGTACTTTCTAGGTGGCCCATTTTGTTTCCTTGTGATAAGCATACGATGACACAAGATTACAGGTTCACCAAATGGGACACGTTCCAAAAAACCTATCTTCTTATCCCTTATGAGATCCGCTTCAACCTGCTTTTGCCAATGAATTTGTACGTTTGCCGGAGTATGTAAGTTACGAGGTTTAGCAGCATTCTCTAAATGAATTTTGAGTGGGCGCCCACTCATTTGCTTAAGTGGTTTATGTGGACATAAATTAAACTTAGAAGCTGCATATCTTTGCAGAAGCCCTTCACTCATCTTACTAACTTTTTTACTTGTAGTCTTGAATGGAAGCTTGCATGGTTTATCTGGAACTTTGCTTCTGGTTGGGCAACTGCAGGTTACCTCGTGTGACTTGAGTTTTCTTTGATCTTTTTCATTCACATTTGCAACAACTTAAGAATACTGATGAGGCAGCTGAGAACCAATAATGGGAAAATTTCTGTATATAAATAGAAGTTCAACCATTGTTTTATACGAGAGAAAAAACCCAGTCATTGAGTCACTGACATAAATAGTACTATTGCAGCTGACTACCTCATTTTTTAGAGACATTTCACTAACAGTAGCTCTGAAAGCGCCTAAAATACTTATTAGAATTTTGTTAACAGCCCGATGTTATTGATACAGGAAGTAGGTCATTCTTACCAAAACCAGCATCTTGAAAGTTTTTCCATCTCCAAAGATTTGACTGTGCACCAGTATCAGCTTACGCACTAACCATAACAGACTTATTTGTGCCGTACTTGGTGATTTTAATTGATGCACGTGACGGTCGAATTTCTGTGTACAAAGATAATGTTTTGCTACATAATTCTTTTATTAGCGTGTAATGACATTACTTGTGTATTCTGTTGCATAAAACAGGAGTTATCATCATAGGTTTGAACAGCAGTAATCTTCTTTGACTGAATGCGCCAACAAGAAAAACAATATCTGAAAGGTTTTACATTCTGAGTTCGTTTCCCTTTGAATGGATAAAATAACTTTTTGCAGCGCTGGCAAGGTACATATTGGGACTTATCCCCTACATTTAAAGATTGTTTTCTTGTCGTTGTAACGAAGATACGGCTGATACATTTCGAGAGTTCTCTGTTGCATGTCTGCCCATTTCCTTACCTTTCAATAAAGGAAATTATCTCAAACGATGACCTGGACAAGATATCTTCAGTGCTTAAAACTTCTCTTCTAATATCTTCGTCACCTACACCTGCAAGCATCGTGTCTTTAATTGCTTGTTCTGTATAACTTGTAACATTTTGTTTCCCCATGCACATTTACTAACTGTAGTGAAATTACAAGTTTCTACCTTACTTCGAACACGGGTTGCAAATGTTCAAAAGGTTCATCGTGTTCTTGATGTAATCTCACTAGTTCTGCTCTTTTTACACTAAGTGCAATTTTTATGACTGCTACTGACTCCATCAACTTAGCTAAATAGTATTCTGATTTAGACATCAATCTAGGATCATTTGCCAACATGAGATCACCAAGTTTCTCATTCGCACATTGAAACAGTTGTATGCTTGCATTATAGTTGCTTATGTTTGAATCAATTTTGAATGCCTCCCACCTACGAATGAACGCAAGCCATGTTTCTTGGCTGATCCCGAAGTCCACTCTTTGCCAAATCAGTTGAAGTTTATTTGGCATTGATACACTTTTTGATGAACTAGAATTCTTTTCATGGTCAACTTTATGTAGGTCCAGAAGCCTGCAAACTAACTCACATGATTCATCTGACGTTTGGTAGCTGCATTTTTGAATTGGGCACTTTATCACAGCCATAATAAGATGATTTACATGAAGATAAATTATGTGCACACTGGACTATAAAAGTTTTAGCTACTATTAAAAAACACTGTTTTTATGTCTTTTTTGTAGTAATATATAAATAATGTGTTAAGGAATGTTAATATATGTTATAACTGTAGATTTATTAAGCTTTTGCTCATTTTAGTTTATACGCAATTATATTGTATAAATATTTTTCATGAAGAATAACTCCTTGTTGAATTAAGTGAACTTATTAATAATGTGAATATCTGAAACAAGTATAAACATATAAACTAAAATGAGCTAAAGCTTAATAATTCTACAGATACAACATATATTAACATTCCTTAGCACTTTTTTATATATTACGACAAAAAAGACATAAAAACAGTGTTTTTAATAGTAGCTAAAACTTTTATAGTCTAGTGTACACATAATTTATCATCACGTAATAAATGGTGCAAATCTTATGATAAGGTACATACCCGCTGCTCAAGATATTTCAGTTAAGGTTTCTACTTGATTTTTATATATACCTAGCGTTAATAAAGCTTATATATAACATTTCAAAAATAAAGAATTACAATTATGTAAATAAATATCTTATTCCAATAACTTTTATGATACTTTTAAAGTTAAATTCTAACAATTATTCACTGATGGTGACTGCTTCACTACACTTTTAAGGTTTGCAATATAAATGAAGAATTTTTTTTTCTAAATAAATACACATTAGTGTAATTAAGTTACAAAAGTTTTAGATCAGTTAACAGCTAAGATATAGAGGTAAATTTTTAATATAATAAAGTTAAAAAAGTCTTTATGAAAAGTTTAATTTTAATTAAAACAAATTCTTCTTATGTTACTTTTTATACTTGTAATATATAGCTTTTGTTAAATAAGCTATTTGTAAGTTCTCAAAGAATGATATTTGTGTATTACGCACCCGATCTCAACCGCACGTTCAAATGCTTATAGAAAAAGCATTTCTGAAGCCCCGGCTGCAACAGCTCTATGGTTGCGACCAATTTCGAATTGGGCTTGCCTTTCGGCTCCCTGGCACCATCGTCGTGCAAACAGATCGCATCCTCTGACCGGGTACGGACACCGGACTTGGTCTGTTTTAGCGAGTCACACGGGGTTTAGTCCTCACCGTTTCTGCCTGCTCAGAGTGGCTTACTCTCTTGCCTTTACGGCTCACAGTGTGACTTACTCTTAACCTCTAATTGAGATTTAATTTGTTTTAGCCTCTTAAAAACAGTCGCTCTTGCCGACTTTCGTATCTTGTTACATCTAATTATATCGACGATGTCCGCTAAACTCGGACTCGTTGCTCGCTGCTCGAACAATGATTAAAGTCACCTGCCCCTCGCCTTAACGGCGGAAGGAGCCGCTTACCTTCCAGGAGTAATGATTAGGGCAGGGGTCGGCAAACTGCGGCCCGCTGGTTACATGCAGCCCATGAAAAGTAAAAGTGCAGCATGCAAGCATATTTTAATTTAAATGAGATGCATCCCATGAAAGGTAAAACCTGTGATTCTCGAGTTTGCAAAGTTGGCCGAAAAAGAAAACTTTTGAAACGTACACTACATATTATCAGGTTTGAAGTGAACAGCAAAAATAAGGTCTTAAGTAATATCTACGAGGAATTTAAAATTTATATGTACTAGATTTTTTGGAAGAGTAAAAAGTAAAACTACAACTGCGGCCTACAAAAATATTTTTTTTAATTTGGCCTGAGACCACCAATTGCCTGTCGACCCCTGTTATAAAGTGTAAGATGAATGTTTAAAAATAAATACTTTTTAGAAAAAAATTCCCTATTATAATTAGCAATAGGGTTTGAGATTACAATTTTAACCGTTGTTATTTGATTTATTGTTGTTATTTGATGTTATTTGATTTTTACCGTTGTTTTTGAATAAAGTTTTAACTTAACTTGTTTATTTTTAAGTTTTTCTTAAATTAGTTTATAAAATATAAATAATCAAAAAACTATGGTACTAATTGTAACTAATAATGTAACTAATAAACTGTAGAGCTCCTATTTTGCTAAAAAAACAAAAAGTAGTTGATACATTTTATAGTTTAATTTAAGTGAGTTTATATTAAATTTAATATAATTAACTTAACACTCATTAAAATTTGTAGCCCATGCTTAAAAATTATAAGGAACTCATTTTATTAAAGTTATATGTGTTTTTTTTATGAATGTTTTTACCGCAGTTATTCAATAGTTTTTTAGTTTTTGTTGTTAAAAGAATCTAGCAGTTAAAAATTAGTAAACACATGTTTTTAAGCAAATGCTTTATTATCATTCTTTTAAGCTAGTACATAAATTTGTAAACAAAACACCTGAGTATGTTGTATATGTTAAATTTTGAAAATATAACATTCGGTTCATAAAAAAAAGTTTCAAGAAGTACCATTCAAATAAACCTTCAATATCAAAAGTTTTTTTATGTTTTAATAATATTGTATATAAAAAAATTTCCGAGGAAAAGAGCCAATAACTATTAAAAGTTGTAAAAATTAAAAGTTGACTGTCTTTGCAAACTTTTTTCAACTGATTTTTGGTGAAACTACTTAATTTGTTGTAAAAGTAGTTGGTAGCTTTAATTCATAATGTATTTTTTTTATTGAATATTTAACACCAAGCACTGTAAAACTAATAAATTATGTTATAAACAGCTTTTAACAAGCATCGCCGATAAAAACATCAGGAAACTAAAGTATTTTTTAAACCAAGGTCGACAAACTACGGTCAGCGAATGGTAAGTATGCGGACCGCGAAAAAAATGTTGGTACCTACACTAGACGTATTGGGGTTCGTTATATATAGTAAAAACAAAAAACTACAACTGCGGCCCACGAATATTTTTTATTTCGAAATTAGGCCTGAGACCGCAAAATACCACTCGCCGCTCGTTTTGCTGATCGAGGCCGTCGCAAAACTAATAGAAAGGATCAGGCTTGCAAAACTTCTAGTGGTTGAAATTTGTCGACGTCTCTGCCTGCATGTCAATTCTGACCAATTTTGCCAACCTTGTCCTGAACAAAGTCGTGCCTGGCATGCATCACGGTAGCTACTTTGCAGCAAAAGCAAACATTATTTTGATCTCCACTAATTAAAAATGTGCAAATCTATTTCAGATATCTCTGACTTGTGCCATAGTGAAGGTCCCGCATTTGGAGCCAACGATCCAAACAAAACTATCTGTAGTGGTCGCTTCCGTCTGTCGCCCCTGGTAACATTTAAAGTATGCGACTAATGTCAATTAAAAATCATGTTTATCGAATTTCTGGGTAAAATTATGAGATGAAAACAGGTTAGGTGGTAGAAAAAAATCCTCAACTTTGAGTATATGCTTAAGGGAGCCGTCCCGCCCGATCTCGATGTCTACTAAGACTCATTCGCTTTTTACGCCGGCCTGTTGAAAAATAAGGACGAACGTGTATTGCATCCACCGTCCGAGATCGGCGGGGTGCTTATGTTATCGGCTATGAGTTTTGCCAAACTAGCTATTTTTGACGACATGCCTGTTCAAACTACGACATTTCAAACTCCGACAACTGAAATTCTGACATTTTTAACTCCAAAATATTTATATTTTATTTTGAAAATAAAACTATAGCATTTTAAATTAGAAGAAAAAATAACACAACTTTTCTAATTATGACTATTCAAACTATGTCGATTTCTATTCAATATAGTACAGTTCAACTTACGAAAATATAAAGTTCTATATGGTTTTTGACAATTTATTACTAATTCACATGATTTAAATAATATTATTTTTGTTCATTTTATTAACATTCTACAAACAAACTCGGTTTTGTTGCTGAAATTTAAACTTTAATAAAGCTGTGAGTTTTAAAAAGCATTTAAGTTTTCTTGTTTAAAAATACTAAGTTAGTTTTTAACAATTTTGTTACGACAAAATTTTGTTTTTCTAGAAATTTAATGTTTGAAAAATCATAGTTTTATTTTAAGTTTTAGTACGTCTATAAAGCACTTTTTCCTATGTTTTTTTTTTATGAAAGTTTAGTTGTTTATATTTATATGCTTTTAGGCTTGTCTAATAAAGTTACTGTGGAGATCAAACTTTAATTAATGCATCAAAATAACTTCATTACGTTTTACAATCATTTTAAACTTGAACAGCGAACATAAGTAACTGGACATAGGTGATCTACCGGCTCTTGATTTTGAAAACAAACCTGTACAGAAACTATCACGATTTTGCCCATTTCGGATTTTTATTCAAATGGGTAAATTTTTATTTTCATTGCACTTAGTATTTCGATGTCTATAAAACTAATAAGCAAGGCCTAAAACAAACAACACTAAAACTTTAAGAAATATTTTTTCTTTGAACAACGAAAAAAAGCGCTCAGAAAAGTTTGGTCTAAGGACTTGGTGTACAAAAAACTCTTTCGGTTATCGAGTCGTACACTACTAGGATATATTTTAAAGTATTGTCCTGGACGTATAGACTAGATACAGTTAAAAAACAATGCTGTAGGTTAGATTTAAAAAAAAAACAATAAAAAATCTCTACAACTTAAAAGTAGAAAAACTATTCTTTATAGATTTAAAAACTTTTTCTTAACTTTTAAGAAATAAAAAAAGATTTTATAAAAATGCTTTATTTTAAGATTTTATAACTATTTTTTTTCAAACAGCTCAATTCAGTGAAATTACCCATTTATTAATTTAAATGCCTTAGTCATTAAATTTAACTTATGCTATAATATAGCTGTATGTAACATCATTGATTACTTAGATAGAAAAATTAGTGCTATCTTTGTATAAAAAATATACTAAGTGTTTTTGTTGTAGTGTAGTCAACTAATAACGAAAACAACGTATTAAAAAAATCATATAAACAATCAATGGTATAATTTTTACACCTCTAGACAAGATCTTGAGAAACATTAATCTTGAGAGATTTATATGTAACATTTAAGTTTTTATATAGTATAATATTTTTGTGAAGCATAACAAACTTGAAAACTATAAATTAAGTATTAAGAGTTTTTATAAGTAGTTTAAGTATTTATGTAAGCCTAAAAATGGATACAATAAGCTAGCTTTTTTTTTTGTTTAATAAAAAATACTACTTTTGATTTAAGAAAACATCGATAAAAGTCTAACCAAGCCTAAATCTGGACTTGAATTTGCCATGAGACAAGCCTAGGTCATAAACGAAACCCAGGTCACAGTCTACCAAAGGATTGTGGTCTAATGATCTCAAACACTCATCTTTACTTTTGATTTCATTTAAGACATTTGAAAACAAAATCCTGTTTTTAAGAACACGAAAATACTTATCAATTGCTTTGTTTAGTCTTACAAAAAAGTACAGCAGTTTTAGAACTACATATTGTTTTATAATATAATATTATGTATGTTAAGTGATTAACATTTAATTTTTTTTTTAAAGACAGAAAAGAAATCTTATTCTTCATAATTTACAAACTTACTTAAAGTATTTAATCTAAACTAAATAAAGTTTTTCGAAACCCGTTAAATAGGCGCATAGTTTTAATTACTCAAATATTTTTTTTGAATTTATTAAATTTATTCTAAAACTATTCGCTTGAAAATTATAGTTTGGAAGGTTAACTTTTGTTTTTATCTACAAAAGTAATATACAGTTTTAAAATTGTAAAGGCACTTTGATAAATGTTTGTCCATTGTAAATCCATGCAGGAATTTTGATAGGCCTGGCACTTGAGTTACGTCACAATGTACGACTACGTAATAATCTGCGGCTTGTGTCGCCTCAAGGAAAAACATGTTTTGGTTTAAAACTATTAATTTTCGTCTCCCATACTCAGGCTAAATTAGCTTGCTATGTTAAAAGTATTTTTTTCTAATTAACAAGTTACGACATAAACAATTGTTAATTCATACCTAAATTTTCTGAAGTTTATTGTTAGAATTTTGCACCTTACTTGTATCTTACATAATTTACTACTTTGTTAAATAGCTCAAAGTATTGTTTCTACATAAACTATTACTTTTCTATATAAAGAGACTTATTGTTGCAGAAAACAGGGTATTGTAAAAATGGTTGACTGATTGTAGTATAGATTAAAATCTAAACAGAAAAAATAATTTTATTTGAGTTCAATAAAGCAGTACAGTAAAATTTAAAAAAAAAAAGATTTTATATTAGTTACAGAGTAAGATTTGTAGCTATTTGTGGTTAAAAAAATTATAGTATAATGATTAGTATTTTAAATCTAATTAGCATGGACAACTCTTTGTTTGAACTGACCTATGTTATTTGTGTTATTATATATTTTAATGTTTATCTAGGTTCTAGTTTAGCTGCTAATAAGGTGTAATAAATATTTATTCACCGCTAAAATTAAATCTGTAGACGTTTTTGCTAAGAACTTAGATTTATTTTCATGAATACTTAGAATTAAAAACTATATAATTATTTGTCAAAAAAACTTATTTATATCTACTTATCTGACCAAACAAATACTAAAACAAAAAAGCGATCACAAAATTTTAATTATATAAAGTTCCAATAAAAATATAAATATAAAAAATATCGCAAGAAATATTGTGCTGTTTACCAATTGTTAAATTATTTTGTATTACCTACAAAAAAACTTTATTTTTTATTTTTGAATTTGAGTTCAAGTTTTTCTGTTATTATATTTTAAATATAAACCTTAGTGTATAAAAGGTAACAAAAAGTTCTTCAAAGTCATGTAATTTACAACTTTATATTTTTTCAATACATGATAATGAGATTTAATATATTTTACTTATTCTAATATCTTGTAATAAATAGAATATATATAAGTTAATCTTGTAATCAAAAAAGTATTTTAGTTGTGTAAAAGAAAACCTTCAATTTGTATCAAAAATTGTTGTGAACGATTTTAGTATAACTGCTTAAAGGAATAAAAATTTAAAAATATAAGTTTAACTTTCAACATTAATTTACATTTAATGGCTTAAAACAGTATAAACAGTTTTGTTAATGAAGGTCTAAGTGTAAAGGAGCTAATGGATATCGAAACTTGTGGATGGATAGACAGCTTAAATTTTATACAATTTTGTATTTATACTATTTTGTTAAAGCAATTTTTTTTTGAGTTTTGCTATAAAAACTAAGCAGTAAAAAAGCTACTTATAATTAAGCCTGTATCAAACATTATAAAATAGCTTTTTATGCCTCATATGATTTCTTTAAAATTTATCACCTAACTTAGAATTACAACAGTATAATAATTTATAGTCAAAAAAAGCTTTTACTGGTTTTTGATTGATCGAAAAAGTTTAATTTAAAAGCATCATTGTTCTCAGTATTTCTAAATTCCAAAGTTTTTTACTTAAACAGTTAACACAAAACAAAAGTTTAAAAGGAAAAACATCTAACTACAAAAGTAAATCTTATAAGTAAATCCTTATTTTTTTATATTACTTTTGATTTTTATAATCTAAGTATTTAGTTTTAGCTTTGAAAAAACAATAAAATTAAATGGTTTAAAGGTTTTATGTAAACCACCGACGAAGACAGCTTGTTAAAACTACAAGACAATCTTTTGTGTAAATATTTACTTAACTGCGTGCCTCCTACATAAACTTATGTACCTTTATAAACTAAACGATGAGAAATTAGAAAAAAATTGTTTTGTAGGCTTTTAAAAACTAATAACTTATTAATTTTAAAAATATAAAGGTTTTATAAACAGGTTTTCTATTTCAAAATGATTTTTTAATATAGTTAATAAATAATATAAAACTAACTTCTATGTATTATTTTTTTTTATAAAAAACTATTTGATAGCAGTTTTATGTATTTTTATTTAACTTACTTTTTTTATTATTGGTACAACTATTTCATAATTCAAAAACGAACATAATTAATACTGTTTTGCTACGAAAAAAACATAAAAATTTGTTCAAGCTATTAAATTGAATTTTTAAACGTTGAAAAGTTTATTTTGAAACGTTCAATAATAAGCATTAGAAATTTTAAAGTTGTAGTATGATTAGTTTTAAACTAAGAAAGTTGAAAAAAATAAAGCACTTTTTTTTGTTTAGTACAATAGCTATATTAATTGATAAGCATTTTACTAGAAAACAAATTATGTTTTTATCAAAACGCTTGGTTTAAAATTGTTCTGTCGACGGTTTTTTAAACTAAGTCGATATATTTGTTAATAACAAAATGTAGACTTTGCATTTTGAAATGGTGTGTCGTCACAGACGACTTACTTCAGTTGACTTGACTTTCAGCGCTGTTTTGATTAACAACACTCTTCTCGGCTAGAATTACTTTTTATTGTCATATTTTAAATGTCTGCCTGTTGTGAGTTCTGTAAATTACTTTATTGAGAATTATTACAATCTAGACAACCTAAACCATAACATAGATTACGACTTAAAGACTTTAATATTTAAGTATACTGTAACTGAAATTATTAACGTTTAATACTTCATCTTTTCAGTTTTAATTAAATGTTATTTAGAAACTAAATTATGAATTTAAAAACCGTTAATACCTTGATTGTGTATTTTGAATAAAATTGTTTTTTAAAATGTTTTAGAGCTTATTAATATTAAATTTTTAATTTTTAATTTAGCCCAAAACTAACCTTTCTATTAATGCAGCATCAAAGAAGCTCGATGCAGATCATTGAGTAAAAAAGATACAAAAATAATTTACTAACATTAGTAACTTATTGGCTACCTTTTGCAGATATAATTTAATTAACCTTTTTAGTTTTTTACGATACTTTATAATTTTACTTTTATTATGGAAAATAGTCTAAAACAAACAAATATAACCATTTAGTTTTATTGGTTGTTGTAGTTTGAAGAGCACAATTTACAACTTTTATTTTATTTACAGCCTTATAAAATAAATATTTACTATTTTATCAATATTGAATTGTTTTTTTATTTCTTAACATATTATACTTTGTAATAGTTTCACATTCTGAATTAAACCGATATATATTAAACTTTTTGGGTGCACAAAACTTTAAGTTTTGATAAACTAAATTTAAAAGTGTTAAGTTTAAATACTTTTAAGTATTGTTAATTATCTCTTACAGATAATATATACTTTTAATTTTTAAACCATCATTATATTTTATAAGTTTATTCCTCGGGTATATTTGAATTCAGGTAATTAATGACTATTAATAAAATAAAGTGATTAGACTGACATTAGTTTGACTTGTTTGCCTAAATAAAGTTTAAGATTTTAGTTTATTTTTAGATTCTTTTTTATTAAGTTTTTTGAAAGTTAGTTCAACTTTTCTCTGATTGTTTGTTGTAATGATATATGCTAAACATATATTGTAAAAACAAGAAAGATTTAATCTAAACCTTAAAAAAAAATTAAGAAAATATTAGATATTTTTAGTATGTAACACGATACCTTTAAAACTAAAGATAGTATGCTACACAACCAATCTGTTTGTGTAATGAACAATAGTAAAACTATTTTAAATCATATATATAATTGCTTTTGAAAGATCCAGAATTATAAAAGTATTTTACGCCACTTAAAGTATCAACCACTTATTCCACAAAAAGTTCTTAAATTTAAGTACTTAGTGTTTAAATTTTAAAAATTATATGTAGATAAACGAAAATATAAACCTTGTAAAACACGGCTAATAAACTTTATTGATAGTTTAGTTTATCAACAGTATAAAAATTTAAATAGAGTCTACATACTTGTTGTGTATAGCAATTATATTTTATTTAAAACAGGCAATAAATATTTAGAGCTTTATTTAATTCGTTAGCTTTTAAAATTTTATCAAATGTTTTTGGCTCTGTATACTTTATTTATTAAAAGTTTGTAAAATTGCCTTTAACTAGAAAGCTTTACATCAAAAAGGCTTAAACTTTCATAGCTTGACTTTGTTGTTTTAAACTAAAAATTTTGTTTATATTCTTGTTGTTATTAAGTATATTTTAAATTTAAAGTTTTTTATGTTTTACAACGTAAACTGAAAAATGAAATCTTAATAATATACTTTAAATTTTTAATAAAAGACTATAATAGTTTTTATTTTAAGAGAAACTTTTATCTAAACCCGCTATAAAATATTTACTACTTTTTTCATATTTGATGAAAAATTTTAAGATTTTGTTTTAATTTAATTGATTTGAAGTAGTTTGTCTTATCCATTGAATTTTTTTATCTTAAAACATTAAGAATTCTAAATTTTGATTCCAATAAATTACAATTTTTTAGTTTAAAAAACTAAAGTTAGTGAAAACCCAGTTTAAAAATTATAATTTAACTAAATTACTTTTTACGAAGTTTAAAGTATAAATACAATTTTGTTTTAAAGTATTAAAACAAATAGCAAACTCTTCTAGCTTTGTTTTCAAATGAAAACCTAAAGTTTAAAATACTATTCCAAATTAATACTGTACTTTTTAAAATGTAAATTTAAAAATAACAAAAACTTTTTTAGAAAAAGCTTTATTTGTACATAAAAAAATTAAAACTGCTACAAACCGAAAATAGAAAATTAACTATGTGTATATACGAGTGATAATTGATAAACCATTAGTACTCTTCTAGGAATAAGGAAATATAACTTAACATTTGTAGTATTTGTTGAAACTGTTTTTAAAGCCATTGGGAAATAAACTTATTTTTAAAGTTTATTTTGTTTTTAACATTTAAATATACACTACCAAGTTTTACTTATATTAAATGTTGAAAGTAACTATTGTGATATAAGCGATCAAAAGTAGAGAGTTTAATAGGTTTATGATGGAAGGCGAAGATTTTTAACAGTTCATTTGAATCAAAAAAAACAAAATGTATTTTGGTCATAAAATTTTTTTTTTAACTACCTGCTTACTACAAGCTGTTTGTAGTATAAGAAAAAATTCTAAAAATTTTAAGTAAATTGTTTTAAAAATTAAAGAGAAAATTTTTCTTTAGCTAATATTTTGAAAATCCGAGAAAAGCCCAAGTAAAAAATTCACATTCTATTTGTTTGTATCAAAAACTTTTTCTAAAACCGATTTTATCTCTAGATATAGCTAAACTTCATTTTTTTATATAAAGTATTTTTAGTAAAGACTTAAAGCCTTCAAATAAGAGCCAATGTTAGTTAAAAAAAATAACCTCTATATAGACATTAATTTATTTTAGATAGTTTGAATATTGAGTAAACTATAATGTATAAAAAAAATTGAATATTATTTTTGTTATTATATATTAAAACCTACTTTTGCTTGTTGTTAATGATATATTAATTTCTACGCGGTGTCAGTTGACTTATTTACTTAGCAATAGTTACGTCACGCGTTAATGAGTTTGTCTGGTTCTCAAGACATGCTCGAGTAAGCAACTGTCTTTGAAGTGAGTCTTTCTTAATTTATTTTTGATTTATTCATAGATAATTCATCGTAAGTACATAAGATACGGATATTTTAATAACAAAAAAATAGCAAGTATGGACACTTCTTTTTTCATAAAGTCTCGTAAACTTACAATTGTAAAACTTTTGAATCGTTACTTTTTTTAATATTCGTAACAATTTTTATTTTTTAAAGTTTATTAGTAATCGTGTACTCTTTTTTAAGGCTTTTAATAAGTCTTTTTTTTAATTCAAAATTGTAATCAAGCTATTATTTTTAATACCAACTGAAGTTTTTATTTTTTGTTCTTAAAATGAAGGCAACTAATATCTAATTGCTTTTTATACCCAATAAATATATTTAATTCTGGTTCGAAATGTTTGTTTTTGAAAAAGATAGTTTCAAACGATTTTAGTTTTAATATAGGTTTATTTTTTGGTTTTTTTTAATAGTAAGATTAATTTTATATTTTTTGATTAATATAAAGAATTTATTAAAGCATAATTTTATTATTCAAAAATCGTCTTCAAAACCAATTGTTATATAAAATGCTTAACTAGACAAAAATTTTACAATTGTGATTTAACTATGCTGTTATACTGCTATACTCTTATAATATCTTCGAATAATGACTCTTGTAACTATAATTCATAAACTTCAAACAGTTAATACGTTTCGAAGACTGGGCTTATTATAAAGACACGTCGTAGACTAACTTGACTTACTCATCGATTATTTTGCGTGAAAGATGTGATTAGACATATCGTTTTAAAGTTAACTTGTTTATAGTTAAGCCAATTAGTTGCTTTTATAAAACTATAAAAACCTCATTTATTAAACATAAGTAGGATCAGCAAAAAACAAATTTTTATACCGAGTGTATAAATACGTTTATAAAATGGACTATTTAAATGTTTTTGTTCAAAAAAATTTCTTTACGGTAAGTAATTAAGATTTTAAAATTTAACCTTGTAACTCTAGTATCTGTAACTAGTTTAACTATTTTGTAAGAACTAAATAACTCAACCTAATAAGTAGTTTTAAAGCTAAGTATAATGAAAAATAAACAACGTTTACAAACTAAGTTACTTTATTTTCTGTTTCGTCTCTTTACAACTAAGTTGATAACTCTAAGGGTCATTTATTATCACAAGCAAATCAAAGCTCTAGAAAAGAAAATTTTAAATGATTTATTTTTACAACAAATTATTAATCAACTAAGGATATATTTAAGTGTATGCATTTACCCTTAATATAGTTCATCGCTTTTATTTTGTTATTTGTGCTTACGTTTTATTTAGAAACAAAAATATCGTAACTCAATATTAATAAACTGTTTTATGAGTTATTAATTTAAATTCTTTTATTTAATTTCATCAATTAAATATAATTGTTTTAAGTTTATGATACAGAATGCAACGGTCTTACTTATTTCTACTTGCGGTATTAAAGTTTCCCAAAAAGGTAAGTGCCTACTAGCATAAGAAAGCTGCTTTATATAGTATTAAAAAAGAAAAAAAAAATTCAATTAATTCAAAACCATTTTGAAAGCAGCATAAATCAAGACTGTTTTTAGAAGTTATTTGTTCTTAAATACGTTTTATTTACTCAATTTTCTACCGCTTCAAACTTATAAAAAAATTATCTATATTAGTATGTATAAAAAGATAAATTATAATTAAATTTATAAAAATTAAAAAAAAATAAAAATACAGTAATTAATTTTAACTATACTAAAATTATTTCGGTTTCGAAAATAAAATAAAGTTTTTGTGTTTCATATTTTACAGTTTTTCTTTTTCGCTTTTTATAATTAAGAAGCATATATTGTTAAACAAAAAAGAAATTAATCTAGTAATTTTTTATAGTTATATTGTCAATAGTTATGCTACACTCTTAAATAAACTAGTTACTAAACTAAATTAATCGTTTATTAGTTAAGTATGTCTTTAAAAAATACTACTTTCAACTACTTATTTTTATAAAAACCTACCTAAATCAGTTAGATTATTGTTATAAGCAAAATAATAAGGAAAAGTATTATTTTTTGCGATTTTTCGCTAATACTATAAAGCTTATTTCATTTTTTTTCAATAAATGTTTTATACGTAAATTTGTGTAGTATAACAAGTTGTTTGAGATCTCTTAAACTTTTATCTTAGTGAAATTAATCAACATTTCAATATTGTTTTAAATAAAAATTATATTTATTATAAACAAAACGATAACTATTAGGTACTTCTTAAAAAGTAAAAAAAAAGTATTTATATTAGCGTTACAAAGTTAATTTTGCAGCATTTCTGCTAGATTTTATCGAAAAGCAAAGTTTAGCGATTACAGGAGACAAGTTTAATTTAGAATGTTCAACAAGTGTTTAGCAAACGCCTCTTTCAAGTGCACTTCATTTATCCGCTCAATTCAAATGTTCGTGTTTTTTTGGTCTTTCTGTACGATTATATAGAGACCAGGACGGTCGAAATCAATCATTTATTCAAATGGTATTTAGTAAGAATTCTGTACGACTGGTTAAAACTTTACAATAATTTTTAAAGGCTAAGAATATACTTATTGTACAAACTGCTCCTCTTAACCAGTTAGTTAGTAGGTAGGTTATATTTGTTAAAAATCTTATTTAGCTATTTTACACTATCAAATTTAATTGTTTTAAAACTTATCTTTATCAATATAATTTAACTTTTATTTAAACAATTGTTTTTAAAAAATTTAAGTTGTTAACAAGATGTTCTTTTGTTAATATTGTAAAACTTTTATATGCAAATTTGTGTTAAAGAAAAGTCAGTCTGAAAAACTAATTTAAAGGTAACCATGTACAATGTTATTAACAGAATGTTAAGTTAAAGCATAAACAAAAAATCGTGCAAATTTGTTTTAAAAAAAATTGTATCTAAATTCTGTTTATAATGAACATAAAAGTAAAAATAACAGGAGTAAAGCAAAAAACTTAAAAAAAAATGACCTTCCAAATGTAAAAACAAAGATTAATTCGTGAGAAAACTAACTTAACTGGGTTATTTTTTTGGATTTTACATCTTAAGTTGCCTTTTACCAACTTTTTGTTAAAGTTCCGTTTTGGAAATATGACTTTACACTAAACACTTATTTCTAAATTTTACCCTTCTTTAGTTATATAAACTTTATATCTACAATTAATATACGTGTTTAATTAGCAGTTTATTTGTCACGGCGCTATAAGCTTATATTTAACTGAAAAATTATTTTTTCTCCATTATATATTTATATTAGTTTAATTCTAGCTATCAAATAAATAGCAAAGCGTAGTTCAACATTAGTAAACAAGTTACGAGAATCACATAACGCAACTTAAATATGTTTACTAATCAAGTGCCGCACCTTACAGTGCAGACATATGATTGAATTATTATTGTATAGTAACAACTGCAAAAACGAGACTTTGAGATCTCAAAAATATTACAAACACGGTTAAATTACTTATAACTGTTTATTTAATGTATATTGGTTATAAACTAATATAAATTGAAATACATATTAAGCAAAGACAGAAGTTTAAAAGACCATATATATTTAAATAAAATTACACATATAAAACTTAATTTAAAAATTTTTTGTATCATTAATTAAAAAAAAATGTTATTTTTAGGCACAAAATAAAATGAATTGCTCGTTCTAAGAAATTAAACATTTTTTATATTACTTTTAGATGTTTTGTTTGTTCTTACTGTTAGCAAACTGTTTGAGCTTTTTTTTAACCAATTTTTAAATTAAGACAACATCAGTAAGGATAAAATTATGTATTACAAAAAAAAAAGTAAACTTGCTTTAAATTATGAACTTAGATCATAATATAGTGAAAATATGAAAATAAAGAAGGTATTGGGAAAATTACACAACAAGTACAGCAACTTATAACATGATTGATTATAAAACAAGCAATTTTTTTTATTTTTCTGTTTAATCTCCCAAATTAAATAAAAAAACTAAAAGGTTTTGCTTAATGTTATTGTATTAGGCAATGAATAAAATTTTAATTTGATTAAGTAAATAGAATTTAAATTTAACATATGATAAAAACTTTAATTTTGTACTGTTTAAAATGAGCTTTTATAACAACTAAATTTATAAATAACTGATAATAAACTTACTAAAAGTGTGTTAAAAGAATTTTAATACACAAACTTATAATGTTAAAACTTATAAAAATCACAGTACGAAAGATTAACTAAACAAATTCGATGTTTGGATCATTTTTTTGTTCTTCCAAAAGTTTTTTGACTTCTTCAACGTCTTCTATAAGCAACATTTTCTTTTTCTTGCCTTCTTTTTTTAGTTTTCTTACTTCTAACTTCTGGATATCATATAATGTAGAATCTAGTTCGTTGTAATCTGTTGACCTTACAGGTAAAGATGACTGCCGCTGAAAATTCTGTCGGTTTGATGTCGACTTTGTTACGTAACGACAGCCATTGCGTCCAATTTTTACTTTCCATTTATGTTCGCTGTTTGAATCTTCATCATAATGTTCCACGTTAGAGTAAGTTTGAGAAGTCGCTTTATTTTCATTAAAGTAATTTAGAATATTACTTTCTTCACGACATGGCGCATTTACGTGCTCTTCTGAAGCGTTGTTATTGTTGTTAATGTCGTCACTAGCTGCTAAACTGTCCTCCATCGTGTTGTAGGCAGAGGAAGACGAAGTCGAATTAGTTCTAAAAACATTATTTTTAGGTTGAAATTTAACTTCTCTTTTTTTCCAACTGTTTGACTTCCGAAGTTTTGTTCTTTTATTTTCATGCTCGTTTTCAAACTCATCATTATAAAGCTCCATCACTGCACGCTCGTAGTTCTCTTGCGCAATACGCAGCCAAGGTGATGTCATGTTCATACAACTTGCTACATCACTTGCGTCGTCGTTAAATGAGCTCATTTTAAGACTATCAACCGTATTCATTAGGTTTTTGAAATCATTAGACTTCAAACTCTTGTTAAATTGTATTGTTTGCTTCAATCTACTTTTTCTGTTTCTTTCGTATTCCTAAATTGTATAAAAATATGTGAAAATTATATTCTTGTTAAAATCAGTAAAGTAAAAAATAAGAAGTTTTAAAATATGTAAGTATTTGTCAAACTCAATAATGTTTTAATTGACTTTACTTATTGGGATTGTTAAAGAATTTAACATCTCTACAATCTTGTATAAGATATAAATTTATGTTATAAATTTATGTAATTATTTAATTAAAACATCTTTTTACACCAACCTTTGGATCGACAAATGTAAAATCGTTGGTTTTTTTTTCAAAATAGCTTGTAGTACTTAAGTCGTCTTGTTTATTAAATACTTTCTTGCTTTCATCTTTTACTTTATCCGGTTGCTATAAAAGAGCTTTCATTAGGCTTGTTTTATATAACAAGTTACACTACAACATTATAACAAAACAGTTCGAAAAGTTTATATATTTAAACTTTTTTGTTTTATTTATAAGTGACTTATTTAAGCTTGTTTTATATAAACTAGAAACTACATGAGCTGTGTAAGCTTAAAATTTAAATAAAAATTAAGCTAATCTTTAAAAAAAATTGTTAGTTGTTTCCACTTTTATTAAGTATAATTAGCACTATCGTACTTGTTGTAAATTATGCTTATTTCAAATAATCTATAACACTTTTGTTTTATAACTAATTAAAAAATAAACAACTGTAACTTTACTAATCAGTACAATACAAAAAAAATTGTAATGCACCACAATAAAAAATTTAAATTTGAATTTAGTTTAAAAAAAAAGGTTATATTGTAATTTTAATGCTAATAAAATTTTTAAATGTTTTTGTATAAATAACGTGAGCGTGCGTGCGTAACATTATACTGACTATTTACTCAGTGACGTTTTAAAGGCGGTGGAGGTAGGAAGCAAATGTTTCTTTGATGTTTATTTTTCGTCAAAACAGTTGTTCTACCAGCAGCTGATTTTTTTTTCATATTTGGTTTAAATAATATGTGCTACGTGAGATTTCAAGAAAATTCGATTGTGAACTTCTTATCTACTCGAATAGAACTTTAAAATAAAATTGCTGCGTACTTAAAAACTCATCCATTATTTATGCTAATGATAACAGTTTTAATATAAAGTGTTTTGTTCAATGACACGCAATAAGAAACGTTTAAATTTAGATAAAGTGTACTCAAAATTCCTTAAGCACATTTTTTAGTTCAAACAATCTGAAAATTGCAGACATTAATACTTAAAACTCATTAAATATTTTGATGGCCTCTTACAACGCAAACTCGAGTACCTGGTGAATTACAATCAAATGCAATTAATATTGCTGATAATCTGATTAAAAATACCAAAAAGTGCTCAACGGGAAACTTCAAAAATACTTTCAAAACATCAAAAAATCAACTAAAAGCGGCACAAAGTAGGTTTTATATTTTAATTACAGAAAAGAAGCTATTGAAATTTGTGTAAATAATGTGATTACAACATTTTTATTATTTTTTTTTGACCGGTTAAAAATAAAATAGTAAATTAGCTTTTATACTATTTAATAGATATTTTAAAAAAATGATAAAGAATAAAAAAATAAATTTTTAATCATTCAAACCTTACAACATATTCTAAACTAGTTAAAACTGTTTTCACACTTACTTATTCATAAAAAAACAAAGTGTTATTTTAAAGTCACAAAGTTTGTTTATTAAATAAAATGCATATAACTACTTTAAAATGTAAATTTTTTTTTTAATTTTGTTTGATACCTTCGTTTTTGGTTGCCACAGAAAAATTTAAATGCTTAAAAGTTATTCATATATTTTACAGAATATAAAAATAAATATAAATATAGAAGATACTCACCAAAATATTAGGTTTTTGTGCTTTTTGTTTGCGAACAGCTTCAGAAAATCTAGTGTTTTCTATCTCATTCTTCATATCAATCATTTCTCTAAAATAAAAAAATGTTAGTAAAATAGTATACTATTAAATAAAAAACTTGTATAGTAGTTATACTCAAGATAGTTTAATTTCAATAGATAAGCCATATCAAGTAATATTACAATAAAAATATAAATATCAAATTTACTACTAAGCTTTGAACATTTTAAAAATTTGAAATTAGTAGGGTAAAAGATTATTTATTTTCATCTAACACATTTTACTTTATTATACAAACTCTTTTCTTTTATTTTAATTAAAAATGCATTATAAGCTTAGCATTTACTTGAAAATATTAAGTTCCTAATTGTAAAATTGTTTAGTCATCAATTAAAACATACATACTAATAAGAGTAGTAATCAAATTAAAGTTTGTAACAACATAAAAAAAAACTTTTTACGTTAATTAGTTTAAGTAGACAAAATATTTTAGTTACATTTTGTAAATTTAAAACTACAAACTTCATGATGATAGAAGACAGCTTTTTGTTCTGAGAGCACATTTTAAAGAACTGTTGACATAAACAAACTTCTTTTTCCAGTTTGAATTTGTATTTTTCGTTATCAGAATTACTTTTATTGAATTCTTTTTTTACAACTCGTATATTTATAGGTTGGTTGTATTGGTCAAATATGCTTTCTATTCGCTGCTGATTAAAACCTCGTACATTTTCACCATTGATCTAGTATTAAATAAATATTTAAAAAATATACTCAAACGTTCTTTCACCAAAGAAAATTAAAAAACGGATTAAAAAATTATTTATGTTATACTATAAAGTTTAAATAACATTTAACTATGAATTAGTACACTTTTATTTCCTAACAATACAAAGTAGTATATGTATTTCTTATTTTATTTCATTAACATTTAAATACCAGCAATCATATGTAATTTAATCATATGTAAAAAATTAACGAAAAATTATTTTGTTTAAGTGTACAAAGTAATTTATGCGTTTGAAATATACTTTGTTAAAAACTTAATATGTGCAATAATTATATTCGGTTGAAAATCGAAATAATTTTTAAAAAGTCGAATCATTTGTAATAAATAATATCTTTAAAATGTTTATTTTGTTATTTGCTTGGTTTTTAAAATTAATATTTATTTATTCTATAAACTTTAAAAAGAAAATTAGTTGCATTCAAATTTTAGAACGTACATTTTATCATATTTTAATGTTTATAATAATGATAAATTATTTACTCAAGATATATAAAAAAAATAATAATTTATAAAGTATAAAAACCTAAATCTATCTTAGCAAAAATTCTAAGAATAAACTTTTGTTTGTTTCGACTAAATAGTTGCAAAATAATATAGATAATATTTGTTTTTATTACATTTGTACACATAATATTTGTTGACTGAAAAGGAAGCAGTTTTACTCCTGCAGAAGCATAAATTAATGACGTATAATTAAGATTATATATATAAAAAAGATAAGTTGTTGAAAGAATTCTTTAACTTGTTTATTTTTAAATCTGATTATTTGTTTTTAAAATTAACAAACGTTTTTGTGCTTACAAATAAAAAAACTGACCTCTAATATTTCAAGATTCATTCTTTTTCTTTTAGAAAATGTATTATTTTATTATCCAAGAAAATTACTAGTTAAAAAAATATTTTAATTATATTGTACTATCTTTTTTTTAACACATAAAATCCACTCATTAATAAAAGTATGCACTTCTTAATAACTTGTAAAAAAATAAAGAAAAATTTATATACTTTAATAAAGTTATTTAGAGTTGTTTTAACTTTTGTTTTTCAATTTTAGTACTTGCTGCAACAACAACAAAGCACATTTTGAAAACTAAATTCAAACAACGATTTCTTACAGCTATAAAACGAATGAGAGAAAGTATTTAAAACGAGAGTAAAACAAAAAAGTTTTAAATTTATTAGTTTTTGTTTACATTATTTATTACTAATTTATTACTATATTAAATGTTTATTTTTTTTAATAAATATTAAAACTGTATCAATTAGTTTTTTGTTCAATAAAAAAGTTTTCGGGAGTATATAAAACTATTTTAAAACTCTCTTCAAAAATTTTAAAGTAAAAGTAAGTGTACAAAAAGTATTGCATAATAGCAAGCAAAATTTTTTCTATTTTCTTAACTAAAAAGTTATAACTTTTACTATAACTGATTAGTTATTTTAACCGGTATAAATGATTTAAACACAACAATGTCTACTTAAATATATAAGTTTACTTTAAAATAATAAGTAAAGTTACTTATAAAGGCTGTACATTTACAAGTATATAACTATTCGAAGAAACTTGTTGTCGTTTTCAATAAATATATATATAACTCTAAAAAGAACTTGGAAGGTTTTTTGTCACACTTAATTAAAATTTAAAAATTAGCCCTAAAAAAGGTTACTGACTTTTTTTTCCTTTTTGATTTAACACACCATATATTTACAAACTAAAATATAAAACTTGATTATCATTTGAAAAACTAAACTACAACTGTAGTTATAACTTTTTTCTGAATTTTGTAAATAAGAGCCTTAATAAAGTATAACACAAAATAAAAAAGATTAATATGAAATAAATATATTATTTGAACAAACTGTAATATAATGCTAGCCTTTTTTATTTAACGATATAGTTCTGTTTTATATTTTTTTAGTAAATTTAAACTAATTTATTCACGAAACTAAACCACCCAACGACAGTTTTTAAAATTTAATCGTTTTTAAAGTGATTAAAAGTTTTTGAAAATTCTTGAACTAATAAGAAGTAATAAACAAGTTTTTAGTGAGGCAATTTAAACACTTTTTGAAGAAAAAGAATTGCACATGTAGTTAAGATAACTTAAAGCTGTTAAATAATTTATACTGTTTACACCTTTATTAGTAGATTTTGAAAGTTTTGACAATTTTATTTTTATGTAGATATAATTAAAAATTGATAATAAAACTTTGTTGACATTTTCTTTACTAAACTACATCATTATTAAGCACTTTTGCAATATTTTAAAGTGTGATGTTAAGTTTTTAGAATAAGAGGTAGTTTAATGCAAACTATACGATAAAGAAAAAAATAACAATTTTAGAAAAGAACCAAAAACATGTTTTTTTTATCACTTTAAAAAAAAACGAAAACTAACTATTTTTTTAAATGTTATACAAGATATATGATACTTATTAGTTTTGCATTAAGATAAAAAGTATTCATTATTTTATCAAACAAGATATTGATAGTTTATAGTCTAAAAGTACTACCATGTTTTATTAAATTATAAACTGTATGTTGTTTTTGTTTATAGTTTAAACTAAGAAAGAGAAAATAACAATAGTTTTGAAAAACGCTAAATAAAAACAAATTAAATTAATAAAAAAAATAATAAACTTTATAAATATGTTTACACTTTGTTGAAAGTAATTCCTGTATCAATGAATTATACATTATTAGAAAAAAAATATTAAAAATATAACTTTTTAGTTTGAATTATGTTTAGTACCTGTTTAGTTCAATGACATCGACTGTTCCCATAAGGCAGACAAAAGAAAACCAAAACTAACAATGAAAATTGAAACAATAAAACAATGTTAATATCATGGAGAGCCCTTTAGAAAATGTTTTTCTTTTGTTTAACCTTTTTGTTTTAAAGAACTCTTATGTAAAGTTTATTTTTATCTTTAATACTTACACTGTGTAAACTTAATAATTTATCATTTAATATAGTATAAATTCTAAAATGAATACTATAAAATTAAAACTAAACATATCGCCTCCATGTTTCATGGTTAGCAACAATAATTCCAAAAATAAAACTTCAAATAGATTTGTTTTACTATAAATCTTTATATTACACCAAAAATATAATGCTATATACCCAGCTGAGATGCACATTAAAGTTTAATTAATATATATTTACGGATCTATGCACAAATACGTTAATTCTTTATTCACTTAAAACATTTCCTCAGCTTACAGCTTGTAGTTTGTTTATTTACACAATTCAATTTTGTTTAATAAACGTTTAACTTCAAAAATTAAAAAAAGTACTAACGCAAAAACGAATTTTAAAGACTGTTTTTTTAATACCAGAAATTCTTTAAAAATGTTCTGTATTTTTTTTGCGTTAGCGTAGTTTTCAGTAATTCGAACAAATAATTTAAAAAAGCTACTGGCATCAAATATCGTTATGAATTAAAACCCGATTAAACAAAATATACATAACTATTTGAAAAAATACAAACAAGAACCTTGTTGTTAGTTAAAAAACAAAAAATATCCAAGATCTAAATTTTTAGTCGCAGTAAAAACTTTAAATACCAATTTCTTCTTTATTAAATTGTTTAATAAGATATAAGCTGCTAATAAACAAATTTTTGGTAATTACTTACGCTGAAAAAGTATTTTCTAAGGTAATTTAAAAAGTATATTTTAAATACAGCGCCATTAAAAGTAAGACCCTAGCTTTTTTTTTGAAATTGTCACAATAAATCAAAACTGTTAAATTTTATATATTTATTTAAACTTTATCATTTTCTGTAAAAGGTTAAAACTTTTAATTATAACAACTCATAGTTGTATATAAGGAAAAATATAAAAAACTATAAAGGTTTAACTTTTTGAGTACGAAATATAGTTGTTAAGATATTATTTTCAAGATTTTTAGGATTTAATGCCTTAATATACTATCATTAAAATTTTCTTAACTACATAATTTTGCTGGTTTTATCTATGATAAATTCATATTTGTAAACAGATACTTTTTAAAGAACATTTGTTTGCAATTATAACTAATGAAAGTTTTTTAATTTTTTTTGATCATATAAGTAATTTGGAAGTTATTTAAATTCTAAACATTTAATAAATACTTATTTTATATTTTTTCCTGAAAAATTTATTATTTATCTTTTTCATTTTTTGTAAGTTTTAAGTAAATTTGTAGTTTCAAAAACTCGTTCCGTTTAAGCTTTTTAAAAAGAATTAAAGATTATCTTTTTTAATTTGCCAGAAGAACGTATTGGTAACTATTCTCGGACTTTTATAATTTACATATATCGATTAAAACACTTTTTTTTAATAAAAATGTAAAATTAAATTTTTGCTTGATTTTCAGGAAATAACTAACTTTTTGCATTAGATAACCTAAAGCTTTTAAAGTTTCAATAGTTCAAGGTTTGATATTTTATAAAGTATTAAAAAAAAAAAGTGTTAAAATCTATATTATATATATTTTTTTTGTTTTCGACTGTTTGAAAACTTTGTAATAAACTTTTATAATTTTATGAGCTGATTCGTAATTTGTTTAAAAAGTCAGAAACATTTACCTATAAAGCAAAGTTGCCAGGTTTGTACAAAATTGTCGCCACAAAATTACTTGATCACGACTTTTAAAGTTAAGACAAACAAACGTTTATTCAAGAGTTCAGAACTTTTAATTTCTGAAATTCTGTTAACTCCGTAAAATTATTATAAAAGCACTTACTACACGATGACAAAGTAACTTTTATTTCAAAAAAAAATTTGAAGTAATTAATTTATTCTCTTCGTTTTTTTAGATTTAAATATAAATACTACTGTTTAAAACGTCTGCAAAGTTTAATCTTGGAGATGCAGTGTACTACTTAGAAACAGGTGTTTATTACTGGTCTTAATTACTTACTTTCGAAAAAAACTATCCGCTATTTTTATTTTACTTTAGTCATGCTATGATCTACAGATAGATTAATAAGTTCAGTACATATTTAAGAGTTCACAACCCTAACCAGTAAGTTACCAACCGATAACTACACTCTGGACATGGCAAGCAAAATAATTATCGATATTATCGCAGCACAAGTGTGCTTACAGCTCCAACAAGATTAATTCGAGCACATTTTCAAAGCTTTAGATAGTTTTTTTTATATTTGTAATATACACTTAATATTTAATACTTCTTTTAAACACAGCATATTTTACGTATATAAATCGGCAATACAAAATGACGTAATCTTTTTTAACTTTAGGAATTAAATTTTTTATTTGTCACTATCTTTAAAGCATTAGTTAAACAAAAGTTTTACAAAAATATCTATGTTATCTTAAAGTATATAACTTTATAACTTTATATGATTAATTTTAAAGTGAGAACCATAAGTTATCCAAAATCAATATTATTTTTTAACACGTATAAACGAATCAACTTACAATAAAGTGTTTTGACCAGTAGTATTTGAATAGAACTATCAAAACAACTGTTGTTGACGATCAAATTTTTTTTTAGTTACATGTTTATTGTGTAATAAAACTTGTTTTATATATAAAAGAAGTTCAGATACATAATTTTGATTTGATGTAAAAAAGTAGTAAGACATTAGGTATGATATTCAAGTTTTTTTAGTTAAATAGTATCAATGTAACTATTAATCAGCGGCAGCCCTAAAATAGTTTTCTTGAGCCTGTGCTACCCATTAACAAAAGAGGAAAAAAGCTTAAGGTACTTAATTAAAAGGTTTTCAGTCAAGAGCATACTAAATATTAACAAATTTGCTTTTGCAAGGCATACTTACTATATTTTTGTTTTCAATGTTTAGTTTACAACATGTTTAGGAAGTAAGTAAAAATTTTGTGATTATTTTGAAAGCAGCTAAAATAGATTTTTGAGATTAAATTTATATCAATTTCATAACAAATTTGTAACTATAAAAGGCCTTTTTTTAAATAAAGCCTGCAATAGTTTACATAAAATTCAAAAATGTGTATGCTAGTAAGTGTAAATAAATTAATTATGATAAATTGTTTCTAAACTAAAAACCGAAACTTTATTTTATAAATGTTCAACAATATATCATTAATGTAAAATTACACTAATTAACTTGTAAAAATAATAATGAAATTTGTGCAGCAACCTTGTATTATTTTAATGTTTAGCATTTAAATATTAAGTTGTATTTAAGCAGTTACCTATTTAGTTTTTGAAAATTTTAATTTAATTAAAGTATTTTTTGTTATAGTGTATTATACTATGTTATTTCAACTACTCAACCACGATTAATTGAAAGACGTTTCAATACTTTCTTTAAACTTTACATTCATATAAAAGTCAAAGTTTTTTGATCTTTTGAGTAAACGTTATTGCTAGTCTATGAAGTCTAAAATATCTCATTTATAAAGCCAAGATCCGCCTAGAAAGCCTAGACTCTAATATAAAAAAAAGAAAACTGCGACTTGCTAAAGCAGTTTATGTAGACAGATACTTTTAGAAAAGACTAAAAATTTAAAAGATTAAAAATTAACACCAACATTAAATGTGACCAACATATTTGTTTCGCAGCTAAATCTTAGTGATTCTACAGCAAATTTGTTTTTATATAATTTAGATAAACTTAGCAAAACTTTTAAAAATAATTTGAAGATTTGAACAAAAAAGTACTCTAATAATAGATCTAGTATGACTTTGTGTGCAAAACTAATGCCTAACATATGGAAAAAAGAAAGTAATACATAATTAAAATTTTTTAAGACTAGAAGTCGACAGGCATTTAACAGTTGCTGGTTTCAAAAACAAAAAATTCGTGGGCGCACTTTTACTTTTAGTAAAATGTCACCTTTATTTAAATATATGATCAATTATATCTATAATTTTATATCTTTATTCTTCATTTTAAACCCTAGAATATCTAGTATAAAGTTTTAAATCTACCTGAAGTTTTATATGTGACCTTTTTTGCCCTTAATGTAAGATCCAAGAATACCTAGTATAATTTTGAAAAACTTCCAAGCTCGTTGGCTTCATTCTACCATTATGAGTCGCAGTTTTACCTTTTGCGAGCCGCATTTAATTTATTTAAAAAATGTGCTCGCTGGCTGCACTATTACTCTTAATTTGCCGCATATGACTTGCAGGGCGCAGATTGACGATCCTGGACATATAATAATTTAGTGCACAACTACACAAATTCAGAGATTTCAAATATAAAAAATTCAAATTTAAAAAAATTTTGAGTTTTTAACTATCTATTTAAATAAATATTATAAAGTAAATACATTTTACAATCGTAATCTTTTTAGGTAGACCTACATAAGCATTTTTTATTTCCTAAAGATTTAAGCTACTTTTTGAAATGCGCTTAAAATAACATTAAAATTAATATTAATTATTAGTAACTTTTAATTTTCAACATTTATAAATATTTTTTAGATTCTTATACGATCGCAATCTTTTATTCTAGACCAGAATGAGGAATAAAATACTTAAGCTGTAACGCCTTAAACATTTTTTCAAGAGTTTGAATTAGCGGAACTTTATTTTCATTTAACCATGATAAAAAATTAGTAATAAATATTTATACTCGGCCAAAGTTTCTTTTAAATAAGTAATAAAAACTAAAATGGTAGTATTTAACTGTACGAACTGTATTAACTGTTTTAATTGAAAATATATTGTTATAAAAGTTTACAAAAAAGAACAGGTAAACGTAAATCCTATACTTTAAGTTGCAACAGTTTTTTCAAAATAGACTTAATCTTTTAAAACCATTAAAAAACTTAAGATATTTATAAACGAATGAAAAAACAAAGAAAAGTTTTACATTTTGTTTCAAAATATATTTTAAGAATTTTAATCAAATACTTTCTATATAATTACAATGAAACCTAAAAAGTAAAACTAAAACTTTGAATTTTTTAGTATAGACAAAGAGAATAGAAATAAATACGTATTTTTAATTTAGAAAAAACATTTGCATGCTATACTTTGAAATCTTTAAGTAGTTTTTCAAGCTTTGAAAAGATGTTAAGTTTCAAAACAAATACATAAAAAATTTTACTGACTTTTAATACTAATCCATTTTACATTACTTAAAGAAGAAGTAAGCCAGTATAATTCAAAGTTTATAAATTCAGCGTAAATAATTTTTTTTTTAATTTACGTTTGTGAGTAAGCCTTGGTATTTAGCTAAACGATAAACGTAAACTGATAAGAGGTATTGTTACGAAAATTGATCGGGATGCTTGTACATATGAATCTTAAAAATAGCATTACACTTAATTAAACAGGTACGTAAAGCTAAAATAGTTTTCAATTTTTTTCTCTAGTCGTTTATAATTCTTTTTAATAGCTATTTTCTTATTTTTTGATAATATTCGTTTAAACTACTTCCTAAAATTTGTATTTTTTAGTTTCAAAGTACAATATACTTAACTCTCTATTAGAAAAGCAAAATTAATGTTTTTACAACTCACTTACTACTTAAAGTATTTAACTTTTCAACATGTTTAAACTTTACCACGATAAACATTAATAAAAAATAATAATACTCAGCTTAAGGAATAAATGTTATGCAAGAAACACTAAAAATAAACTTACATCTAATAATTTTATTTGAATAAACAAGTTTATAAAATGGATAGCTTTAAATTCAAAAATTATGAAGATTTTTATTAATTGCATGAGTTTTTTAACAGTATCCAGTAAAGATTTAGTATTTTCAAGGCTTACCACTTCTTTTAGAAGTTATTTCTAATAAATTAAACACATAAAATTGTTATTTTATTAGCTGACTTTAAATAAAGTTCACTAAACAGGGTAACAAGTGGTTTATCGTATTAAATACTGATTTTAAACATTGAAAATTCTACTAAGTAATAAGACAGTATGAAGCATTTTTGAGTTAATTTTTTTTATCTATTCTTTTCTAAAGTAGTAAAAAAAAATAACTACCTTTGAAAATTTATAAGATTAAATTACATATCTAAAACTTTTTATACAATTTTTTATCGATATGAAAAAATAGTGTTATGCTGTTCAATAAACTTGATGAAGGTACAAAATATTAAATTTTTTAAACTAATTGGTACTTTGCTTTGGAAGTCATGAAATTATCAAAGAACAAAGCATTATTTGTGACGTAACTATATGAATGGGATTATAGAAAGTTCGTGGTAAGTTCAAAAGGTTTTGAACTTTGTTAGGGGTCAAGGAGAATTAGAAATGGGTGTTAATAGATTCAAACGTATTTAATTTTGAAAATGTGTACTTTTGTTCGTTAGTAAGTTTAAAACATGCACAAAACAGATAATGCTTAAAGTATAAATTATAAAAAATGATTTTATCATTTAGTGATAATTTTCAATATCGCAATAATATTTGTTGCCAGTAAAGTCATGGCGTTTTAGAATACTACTTTTAAGTATAATAACTGTATACAGAATTGCTTTTTTAAATTATTGTTCTAACAATTTTACTTAAATTAATATCATACCTATTTTATAACTATTTAATAACACACTTCGTTTTTACACAATACTAAATTTACAAAAGCAGTACTACTAATTTTACTATTCAAATAAACATCCAAAATATTTAAGCTTACTCATAGTTAATACAACTAATTTTAGAACAACAAATATCGATGTCCTATTTTTTATAACAAGTTTCAACTAATTTTTGTAAGTTAGTTTTAATTTGTATATTATACGATAAGTTAATCGTTTTAAAAAATTTGCTTATTATTAAACGTTACCAAAGGATGTCGAAACCTTTTATTATGAAAGTATTTTTGGCTGAATAAAAAAAAAGTACTAAGAGCTAACAATGTTTGATAAGGTTCATAGCAAGTAAATATAAATTAATAAAATACGCACTAAAACTTAAAAACTTGTGAGGTCTTTTTATTTTTCTGAAAAAAAACGAATGAAGGTAAACAAACGTACACATGATCGTAATTTAGTTAAAGCACATAAAACACAATTGTCTTACGAAAAAGTGTATTACCTCTAATCTAATATACACTAATATAAACAATATGTTTACAAAAAATAAATTAGTATTAGGTGTTCTTCGGTGTGGTTAAGGTAAAATTTGTCCCAACAAGGTAAGGTACGAATTTTTTCTGGGTTCAAGGTGCGTCCTTATTGATTTTCCTAGTGTAATTTATAAAAACTGTACATAATCATTAGCTATAGATTTTTTACTTGATTGTGAGGGTAGAAAACTTGAACTCTATTGAAAAACAAAGATATTTTTAAGCAGTTTTGTAATTCTCAATACAAAACAAAATTTTAGTTATAAGAGATAAAGTGTAGTATTTAAGATATTATCAATAGCTATGGTTATAGCATAAATTAGATTTGTTCCAAAAAAGTATATAATCTTACACTTATCTAATTTTGTTGATAGTATTAAACTTTTTATTGTAATGTCTAGTTTTATTTTAATGTCTATTTAAAAATTTATAGAAAAGTTTTACTACTTTATTTTCTAATATAATTATACAACTAGTTTTCACTGTTTATGTTAACTTTTTTGAATATAATTTTATTGTTGTAATTTGTTTTAAATCAAACAATTCAAAGTTCTCGACTTAGATAGCAAATAATTATGTAATAATTAGTTAGTTATGCAATAAATAATAATTATAAATATTTATTAAGTAAAAAATTTCTTAATTTATAAAAACTCAAAAAGCTATCTAAACATATAGTTAATTTAAACTAATCTTGTTGTTTAGACACTGACCTGTAGGTATTTTTTTAATCGGTAAGTATTAAAGATCCTAACAAAACAAGTTTTTATAACTAGAACTATATCAGTTACCAAAAACTATTCAATCACTGTTTACGAAGTTTTATATATATATATATATATTAGTCACATATTTTTCAGCAAGTATAAAAGCTATTAAGATTAAATGTAAAATCTAAAGGTTATGTTTAGTTATAGGTACTTATCAAGTTATTAAGGCGTACTACTTACATGTCAATGGTTTCTTACATGTGTGGGTTTTTAATTTTAATTGAGTTTAGTTTTTTAAGTTTAAGTATACCGGTTCAAACTAACAGAAAGTTTTGTGAAATAAAGTTATAGCAAAAAATTAAGCTAAATTTAGTTTTAAATTGAATAGAATAAAATATAAAAAGTTTGATTATTATTTCCTCGACAATGACGGTAAACTGTATCCAAGTGGTCTACGATTCGATTACCGAAAAGTTCCTTCATACACCATGTCTTCGGACCAAACACTTAAGCGCTTTTTTGTCGTTCAATAAACAATTATTGTGTAAATTTGTGATAAATTTATTCGGAAAATAACAAAAGTATTAGAAGTTATTCCTTTGTTAGTAAACATATTTACTTTTTACCGTCTAATGCTATCTAGATCTAGATATTTCTAAAATTTTAAAAGTTGTTAGTAGCTTTTGCACAGTTTTTAAGTCAGTTGAATAATTTTTTTCATATATTTTAGTTTATTCAAACTATAAGTTGTTGAAATTCATCAAACGTTTAAAAAAAATAGCTAGAGCTACTTTTTTTTGAATAATATATAATTTAAATTTGAGTTATTCTTATTATTAACGTAAAATTCTTAGATAAAAAATTATGTCTTATGCTTTTTTGTAAGATCACTAACTGTAAGGAATATTTAAGTAAATTAAAAAATAATAATAATTTTAGTACAACTAATGTTTAGAATTGTTCAAACGTTTAGATTATTTTGTAAACTAATGCTTTAGGTATATACACTTAAAGCAAACTTTACTTTAATTTCTAAATACTTATACTAGTTTTATTGTCTTATTAGTAGTAAATTGTCATTGTTTTTTATTAGTTTTAATGTTAAGCATTTATTTTCTACTTGAAAATTTTTTAACATTACATATTTATTAACAAATGAAAAAAAAACAACTAATATCGATATACATTTTACGTAAAAACCTAATATCTTATAGTGTAAAAATAATGTTACTTTAATTAGAATGAATTAAAGACTACTTGTTGATGTGGTTAAAAAGGGACACGTTAGATAACTCGATTATTTAAAACTTAAATGTGCAAAGTATAATTAAGTTCCTCAAATTATAAATTTTCAAAGATTTATTATTTAAACAAAAACCTTAAGTCGTTTATGTTGCTCTACCCTTTACAGCACCTTATGCGTTTCCACGAGCACTGTTTAAACTGACGAAAATCAAAACTAGTATTCTGTTTTAGGATTACATAAAATATTTTCACCAACTGCAAACATAGTTAATTAAACTTAAAAATACAAAAAAGAGCAGCTTATATTTATAATAGTATGAATGAATTTGTGTAAAGTAAGCAGCTGTTTGTCAGTTTACGTCATGATTCTTACAGATTACACTAATCTGTTAATTAGTTCTATGATAACTAGTCGCGTGAAAGAAGATATACACGCTTAATGCGTTCAAGAGACATATATCTAATAGTTAGCGATTTGCCTAAAAATCTCTACTATCGTAATTTATTAGAAAATCTAACAAGTTTTATACTTTTAACACTTAATACTTTACAATTTTTTTTACTGATTTTTTTAATTTAGGCATCTTTATGACACTTTAAGTAAGGTTAGGTTAATGTTTAGCTCATACTGCATCATAAGTTTCAAGCAGGCGACGTAAATTTTTGCCAGAAAATATTATGTGCAAATCTAATAAAATTTAATTTTTTGTAACAAACATTTCAAAATTTGCTCTTAGTTTGATTTTCAGTACATAATAGTTCTTTAAAAACGTTTTTTTACCTTATATATATTATGTTTATTTTAAAAAGTACAATTTTATTTATAACGTTACTCGCTAATATTTTTTAAACTTTATCGATTTGTTTTTTTTCTTTGAACCTTGCCTGACTAGAAAATTTTTCCACTCCGACTTTAAGTAATACTTTTTCTAATATTTATTAAGTTTATATTAACTAAACAATACTCACTAACTGAGTTTTTGTTGAAACAACGAACAAACATACACTCAAACATTATTGCTATTTTGATAAATGTATAACTTTAATGTATTATATCATACATTGATATATAGCATATTAAAGTTATACCTATATCAAAATAAAAATAATAGTTTCCTTTCTACTTTATTAAGCTTTTAGCTTTAGAAAAATTATGTAGAAAACATGAACAGTCTTTCTTTGTAGAAAAAATACTAAAAAGTTGTTATCATTAAAAAAGTCTTATCGTAAGAGCTTTTTGTACTACTTATAGAGCACTATATTATTAAAATAGAACGTAATATAGTTTTCGCGATATAATACAGTCCTGATTAACTAATTTGGCAGTTACTTTAAAATTTTTTAATTAATACCATTTTTATACATAAGCTAAAATAACGGCTTTGAGTATTCATATTATCTTTATTGTGATCAGAAAATAAATTCTTACAAATAATTTTAGTTTTTTATTTTTATCAACCCAATTAGAAATCTGTTTTATGTAAAATTTAGAAAAACTGTAGTTTAACTAAGAAGAATCTACAACAAAACTTTTTATAAGACTGCTCGAATATTAGTGTAAAAAACTCTATATCACAAAACTAATAACTGTATGTACAAAAAAAAACTATTGTTTTTATTTATATATACTTTTTTAAATAAAGTATAAGTTCTGCAATGCAACTTACTGATGTAAAGCTAAATATGCTTGAAACAAAAAAAAAATTTTTAATCTGCTATACGCATCTTTATAAAACTTAAGCTATTTTCCAACACTGTAAGTTATTAGCATATTATGTAAACTAATTATAAAAACTAACAATGAAAGAACTAAGCATAACAAGTAAGTACTAGACTTATTGTGTTAGGCTAGTAGTTGACAGCTATTTGCACTATTAAAAGCAAAGCTACTTTAAAAAAAAAGGGGGTTCAAAATGGTTATACATGCCTGTATAGTGTTTTAGTTAGCTCCAAAACATATTAAAAGTTTTGGTTTTTATAAATCCATTATAAATTAAAAAGCATAACATATCATGTGGTATTAAATTTATTGTTGCACATATTATTATAGTTTAATAAACGATAAAAAACGCTCAAAATAATTGGTCTTAGGACCTGGTGAACAAGAAACCTTTAGGTTATTGGGTTGCACACCTTTTGGATACCTTTAAAGTATTGTCCAGGATATTAGTGAGTTTAAACTAACAATAAGAAATTAGTTTTAGTATTTTAAAAGAACATTCAACATACATATTTTATCACTAATAAGTTTGTAGTTAAAATCATGACTAGCTAAAAAAATAGTTTGTGATTATTGAAGGATTCGTTTCTACTTGTGAAACCATTGAGATTGAGGTACCACAAAGCTCAATTTAAAGCCCTTTATTGTTTTTTATACATATAATAAATTACAGAACTCAACAACTCAAAAACTCTAAATTTTGCAGATGACACATTATTATATACGACTCTTAAGCAAAACATATATGTTAAGAAACTTAATTTGGAACTTATTAATAAAAATTCTGACTCGCTTATTGTAAAAAAACTTAAGTTAAATGTTAACAAAACAAGATGTATGTTTTTTCATTTGTAAACAATAATTTAGGAAAAAAAATTAACGGTAATACAAAAATAGGTAAAACAATTATAAAAAAAAGTAAACACATACATATACTTAGGTATATTAATGGAAACTAGTAATAAATGAACAAAATTTAGAGAAACTTTAAAAGTTTATTAAAGACAATTGGTATTCTAAATAACACAAGACAATTTTTGAATAAAAATTCGGTGTATTTCATACTTAACTCTCTCTTTTTTAATTAAGTAAAATGCGTCTCTTATGCTGTGGCAGAGCAAACAAAACATTATACAATGAAGTCAATGTACTTTAAAATAAAGCTCTTGTATGTATCTACACAAAAAGTATGATAAAAGTATAAACACTTTAAAAATTACAAAAAGAATATTTAATGTTGAAAACCTGTTTAAATATGAGCATGGTGTTTTTATGTATAAACTAGCACGTTTTTTCTACAAGTGGTACAAAATATACATAAAGTCAAAATCATTCGACAAGATTTATTAAAAAAAACTTTTTTTAATCAAACACTAATATACATGGACATAGATCTCTAGCATATTAGGGTGGTAAAATGTTGACCTGTATGCCAATTAACTTAAAAGATCAGGTTTATTTTGCAAGGTACCAAGTCGATCTGTAAGACATTTTACTAAAAGAACAATTAAATGGTAAAAGTTTGATAGGTTACAATGAGATATCACTATCATAAATTTTAGGATTGTACCGATATTTAGTAAACCTAGGAATAGTCCCTGCAAAGTGTACTAATTAGGTTCTGATGACATTGATCCAGTCTAGAATTCAAAAAGTACTACTATACTTCAATTATTTTAAGTTTAATAAAACACAATTTTATTTATATAGGACATTTACAAAGTTTTCGATATAATTGCTTTAAAAACTTAAAAGAATTAAATTACCAGCTAAATTACTGTAAAAAAAAAGGAATTTATGTTAGCTTATTTTATATTTATTTTCTTCTTATAAAATTTTATTGTAGTAAAACAACTTTTTTGTATTATTTTGCCGCTTTTTTACGTAGTTCTTCCTGATATAGTTTAATATATAGGTTTATAACGATTAAATTAAGTCAATAAGCCTAATTTATTGTTCTAAGAAACATTTAATATATAACTAAAATACCATTTACTTATAGTTCTTAAGATAATCTAAATAATAAAATTGTTTTTTTAATGATATCTTTTTAAGTTTAAAGTGCACGTAACCTAATTTTTAGTGATGTTAAAGACTACTAGTATAGACATTTCTTATTTTTAAGTAGATTTAAGCTTCAGTTATAATAATTTTATATTTAACATCTCGGTTGTAATCAGTGTAGATAACATGTGTTCACCTTTATACAACGAACATAAAACTTCACCATACGACCACAAACAACAATCTATGCGACACCCTGCGACCTAATTTTGTTCTCATTAGGACTTATATGGAGACATAGTCATGATGAACCGCTGTTTAAGTCTAACCAAGCATGTTTAAATAAATGATGGTCTACTACTTATAATAGGTTTAAATCAATATAGTTTTAAAAAGAAGGTTCAACCTCTAAATATTAAAAAAGAATGCGAAGAAAAGTTATTTCTTTAGATTAAAAGGTAAGTTACTTATTTTTATACATTTACAGGCATATTACAAACCGTTAATGTGTAAAAAGTTTGTTTTATACGTATAGACTCTTGTATTTTATACCTGTAAACAATGTACATTGTACGTACTCATATTTTAAATAAAAGATAAACGTTTTTGTAAGATGGTTGATTCACTAGTCAACAAAAAAGACAAGTTTATCAGACAAATTTATAAATAATTGAGTAACTTGTTGTTATAAACATTTATATCTAATAATAACAACACAGGTGTTTAGTTATGTTTATTTAGTACAGTAAAGTTTCACTGATCAAGTGCAGATCTTCAGGTAAAAAGAAATAAAAACGATCTAATACACTCTTTACAGATACAGATATACTTATAATTAGAATTAATTAGTTATTTATGTACTTTCTTCTTTGGAGATCACAATAAAAGTTCTCGACTTGATAATAAGGAGAATAATTAACTTAAATTTTTAAATTGTTGCCAAAACAATGTTTCATTCGTTTGAAATAATTTAAACGGGATCCTCAATTGAATAATAAAGCCTGTAAAATGTTTTTATATAAACATGCGAGAAGACATTAAGCTAAACTTAAAATGAAACTGTCATTTTTGTGTAAAAAAAGGGATAATTACTTCACAATATATTAGTCGAATTTCTTTTAAGAGTTAGAGTAGTAATATTTATTCAAGTTAATAGTTACAAAAGTTTTGTTTGTTTACAAATTTTACAGGCCTACTAATTGTAAATATGTTTATTTGATTAAGTTTTTAACTATAAAATACTAACAAGTAGCTTAAATTTTCATAGCCTTCTTATGAATTCACATGTTATTATTATGATTTTTCAAAGTTGATATTTTGAATCTATAAGTTTGATTTTGTTTGTTTTTTACAAATAAATTCCAGTTTTATTTCAAATTCACCTTAATGTCTTCTTGCATGTTTAAATAAGAAAATTACAAATTTTATTATTCAACTTAGGATCTCGTTTTGAATTATTTGAAACGAGTGAAACATTGTTTTGACAAAAAACAAATATTTGAGGTAATTAGTTATGATAAATAATAATAAGTTACTTTAAAGTTTTTAACTAATAAAAAAATACAATTAATATTTTTTTTAACTTTTAAGTAATAACAAATAATAATAAATTATAAATATTTTTTAGATAGCATAAATAACAACAAAAGTTTATAAAATTTTATAAGTTTTTTATAAACAATAATGATTGTTTATAAATATTTTCAAGTAATTGTTAAACATAATAAGTATCAACAAATAACTTAAAATAATAATAAATAAAAAAAGCATTTTTAAATAAAGATAAAAACAATAAGTATTTATAAATAATTTTAAGTAAGGATAAACAATAATAAATATATATAAAAAAATTAATAGTAATAAACATTTGTAAGTAATGATAAAAAACAAATTTTAACTATAAATATTTTTAATTAATGATAAACAATAAAAATTATTTATGAATATTGTAAGTATTGATAACTATAAATATTTAAAAATACTTTTAAGTAATGTTTTTTTACATGACCCATTAAATTAATATTAATTCAATTCGTTTTTATATTAAAAACTAGTACCAATTTTACCTAATTATACTCTGACATGCTTGAATTTTCGAATATGCAACATTTTAGTTTTTGTTTATATTCTTCAAGCATGAATAACTTTTAAAACGACATTATAAATAACTAACATTGTTATATGCAGTTTAATATTTTATTTCTTGCTTTGAAAAAGGTCGCAATCTCTTGCCACCGAAATCGGTCGCGAATAAAATACACAATTTGCATAAGTCTATTTAAGTCATGATAAAAAAAAATCTTTGTATGTAAAGATTGTAATAAGTATTTAGAAATATTAAAAGTAATGATAAATATTAATAAACTTTTCTAATTGTTTACAAGTAAATAGAGATATTAATAAAAAATAATAATTCTATCCAAGTAACTATAAACAAAAATAAGTATCTATAAAAATATTTAAGTAATAACAAAATATTAATAATTAATTATAAGTATTTGTAAGTAAAATAAGATAAAAAGTTTTTAAGCAAATATAGATAATAATAATAATAATAATAATAATAATAATAATAATAATAATAATAATAATAATAATAATAATAATAATAATAATAATAATAATAATAATAATAATAATAATAATAATAATAATAATAATAATAATAATAATAATAATAATAATAATAATAATAATAATAATAATAATAATAATAATAATAATAATAATAATAATAATAATAATAATAATAATAATAATAATAATAATAATAATAATAATAATAATAATAATAATAATAATAATAATAATAATAATAATAATAATAATAATAATAATAATAATAATAATAATAATAATAATAATAATAATAATAATAATAATAATAATAATAATAATAATAATAATAATAATAATAATAATAATAATAATAATAATAATAATAATAATAATAATAATAATAATAATAATAATAATAATAATAATAATAATAATAATAATAATAATAATAATAATAATAATAATAATAATAATAATAATAATAATAATAATAATAATAATAATAATAATAATAATAATAATAATAATAATAATAATAATAATAATAATAATAATAATAATAATAATAATAATAATAATAATAATAATAATAATAATAATAATAATAATAATAATAATAATAATAATAATAATAATAATAATAATAATAATAATAATAATAATAATAATAATAATAATAATAATAATAATAATAATAATAATAATAATAATAATAATAATAATAATAATAATAATAATAATAATAATAATAATAATAATAATAATAATAATAACAATAAAAATAACAATAACAATAACAATAACAATAACAATAACAATAACAATAACAATAACAATAACAATAATAATAATAATAATAATAATAATAATAATAATAATAATAATAATAATAATAATAATAATAATAATAATAATAATAATAATAATAATAATAACAATAACAATAACAATAACAATAACAATAACAATAATAATAATAATAATAATAATAATAATAATAATAATAATAATAATAATAATAATAACAATAATTTGATATTTGCGTTAATTGTAAGCTCTATATTTATTAAGTTTCACTGCTACTTTTTGCTAGCAATTTTCATTAGATTCTTTTTTAGATGTTTATTTATATATAGGATAAGAGTGCTGTATTTTTTATTTGTGTTTTAAACTCTCATTATTTCATTATACTTTCATTAATTAACACAGTCATGTTTCTTTCAGAATTTTAATTTATCTCTTACTGTTAACAAAATTTCTTATATACTTAAATATAATTAAATGTTTATCAATTAGTCAAGGAACATAAGTTTAGAAAGTCTAAACATATAGAGAGGTGAGTTAGCATTTAAAAACATATTTTAAATAAAAAATATACAATAAACCTAGTTTGTGCAATAATATAAAAAAATCAGAATTCTAAAATGCGTAACTAAACGAGAGTGCCTAACGTCACGAGTGCGTAAAGATACGACAGGTTACTGTAAACAAACATTTTTTTTCTTTAATTTAGAATCAAAAAAGTATTGAATAATCCAAATATAACTGAAAACATTTATAAAAAATTGTTTAAATACAAACTAATAGCTGAAACGCTAAAAGCTGGGTAACCCTAAAGTATAAAACTCATTGCGTTGTTGTTTTTATGACCACTATTTTTTCTTTTCACATATTTGGTTTTGTTACTTACTTGTCCAATGCTATATGTGTCATGTTACCAATCTTAAGCTATTCAAATTAAAAAATTAACACGTAAAGGAAGCAGTAAATAAGTAAACAAATTAAACAAAAATAAAAACATTGTGATGTTTTTTTTTACTTCCGCTTGATTTATTATAGAAAGTTTTTAAGTAATTTAAAATTTAAAAAAAAATATTTTTTATTTGTTTTTATTAAATTATATGTTACTTAATTTATTTAATTGTTTTTTAAAGTCAGTACTTACATGAATATAAAAGTAAGCTAAAAATGTTATGAAATTTTTAGAGAAAAAACTAGTTTTTATTTTTAAATAACAATTAGGCATGTGTAGTAAATATAAAAAGTATTATATTTTAAAATCTATGTGGACTTAATAATTTTTTACTCGAAAAGTAAATTATAAAGTTGGTAATGTACTGTTAATTAAAAGCGATTAATAAAAACCAGATGCTAATTAAAAGCATTAGCACATTTTAAAGTCTAATTATAGACTAAATGATGCTGTTTCTGTATATAAAAAAGTATGAAATAAATATTGTGAAATATGATTAAGTGAAATAATCTTCAGATAAATAGAATCATGATTGCTACGCAAACAAAACTATTTAGTATTTGAAAAAAGATTACCTCATAATTTTCATTGCTACTTACATACATAAAAAAGTCCTAATTTATAATAAATATGTATTTTTTACTTTTTAAAAGTTAAACAAAATTATAAATTATAAATAAAAACTAATATAAAATATTTAACAAGCTGTTTTTGGATATTTTCGAAAATATTTATAAATAAGTTAGTTTTAATTATCGTATTTTTGTGAATCTGATATTTATACATATGTAGTCGTATAAGAAACACTCTTTTTTTTACATTTGTTTCTTAATGTGAGCATTTAACTCAAATTAAGCATCAAAAAAACTTTAGCTTATTAAAAACTGCAAATTCTTGAAATCTAAATGTAATTTTTTTTAATATAATGACGTATAAGAGTTTTTATAATAATAAATTTTGTACAGTTATTTGAGCTTGAATACACATTGTATTTCGTTTTATTTTTAATTTAACAAATTTCTTATTTAAAAAAAGTTTTGCTTTAGTAATAGGTATTAAAAGTAATAATTTGAATTTAAAAAAAAATACAAAAAAAAAGTTTAAACTGCTCGTGTACTCGGCCTAATTTTTCTTCAAGATTGTTTTTTGTTGTAATTAATTAACTATTTTTATATTATTACCTTTCGCTTTTCTTGCTTAGTGATTTCACCTTATCTGTATTATCTGTTTAGATCAGGGTTTTCCAAACTGGGCGAAGGAGCTCCCCTCGGGGGCTATTATAAAAATTTAGGGGGCCATGATCAGCAAAGAGGTCATAGGGGGGGCTATGTGGTCATAACTTGAACCTTACACTAGTTATTCTTATTCTATACATGATTTTGAAGAGAAAAAATATATAAGGTTTTACGCGTTTTTAATGATAGTTTTTTGAGAAAACCTGTTTGAGGGGGCCATAGCTTTGTTTATTTCTTTAAAGGGGCATTTAAAGAAAAATTGGGAATTACTGGTTTAGATTATATCTAAATTACAAAAAAAAAATAGCAAACACTTTTAAAGAGAATATAAAATCACAAATTCTAGTTAAATAACTTTAATAGGAATAACATAAAAAATACCTAAAAAATACATTTGGGACTTCAAAGATAGTAATCCAGACTTTAAGATAAAATTAAAAATATTAAGCAGAACTAAACAAAAATTCAGCACTCAAGTTGGTTGCAGACTTTTTAATGTAGAATAAATCTAAGTATGTAGTTAAAACATATATCACTCTGTTGTGCTAATTTATTTCATATATTTAATAGTTGATAATTGCTTAGTATATAACGGTATTGATGTTCTATGGACTAAAGTTACAACTGTTTTAAAACAACATGTTTTAAAATAATTCTCGCTAAAACTGAAAAATACTTACGACATCTCTATTTTGCAGGCTCATTTACTAAATCTCTTACTAATAGTTGTGTAATAACTTTATGGATAATAAAACTACATCGAAAAGTAGATATATGGTATACATATCTTTCAATATATTTTTAGAATATAAATTTTCAAATCTCTTTTGGATTTACTTCAACGATTTAACTTGTTTGATCAAATTTAAATACACGTAAAAAAAAGTATTGCCCTAAAATTTTTTTAATTTAAAAAAGAACAATTTAGTTAGTTATCTGAGCAAAAATTTTACTAAAAAAAAATTGAAAATAATATAATTTAAAAGTTGTTATTTTAAAACTTAATTAAATATGTACTGTAAAATCATTTAAAACTGTCACAATTCTATACATCAAAAATTTATTGTATCATTGATTCTTAACTTTGAAGTTTACTGACAATTTACTTAAGTATATGACAATTCAATTTAAAATTGTCACTATTCTATTAACCTAAAACCTACTACTTTGGTTCTTAATTTCTAAATTTAATATACAAAAAACTAAAATACTTAAAATTTTCCAAATATTTGACAGAATCTTTTTTGTTTATCTGTAATTCCGGTTTTTAAAGATGTAGTTTCCGTTTTAATTACATGAAGAAAACTGATCCTACTTTTTTTTAGAACTCTAACAATATTAGTTTAATTATTACTTTTTACGATTTAATATTTACTGAACACATATTTAATAAAAAGAAACTACTAGTCATTCATTTCAGTGAATACCAAATGTATTTAGTTTTCTTTATTTTTTTTACAACAGACGATAAATAAACCTAATCTTCATTAAACGATGTAGGATGAGATACAGAGTTTTATTTTAAATTTAAAAGTATGAAAACAACGAATATTTTATCAGATTAAACCCTATAGAAACTACTCTTGATTTTCATAGCTCCGTAAACATGTGTTACTGTTTAATTTGTTATTATTATATATTCCAGTGAGCCTGTTTCGCTCGGATCTTTGTTTACATACGCTTAATTTAAGTTTTTGAATAATTAAATTTTATTTATTTATATGTTTATACAATTTAAATAAATAAATTAGTTATGTTAGTTATAGTTAGTTTAGTTAAATACATTTGTATAGTATTTCGTATGTTCTTTCATAATTTTGCCACTTTTTTACATAGCCGAAAGTTTTTGTTTTATTTTTTTACCGTTTTGCAACATAACTTATAAAAAAGTTATGTTACCTAATCTTTTTATCAATGCTTAAACTTCTACAGATATTTTTGGATATCAAACATGTTTATGTAATCCTAAAAAAGATAAAAAGTGACTTCATTGTTTTTCTTGCAGTTAATTTAGCATGTTCTTAAAACGTTGTTTATACTTAATACTAATCAAAAAGTTCCTGGTTACAAAACCAGCGTCTAGGCGGCTATATTAGATTCGTAACTGCATTGCGTCACATTTAACGTCATCATCAACAAATAGCCTCTTTATATGACATCATTAGTAAAGCAACTGCTGTTCTTAAATGAGAAGATTAGTAAATAAAACAGTAGACTTGTATTGCTGTGTTTTAGCGTTAAGTTTATAAACAAATAAATAAGGTAATAAAACAGTTTTTTGTTATACTATATGTAAAAATTAAATACATTTTTATTCTTAGATAATTTTTTTTATTTTCTCAAATGAAATTTGTTCTTTGTTTTTTACTATACAGTTGTTTACTTCACGTCTTTTCTTCATTATTAAAATGACTATAAGATAAACGTCATAATAAAAAAAAAATTAAGAAACTATCAGTTGATTTAAAAATTGCGCAAAATTTTGTGTTTACTTTTTTTAAATCGTTAAACGTGTGTAACAAACTGGAAAACTTAGTAATAAATGCAATTTAAACAAAATACTTATTTTTAAATATTGTGCATTTGAATTTAAAAATTTCAAAATAGTATGCATTTTAAAATCAAAACTTTAAAACTTTGAAAATATAAAATTAAGTATCGGTACAAAGCATTATTTTTTAACACTTAAAATATTGATATTTTTAGTATTTAATAATGATAAATTAATTACTTGAAAAATAATCTAGTTTTCAAGAAACAAAAATTGTTTAACTATAATAATGTTGACATAGAAAACTAAATGATTGTTTCATATTGTTTGAAAAGTTAAAAAAGTTTTGATTTGAACCAAAGTACCTTTTAAGCTTTATGTTAAATAATAATAGTTGTTTAACTTTTGTTTGTAAATACTTTATTGAACTATTTTGATTTTGTAGACATTAAATTCTAACAAGACAAATTTTTCAAATTAATCATTAAAACAATAAAGAGTCTTAAACTTATTATAAAAATGAATAATAATTGTAGCATTCAAACTTTAAATGGCTCATTAAGAAATAACAATTAAGTCACCAAACTACTTCAGTTTTTTAGGTAGTTTAGTAGGCATTGAAAACATTATATAGATATATAATGTCAAAACAAGTGAGCAAGAAAACGTTTCAGCAACGTAGTTCGAGTTACAAAAGAAACTTTGGAACTCCTCCACCGGGTCCGATGCCTCTTCCCAATTTGACAAACTTAGGTGCTGGAACAAGTGGAAGCTTCACGAGAACCACTTACCGGTTAGAAACATTTTATTATACTTTCAATGAGCAAAGTTTATATAGTTTGTACGTGGTCAAATTGTTTATAGTAAAAAAAATAATTGGTTTGAAAAAAAATTGATTGTTAGTTTTTAAATATCAGTTAATTATAAGAGCTTTGATTACTTTGTGAAACTTATATTATTCGATGTTTTGCTACTTAATTAAAAACTGATATTTTATTTGAATTTTTTTTTTGTTTCTATTTAAAAACATTTTTTAAAAACAATAAAACATTTTCGTTCTAGCTTAGTATTTACCTCGTTCAAATATACTAATCTAAACTGTTCATATATCAGTATACTTCAAATTCAAACTTTTATATCTAAATGTTTTTTAGTGAAAGAATTTAGTTGTATTGCTGATAAATAATAATTGCTGAAATTTTTTCTAAGAAGATTGTTTGAAAATGCTTTAAAATTTAAACCAACTAATTGATCTTGTTATTTTTAATACTATTACTTTTAATGTGATACTAAAAAGGTAATTAAAACGGCTATTTGTAATTTAATTCCGATCAATTTATAAAAAAAAGTGTAAATGTATAGCATAACTTAAAAATAACTTATAAACTTATGCCCTATGCTCAGGTTTTATGTTTTTATTTCAAAAAGTTAAAAAGTAGTGTTTTTTAGGAAAAATCACAAGAAAAAACTATTTACTAGTATATAAATTAATCTTACAAAAATTTATTATATGTACATTGAACAATGAACGTACGTATTTAATACAAAAGACAAATTGTTTAGAAATATGTTCCACATTAAAACATCAATTATAAGGTAACGTTATGCTTGTATTCTGACAAATCTTGGGATCTGTGCAAAAATTTTATTGACAGAAAAGATATGAAAAAAAAATTTAATTGTCAATCAAGTGCTTGAAAATAACAATTAACAAAATATCTTATCTGAAAGATAATCAACTACTTTAAATTTTGATTGTTCTAATGTTTCCAGAGATTAATTTATAAAATACTTAGCTCGGAAGTTAATGGAGGTCCAAGTACTTCGTCACATTATAGCACTACCCAATATGGAGGAGCTCCTGCTTTCGAGGAAAGAGTGACACGGGAGAGGCATGTACCAGTTGGTGCTTCAGTCTCGATGTCCGAAATAAATCAGATGGCTGGTCAGATGGGAGTAGACTTTCAGCAACAACGAATGAATGAAAAAACAGAAATGCAAACTCTGAATACAAGACTAGCCGGTTTCATACAAAAAGTATGTTGAAATATTGTTTTTGTTTGTTTTATTTAAAAATAAGAAAAACCTTATATCTATTATTGTTTTATTTATTATCTTATAACGACGAAACTTTAAGTATTTTAAATTTTCTATTACATTATATTTAATTGTAAAACATCATTCATTTATTTTCTATACATATACACTTCTTATATTTACTTGAAATTTGTTTAAAGTTTATAAATACTTAGTTTTAAATTTTTAATTAATAAATAAATAAATAAAAAAAAAAAAAGTTTTAAAATTTTAAACTGTTTTGTTTGAAATTTTTCAACAGTTTTGTTCCAACTGAGTTTACTTAAAAACTAAACTATCTTTGCATACTTGTCATGTGGTTCTCTGTATTTCAAAACCTTGATAAAATAGATAATTTTTCAGGTTTTAATAATTACTACCTTTAGAACGGTGAGGTTGAAAAGTCAAAAAAAAGTTCTAGGTATATTTAAAAATAGGTAAAACTAACCAAAATGTTTACAATAAAATTGATGAACTTTAAACTAAGCATTAGAAAACAAAAAATAACTGCCTTTGAAAATTTTGCGTGTATTAAATTTATCAAACATTTAGAGATACTTATAAATGCAGTTTGCAAATAAAAAATCTACTAAAGAAAACAATTGTTGTATACATTTTACAGAGTAAGTACGATAATTTATAACGATAACAATACAAAACTTACTACCTTAATTTTATTAAGTTCCTTTTTATTGGTTAAGTTTTTTTTACTAATTATAATTGGCTCTTTTAAAATTGTATAACAAAAACTAAAAGTTTATTTAATGATTTTTTTTTGTTATCTTACTTTTACCTGAGATTGATAACTTCAAAAACAAATTTGAAAAACTTCAGTTTTTTATCAAAAATTCTAAGTTACCAAAAACTAAAAGCAAGACTTTTTTAACCTAAATATAATTAAAAAGCTCTTTAAAAAAAAATTAGCGCTTCAAAGTCGTTTAAGATACTTCCTTTGACATATAAAATTTGTGTTCATTAAGTTTTTATTCAATTACTTTCAGCGCACAGTACTTTGATGATTAAATAATTTCAAAATTTAAAATTGAAAAAGACAACAAATTTTAAATTCTCTTTCTACATTTTCGTTTAAACTCTTAAGGGAATTAAAAAAAAATTATAAAAAGTACTAGTAAAACACTTAGTATAGCTCCGAAATACTCCGATTAAAGCTAATATTGTTTACTTTTATTTTCAATGCTCTATCGCTTAAAAAACTCTCGTAAATAACTTTAGTTTACTTTTTAATTGGTAACTTCTAATTTTTAGGTACTTTTAAAGTGCTTTATACTAAATTTAAAGCTCATTTTAAAATTATCTACTATTGTACATCTGTCAATCTTTAAACTATAACAGGTAAGGGCGTTGGAACAAGCCAATAAAGTATTAGAAGTTAAACTGGAACAGCTACAAGCAATCAATCCAGAACGCATTGGAGCAATGTATGAAGATGAACTTGCCAGACTTAGGTCACAGATTGAATCATTGCAACATGAAAAAGCTAACCTAAGACTTCAATTAGATAACGCCTATCAGGAAATTGAAAAGCTGAATAGCAAGTAATTTGTTTATATTTTCTACTAGTTTATTGCCTACGATTAGGCTGTTTGTACTGTATAAGTCACGTAGATTTTGTATAGTTGTAGGTAATCTTTTAATATGAATCAGAAAATATACTTAAACATATTTCACAGTTACACAACAAGTGTCTAATACCTTATTTATCAAACTAAAATTATTTTTTACATAAATTTTCAAAATTTTTAATTATCTGTAGAATTACAAAAAATATGTTTTATGAACACAAATTGAAAAAAAAAACTAATGAACTCTTCCAAAGTTGTTTATACTAATTCATTTCAACTTACTTGTAAGACAAGTAACATTTACTATAAAATTCAGCATTTCCTCTAAAAATTATTAACCACAAATTTTAATAAACTGTTGACTAAAAAGTAAGCTAATCTTTGTTTCAAAAAACAAAACTATTAAAACAACGTTATTTAAAATATGCATTATGCATGGCTTCAAAAGGTATTTTATCTTAACCAGTTTTTTTATAAACGCTTAAACTGGTTATTTTAAGACAAAATTTTAAAGTTTAATCTTTTATAAATTTATAAAAACTTGTTATAAAATGTAAACTTTTATAAAACATTTTTTGAAGATCTAATTTAGTTCTATACATTAAACATTTTACAAAACAAAGGTTTTAGTGAAAATCTGTACTTTTATGTACCTTGAGACAAGCCCAATACTTCTTTATTACACGTTTTGACTAAATCAGTTCAAGTTTAAGCTTGTGTCACAGCTTATGAAAACCCAGGCTTTTGTTCTGATTACTTTCGCTAATGCTTTTTTTTTTACCTTACGATCGTGTCATCTGCCTTGCTAGTTGACAATGTACTTTACGTTTCACGGCAAAAAGACATTCTGAGATCACTAATTATGCCAACAAATAGTAGATTTGTAGTAAAAAATTATATATGTTTGTAAATAAGCCAAAATAAGTTTTCTTTGGTTACGACTAACAGACAAATTTCAATAGAATAAAACCAGGGTCTTATCAAAAAATAAGGTCAAAAATTGTTGTACTCTCTTAAAACAATAGTTTTAACTAATAGATTCTAAATTTTGCTTAGAATTTTGACAAGTTTAATTAAAAAAAATCAATTTAAACGTATTTTTTAAGTAAAAGTTTTATGTAATTGTGATATTTTAAAAAATTTCGAAAGAATAAGCTTTGTATCTCATAAGTATATAAAGGTGTAGTAAAGTTTTTTTTACAAGTATGAGCTAGAATACCTGAATATTTTACTGTTAAATTTAATAGATTAAGTTATTACTTTTATTACTACTATATCAAGTTAAAATATATCAGTTTAAAATTGTACCATCAAGTTCATATCTATAATTAGAGCCATATTCTTTTTTTAAATAACTTGTTTAAAGTTAAACAGTTTACGTAGTTTAAAAAAGGTCTCTTTGTCTTTTTAAAAACCTTTTTTTTCAAAAAATTGCTTTAGAACTATTTTGTATGCAATAGTTTTCTTAGATCTATTGTTTTTGTTTAGAAATCAAAAAATCAATTTGTACGGTTTACCAAATGATTTACTTTAAGTTTTAAAATAGTTTAAAGAATATTAAGTATACTCTACTTAAAGCTCATTAAACAAACAAATAGATTGGAGGAGGAAATAGTGACACGCAGAGAAATTGAAGAAGACTTAAACAATGCTAGAAAAGATTGCGACGATGCAGCTCTATCAAGAATGGACCTTGAGTCGAGAATACGCGCCCTTCAGGAAGAAATTGAGTTTTTGAACAGAGTTCACAACGAAGTTTGTTTATACAACTACCGTTGCATAGAAACCAAACTCGACCAAAAACATTTTGTTTTAAATTATGTATATAGTTTTTACGCTTGATTATGTCAATAACTTATATAACAGGAAGTTACGGAACTTCACAATAGACTTCGCAACACTGAAATAAGAATTGATACGGCTCCTGGTCCTGATTTAGAAGCACTGCTTGAAGAGATGAGACAACAGTACGAAAACATGAACAGAAGAAACCATGCTAATACAGAAAAAATGTTTCAAGAAAAGGTTTTTGTCATATTTTGTGTAAAACAAAATGTAGCTGCTATGCAACTAGTAATTAGTAGTTAACAACCTAAACACATTAATACCATATTTATTTTACAGTTTTGCTTGTAAAAACAGTTAATAGCACGGTTAATAGTATTCTAAAAGGTTGTGCACTGTAAAAAATTTGTGGGTAACTAAAAGAACACAGTTGAATAAAAAGTGTTACTATAAATATTTTATAAAACTAATTAAGCATTGTGTGTCCATACAGGTGAACATATAATATTTTGTAAGCCCTCACAAAACAAAGTTTGTGCTAATAACAAACTTGGTTATATGCATGCTAGTGTGTACTTTTTATGTACAAACTTCAAGTAGCACTAAGTTTTATTTCTATTGATATTTAATTTATATAACGATAATTTATTTTCTATCATTTCTAACACTATATTAAAACAAACAAATAAAAAATACTAGGTATCTGGTTTACAAGATGCAGCAATAAAAAATGATGAGGCTTTAAGAGGAGCAAGACAAGAAGTGAACGAAGTAAATGCTTTTATTTTAAAACCTCATTAAAACATAACTAATCATTATATTTTTTTTACTGCTATTTATAAAATGTTGTTAGAGTGATGAGTTATATTTTTATGGAACTCTATAAAATATTTTTCATAATACTACTCATTAGATAAGTAATTAAAATGCAGTGACATTCGTAAAATCATATTTGTTTGACTTACACAAAACTTTTTAGTTTTCGTTTTAATTTTTTATAAATATATCATTCATTAAAGTTAAAAGGTTTGTTTTGTATTAAACTTTAAAAGATGATATGATAACTAAGCAGTATTTGTTAATTTCTATCAAATTGACATTAAAAACTAAGTTATTAAACTCATTTTTTTAAAGGTAATTTTCAATCCTTTTTTTTTTTAATTTCTAATGACTTGTTAAACTTTTATAATAAACTTTTAAAAACACAACTAAAATTTTTTTTAGGTAGAATGTTCACTAGGAATTATTAAGTTATAACAGCATTCAGAGTCAAAAACTCATTACACGTTGTTTAGTTGTTTTTAAAAGTACACAAACTTCATTAAATAAAATGTTCGACTAAACTATGAGCTTAAAAACTATATTAAATAGATCTAATTCTCAATTACTATCTTATTTTTATGAACATTTGTAAGATAATGTTATTCAAGTACTTGAAAACTAGAGATGGTAACTAAACTTTATAAAAACTAGAGTAATTTGCAACTAAGTTATTGATTTTACTACTTTTATTGGTATAAACAAAAGTTTAAAAACTAAAATTTTAATGCTTTTAGTTAAAAACTATAAGTGTTTTATTTTTGTTTTAGTTAACATTAAATAAATTTATATTCATTGTTTAATTTTGTAAAGTAAAGTATTAAAAAGATATTCAAGTTGTCTTGCAAGAGTATGTTTTAGAATTTAAATAATACTTTAGTTTGTACTTTATAACTGTTTTAGGTAAGAAAAGAAATGCAGTCGCTGACATTTGAAATGGAAGCTCTCAGAGGAACAAATGAAGCTTTAAGAAGAAGTATAGGAGAATTAGAGGAAAGGTATAACAGAGACGTTTCCGACTATCAAGAAACCATTCTCTCAATGCAGGTACTAATTTATTTTTTTTTATTTTTGTTTATTAAGGTTTTTATTTAAAAATAAACATACTAACTAAAATTTTGGTTTAAAGCTCATAAATTTTATAAAAATCCTAAAGTGAAAATTTATATTAATTTGCAGAACAGAATGAAGGTTTTAAAACTATTAAAGTATATTTAATAAAAAAAATAATGTATAAACTTTTTAGGGTTTTAATTGTATAATTATAACGTTCTAAGTTTAGAAATCAAGCAATTTTTGTTTTATTATAATATTGTTCTTTTACGTACCAACATGTTAAAATATTTGAAGCCTAATAACTGGTAATAGGTTTTAATTTTGCAGCACTAAACTTATGTATATTAAAGATATAAATACTACTTATTAAATTATTACTTATATATGTTCAATATATTAGCACTTTTAACGTTATCTTATGTTTTCTTTTAAATACAGTTTAAGAAAAAATAGTTGTTACAACTTGTATTTGAAATATGTACTATTATTTTATTATTGCGTGTTAGGTTTAAAAGCTTTCTATCATAAAAAACAGTGGTAAACTTTTTAAAAGCAACATTTTTTGTCACCATAATTACACCTTTATTTAGAAGCTCTACCTAACTATCTTTTTTTTATAAACCTCTCCCCTAACGATTTACAAGCTTTAAAATTCCTACTATATTTTTAACCTGGCTTTTTCTTTGAATCTTCGTTTTGTCTATCAAACGTTTTTAACATAGCTGAAGCTGAAAAATAGCTACATGCGCAATTAAGAAAGGTCTTGATCGTTAAAATGAAAACAATTATTGTTTCATATAAGATAGATTTATACTTTTCAAAGCTAACATTAAAAAGAACACAAAATGGTATATAAATTGTCAACATATAACAATTAATCAACAGTCTAACAGCTTTAATTTATGTAAAAATAAAAAGTTATATTCGCATTAACTATAAACTTATAATGCTGTAATACTGTAATAAGTAGTACAAATTTTCATTTTTTTTAAATAAAGAATGAGTGCGACGACCTGAAGAGAAAAATGGCCGATCATTTGAGACAGTATCAAGATTTAATGGGCGTAAAAGTTGCTTTAGACATGGAAATATCTATGTATAGGAAACTTCTAGAAGGTGAAGAAAGCAGGTTTTTTCATGTTTTTAATAATTATAATATAAAATATATTTAAATATCATTTTAATATAAGTATGTTCTAACAAAATTAGTTATAACCTATACCGGTCTGTAAAAGTCTGTAAATGAACTTTGTGTTATATTTGAATTGAAAGCGAATTGTTGAACTTTTTTATTTCTAACATTATATATGAAAAAAATTTAGTTTGACTTAGTTTTTTCTAAAGTGTACCACTGTGCATATTAGTTTGAGTAGATTTTTACTGTGCTCAGAAAATGTGTTAAAAGCAAAAAACACTTTTGTTAGGTTAGTTTTATATAAAGTTCTTTTGACTTTATTTTTGATGTTTTTTGTATTTTTGGTACTTTATTAATTAACAGAAGTTATTACACTTAAAAAGAAATTGCTTATGATAAAACTTTAGATTTTAAATAGATAACTTTTCACAGACGTTTTAATTCAATGATATACTGTCCACGGGTTTTTTTAAATGTTTTATAACTACATTTCTTAAACAGCGTAACATCTAAAAAAATATATATTTTAGAATCTCATTTAAAACAAACTTTGGAATGTCCTGACATCTAACATAGAAAAAAAGATATTTGTCTGAAGGAGATCAGAAGAACTAAAATAATTTCTTATTTGAATTACATTTAAGTTTATATAAATGCAATTTATATGATTATAGTTTGATATTACCAGTATGTTGCACTAAAAATCTTTTTTTTTTTAACTTGGTTGTGCTCTAGTATTTTTAGAATTCACAAACATGTAGTTTAAGGAAATACCAAAATTTGAATTTCAAAGTTACCAAAATACGAAGTGTTTATTGTTTAAAACTGTTTAAATGTTAAATTAATTAGTTAGTTGTACTAACTTAAATAGTTCTTAAATTTTATTGTCCTCTCAGGATTTAATTTGTGTTTTATTTTAAAACTATATGTGTTTTTAAAGTCTTTTTTTTAGTTTTAATAGTACTAGTTACACTTTTGTACAGATTAACAGAGAGTGTAGAAAAAATTAAAGCGGCAACATTCAAATACACGCAAGGAAATATTGAGGAAGCGGGACCTAGCAACATGGTTGGTTTTTAATTTTTATGCAGTTTGTACAAATAGATTAGTAATCATTTTTCGTAGAACTTAAAAGTTTATATATGTTAATATTAATATGTTAATATATAAAACCTTTAATAAAAGAAAGCTATTTGCCAAACATGCTTTGAAAATTATCTATATATGGATAATTAAAAAATTAACAATAAAAAACTAACTTTAGTAACGTTATAGAGAATGCGACAAATGACTTCAAACGACATTGACGAGCTAGAAACTATTACTAAGAAAAAGTTGGTGGTAACTACAATCGAAACCAAAGACGGTAAAGTCATAAGCGAAACTGAAGATGTGAGAGAACTAAACCAGTAACAAATACTTCAAAGCTATTTAATTTTTTTTTTAGTCCAACAAACTAAACTTATTGAACATTAAAAGAAACTACCGAACAAATAAAAAATACACCTAGGTATAAATTTGTGTTATGCATGAAAAAAAGCTTTAAAATTATTAGTATAAACTCTGCTTTTACTTTTTTACTTGTACTTTTGTGTAGGATCTTATTTACTAGTTTTTTTTTTACAGTAGCTATACCGATTTTAAAATTTTATTGCAATTTAGTTTTATGTTAAAACTTCGTACAAATCATGTGTGAATAAAATAAAATTAACCGTATTTATCTATATATATAAACTTTAAGTTTAAGCTTTAAAGCATAAATCGTAAAATCGGCTTACATTTAACTAACCTAATACATTGTTACAAAGTTAAAGTCTAATTCTATAAACACGTTACTCTTTACGTTTATTCTTTACATTTGAAAAACTTCAAGTTTTACCATAGCATTTTTTAGGTTTGTACCAAACAACAATAACATAGAGCCGCGTAATTTATTAAAATTTTTATAAATTTTAATGGTATAGTCTTTTAATCAAAATTTTTGCTATCTGTTCCAACTACTTATCAGTAAACATACCGCTCACGTAAAAAACAATTGTCGTAAAAATGGTTTAGTAAAGTTAAACGATTTTCTTTTTCTAAGATTTCTTTAAACTTTAAATTTAACTACTCAAGTCAAGCGAGTTTAAGTATTTTGATCTTACTATTAAAAAGACCAGTCATAGGAATTAATTTTTTATAATTTTTAACCTGATTAAAATTTAATGTTATGGATTTGAAAATTTAAAATATTTTTCTGCATTGTATTGAAGTATACATCAGGTGCGTGTTTTAGCTTTTTAAGTTGGGGTAGCACTATTTTTTGCTAAGGAGTAGAACATTTTTATAGTACCTATTAATAAAACTTTTATTTTAGTAATGTACGTGTCTACTAAAATGTTAAAGCATTTTTCTATTATAATATAAGTTAGTATGTATAAAATTAATATAGAACTATTAGTAATGCTTTTTAGTCAAATACTAATTGAAACTATCTTTTTTAAACAGTTTAATAAATAGTGTTTCACGTAACGACCTCATTTTAAAAATGAGAAAATATTCATTTTATTTAGTTTTGAAAATATTGTTAGTATTCATTTACTAAAATGAGCTAAAACTTGTTTATAAAGCAAAACAGATTATTTGTTTAAAACTGGCACTTAAAAACCTTTAACAAACAAACTTTTAATTTCAAGATGTTTCGAATATTTCCGCTGAGTTGACACTTGAAAACAAATTAAACTTTAAGTAAAAAACAAAAATTAAAACAAAAACATTTACTACTTTTATACTTTAAGATAGTATTAGTAGGTATTAACTGTTTAATAAATTAAAAAACAAAAACAAGTTATAACAACAAATCCTTTGACAATAAACTTCAATAATAATAATAATAAGTTTAAAAACAAGAATTAAAACAACCTCAAATTATTAACAAAAAGTTGATAACTGTTAAAAAATATTGCAAATTAAGCATTTGTTAGCAAAAGATCCTAGAGAAATAAGTTCACTGGAATATATAATTATAGCAAATTAAACAACATTCTTTATTTATTATACTAACACATGTTTCTGTGTTTTAACGGGTTAACAAACTTCAACGGAGTTCGGTAAAAAAAGTAAATAGCTATTTAAGAATAGAACTTGTAAACAAGATAACCTTTTTATTAGTTTATTTGATTAAAAAATTTGATATGTAACTACAAAGGTTTATTGGTTTAGCATAAATATTATCAAACATTTGTAAAAGATAAAACAACACAAAATATTTTACGTTAAGTGCCAATTTAAAGAAAATGTCAAAATTAAACTATATATATGTCGTGGTCGACTAGTTAAAAAGGAATGGTCAGTTTTTTTTAAATATAAAGCAGGATAAAAATAACATATATTTAAAAGAAAGTAAAATGGTATAGGATATATGGTAATCTGCTGAAATATAACTTAGTTTTTAATATTTACGTAACATAAAAGGTCTTTTTGCAGATAAACAAGTAAAAAATGTAGTATAACTTTATTAGCTTTGTAATTAAAAGTAAAACTGCAAAATATGGGAACAGGTTTAAATTGCACGAAGACAAAATTGCACGAGGTTACTAAATTGCACGAGAACAAAATTGCACGAAGCCAAGTTTGCACGAATCGAAATTTGCACGAGGAAAAATTTAACCCGTGCAAAATTGTCTCTGTGTAAAATTGTCTGCTCGTGCAAAAGTGTCTTCGTGTAAAAGTGACCCTTCGTGCAAAAATATCTTCGTGCAATTTTACCTTCATGCAATTTTATCCCCTCGTGCATAAGTATCTTCGTTCAAAAGTATAATCGTGCAATTTTGTGCACTCACGCAATTTTGTCCGCTCGTGCAATTCAGACAGCTACCCGCAAAATATAGTTCACAATAGAGCAGGTCAATAGAGGAACAACTTTAATAAGCTTAAAAACATACTTTTGATAACTTTTTTGAATAAAAAATTTGGGCAAAAGCTTATATTTTAAAGAGTGCAATATATATATTTTATTTTTGAAAATAAACATGTATTGAATTACTTGAAACAAAATTTTGAATGTGAGCCTAACTTTGCCAACTCCTGGTTTATATCCTACTATAAAAATAAAGACTACCAACTAGAAGAAAGATTTATTACGTAATAAAATAGTAAGATTACAGTAAACTTAAAATTACAATTCAAAATAATAAATAAGTAAATACTTTACTAACATTATAATATATTGTATGCTACTTATACAAACTTATAAATGAGTGGTTTGGTAATTATTAGTGATCTACCGGATCGAAGATCTGGATCCGGCTGGATCCTAGTCTTAAAAAAAGATCCGGATCCAGTTAGTTTGGGAGGACTTTGTTTTCGGCGATCTACTTCCTTCAGTTTTATATACTTAGATTATATTATTATGTTTTAAATACATATTTAGTATTTATAAAGTTAGACAAGCGAAAGAGACTAACTAAAGTTTAGTTAACTCAGCCATTTGTAAACATACAGGTACTTACATCAATTAGAGTAAAAACTCGTGAACTGCTATGGAAAATAAACAACTTCAATTACTAGCGATCAAGGTTTCATAGACCTGTTTGCTGCTTTAGAGTCAAGTTACTTGATTTAGAGTACTAAGTACTTCACTGATGCAATGCTTTCTAAGATTTATGAAATTTTGAAGATAAAATACAATCTAAGTTATTAGAAGCTTTGTTATTGTCATTTACAGGTGACATATGGACAAACTCGAAGACAAAGACATCATATCTTTCTTTAACAGCGCATTAGCTAAATAAAAAAATTAAGTACTAACACCGAGCTTTGCACTGTAAGGAAATAGAAGGTTCTCACACTTGCTTTAATATTTGTAAAAACATAAATGAAATTCTGGAAGATTAGGGTATTAATATGAATCGCATTAACAATTATTTGCACGACAATGCATTTAACCTAAAGACTTGTATGTTGTTGTTAAAATCCTCTTCAGCATCCTGTTTCATTAACACGCTTCAACTGATAATTAAAAATTCACTGTTTTAAGAAAATAACATAAGTGTGTTAACAGCCAAGGGCCTTCAAACTGTTGGCCACTTTAATCATTCTTCTAAAGCGTGCAAAAATAAATCCAGGTCACTTTAGAATCATCAGTGTCAATGCCAAAAGCCTTGCTACTTGTGCAAGATTTTAAAATAATGTGGAACTTAGCTTACCTTATGTTGAAAAGACTGGTAAAATTACAAACAAGTGTCTAGAACTACATGGCTAACAACAAATTTAAACCCGAAAATTTTCTTACAGTTGATGAATGGAAACCTGAATAGAAACTTCTTAATAAACTGCTCGAACCTTTTTACATAGTAACGCAGCAGTGTAGTAAAATGCATTGCTTTCGAGTGTAATCCTGTATGCAACAGTACTAAAAAAAATGTTTAATCATAAAACTATTAGTCAACCAGGTCAACGTAGTTCTATAACCTTAGCAACCAAATTTATAGGCCCGCAAAAGGAATTTTTACAGAACTTTGTATCAAATATTTACAAAACAAAACTGTAAAAATTTGACAACAACATGCTAAAAATTAATTTATAAATTTCTGTTTACTAATAAATACACCATTTTGTCCTAATATTTTGTGTTGTTCTAACTTTGTTGGAGTATCTTATTGTAAAATTACCCCAAGCAAAGTGTTTTTTTTTTAAGTACGATATTTTACATACGTACCTTTGTCAATTATAATGTCAATTTTATTTATAGACATTATTTTAAAATCTGACATGTCTCAATCTACATCTTAAGTTGTTAAACTTGAGAAAGTTTTTTGAATTTGAAGGATTTAAAAAAGTGATCGTCTGTATCCATAAACTTATATTCCGGCCGGATCCGAAACTTTTATTTACAATAGAATCCGACCGGATCTTTATCTCGACTTAAAATTAGTTTCCAGTCGGATTTGGATCGAAAAATTCATTATTCGGCTTAATCCGGATACTGTATCCGGTATATCACTAATTCGAAATGCTCAGGCCCGCAAAAGACTAAACTTTTTCGGATCCGGCCCGTTGATTGAAAAACGTTGCCCACCCCTATTTTAAAGCAACAAATTTACAAAATTTCAAACGCTTAACTGAATTCCACTCAGAGATTCAATTCAATTCAAAAACGGAACTGCTGTTATCAATCAGAGTTCATCAATAACTGACCGTTGCTACAACAAGAATAGCATTTTGTATAAAAAATTAGTCCTTAAGCAAACGTCATAGTGCTTTAATAAATTTAAACTTCTCAGTGTTTACAACTACTTAATTTGTAAACTTATTCACTGTTATCACAACGCAGAGACAAATAGCGATTTCAGTACATTTTCCTTTCTTTTAACCCTTTTTTGACATTCTTGGCCAGGCTCCAATGAGAAGCCTCTAGGTCATGGGTAGACAGGAAAAAAATCACACATACTGGTTCGCTAAACAACTATTAACGTAACTCATTAAACTGCTTCTCTTCTCTTGCAGCTGAAACAGGTTGACCGCCTGCAACTCGTCACACTTCTCTAGACACTGCTGGTGATTTCACAAATGTCTTGAATCCATGACATGTCGGTTTTTCTTTTTAGTACCAAATTAAAAATTAAACCACTTTTGAAGATATTAAAAAAAAAAAAGAGAAAAACTTATATTAAATTTGTACAGGTATTTTAACCAAAAATAATATTTTAATTGCAATAACTAAAAAAAAATCAACTACTAATAGAATCATTAAATAACCTAGTTACCAAAGCAATAAATAGAAAGAAAATAAAATTATAACCAGTTGTTTTCCATTCACTACCCTTAAATATACATAAACGCTTAAAAACAGTGAAAAAAAAGATACTTACGCCGAATGAACGCTTAGAATTCATCCGAGCTAGATGCTTCGGCATAACTTATGGGGACTTTTCGTTCCCTTAAATTGTACGTTCTAGTTTCCTCACAAGTCGTAACTCTGGGAGCATACGCTTTAACGTTCGTTATAGAAACCTTTACCAACCCAGAATTCTTTTGAATAATCATATTTTGCTCAGAACAAGAAAGCACTTTATATGGACCATGGTAGAGTGTGCTAAGTTTCTGCTTATTTTGTCTACTGAGCCAAACCTATTCGCATTCGAAAATCCCTGGTTCATAGTATGATTTATAATTGTGGCGCTTAAATTGCCTACCAATTTTAGCCATCATATTCAAAAATACTTTAGTTTCTAGAGTGTTGGGTGTGGTGATAACGTCAGTACCCTCAATTTTGTCGAACATTACTCTCCCCGAGAGATTCTGGGCCGTCACGAGAGCATATTGAGCTGGGGTATAAGGTGAACCTTCAACGAAGGTATTGTTTAAAGCTGTCGTTATTAGAGGCAAATGCAAAGCCCAATTTGTCTTATCAGATAACGCGCGAAGTGCAACATTGATAGTCTTATGTTGCCTCTCAATAAAACCGTTATATTGAGGGCTGTATGGGGATACCAAACGATGATCTATTCCTAACTGCTCGTATGCTTCGGTTAATGCGGTGTTAACAAGTTCACGACCGTTATCGGAAACGACTACTTGAGGGACCCCAAATGGACCTACCCAGCATTGAAAAAAAGCATTCCTGAAAGTCAAAGCTTTATTATCTGTGATCGGCATAGTCACAAGAAACCCTGTGGCTCGGTCTTTGGCAGTTAAAATATACTTAAAATTACAAGATGACTCATTTAAAGGACCAACAAGATCTATGTGAACGAACTGGAATCGTTACGTATTGTCTGGAAAAAAAACAATTTTTGGACGATTATATCGTGTTACTTTGGTCGCTTGACATACCACACAGCTTTTGACCCAATGAGTCACATCTTTTATTAATGTAGGCCAGTAATAGTCTTTTGCAATATACTCGATTGTTTTATCAATACCTAGGTGCAACCTATCATGGGCCACATTAAATGCTTATAGGCGCATAGATTCGGGCAGAATGATCCGCTTATTATTTTCGTCTTCCACTACCGCTAAATTTTCTGGTTGTAAATATTCGACCATTTTATTTATGTTACGTGCGGTATCTACTAGCCCCGGTTCATTACGTTGCAAGACCGCAATAACTTCCCTATTTATCATATTAAAGCTAGTCGTATTTTCCCCGATCACTTCATTTAACGTACTACCTAAAATTTCCTCTTCACCGTCTAAATCACCGTAATCAGACTCGCTGTCTTCAGCCTCTGACTCAGACGTATAAACAAAGTCAGAATCCTGGTTATACGCACGAACATGCATTGCCGACTGTGGGGGTCGGCTTAAACTATCTGCTACTACATTATCATGGCCATCTATATGCCTTAATATTGGATTAAATTCCTTGTTTGCGCATATCCAACGTTGTTCCGCTGGAGAATGATTACCCATTTCGTTTGTAATGGCCCTTTCTATTGATTTACTATCAGTACGTATTATTAAGGATCTCCCCAATATTCTGCTTTGAAAGTGCTTAAGAGACAAATACACCCCGCGAAGTTCCTTATAAAAAGTAGAACGTACTTGCTTAAATGGAGGGAGCTTCTTTGAAAAAAAACGCAAGCGGTTGCATTCCCCCATTTCTCCCTTCTTCTTCCAGAACTGCGCCAACGTGTCTGTCCGAAGCGTCCGTGAAGAGAACTAAGGGTTTTGTGTGGTCTTCATAGTTTATTGTTGCTGCTTCAACTAACAGAGCTATTGTGTCATGATAAGCTTTGATTTGATCATCAGTAAGTTTATTAATTGCCCTATTGCTTGCCTTAGATCCCCCGAAATTTCATTAAGCGGTGCCATTACTTCGGCTAAGTTTAGCATGAATCGATGGTAGTAATTAATCATACCAATTACCCTTTTTAACTCTTTGCGCGTGTTTGGTAAGCTTCTTTAAGATCTAACGTGCTGAAAAAACGGGTACCTTCCGGATTCTTTCCGAGAGCGTATCTATGCGCGGTAGCGGGTATGAAAATGGGCGTGTGTGGGCATTCAAAACTATATAGTCAACGCAAATACGCAAATCACCATCTTTTTTGGGCACTACCGTGATTGGTGATGCACACATGTTGACTTCCCCCTTTACAACAGCACCTCTCGCAATTAGGTCTGACTAATTTTATCTACCTTTTGTTGACAAGTTAAATTACATCTTCGCGCCTTAATCATTCGCGGTTTATAGTTGTCAACTATAATTTCTAGAAAGTGGTTGTGTTTTCTTGGAGCAGTATAATCAGGAGTTTTTGTAAGCTCAGGGTAATTCAACAGTAGTGTTTCACACTTGGTCTCTAACGTAGTTATGTTTTTACTATCCCTAACTTCCCCCGTAATAATTGACACAACTACCGACGCAAACAAGTCAGCGGCCCTAAAAAGTTTAGTCGTTTTGTGAGACAATTGATGCGTCAATTTCAGCGTGAAAGGTCATATTATCAGTTTGTTTGACATTAAAATGTCCATACCTAAAATTCCATAACTCCTATACTCTTAAGTAACCCAAAAATTATGTTTAATGGTTTTTAAACTTCCTAGCTTAAGGTCAACGCAAGCACTCCCTATGGGGTGGATATCATTGTCGCCAATACCCTTTATAGTTCTACTGAACGGCTTAAAGTAGTGGTTTATGCCATTTGTTAGATTCTTAGGCAATATAGAAACTTCGTATCCAGAGTCAATTAAGAAAAGAACGTTTGTAACATTGTCCTTTGCAAATAATAAACTTTGAGGCAAAGTTTTCGGATTAATAGACGATTTATTTGAAATAGCAAACAACCAATTAGTTTTTACAGTTGTTTTGTCGTGATATCATTACGCAATTGAGAGTGAGAGTTTGTTTCAGGTGACGGCTTACTAGGCTGCCATGGTTTAGCAGAGGGACGAATTGGTACGGCATCTACAGGCTTATTAAGAGGAACTCTGTTCCCATCCTTATGTCCTCGCATTGTTTTGAAGATGGGAAATCGTTTTTTTGATCGTGTTGTTGCCGTAACGGGGACATAGGGCAAGTTGCAACTGCAGCACAATAGTCTGCCCTATCTCCAAACTTTGCATGTTTGTGACAAAGCGCGTTCTGTTCGTAATTCGTGCGCTTGTTATACCCTTCCCCGAAATACCCCTGACTACGATTGTGTTCTCTTTTTTGTGGGATGTTTTCATGCCATTTTTGTTTGCAAGAGTATCTCTTATTGTGCTTGAAACGCTGAAGTTCGTATGAAAAAATTTTAGCATTTTCAAAAACCCTCTGTTGTTCAATATCGCATATAAACTCCGTGCGCCTAATAAACTCGTTATATCCGAGCCCAAAACATTCCTTAATTTTGTTTTTTAAATTATTAGGGGCATGTTTGTGCATAAAGTATTTAATTCTCTCTTCCTCTTTAGACTTTGCCCATTGCTTAGCTGACAAAAACAAGTCCTGGAATTGAACTGGCTCTGGCCATGATGGGCTTGCACCTAAGATACGAGGCAATTTGCTACCTTTGCCTTGTAAAAAATTAACAAGACTGTTATACGTTCTGTCTTCGTCATGTGTTTCAACAAAGTCTATTATATCAGAACGGGGCCTAATTCTCTGGAGAATTTCAAACATCTCTATTTCAGAGGTTATACCATAAGCCGTACACCGGTCTGCAAAAAAACGTAACTCCACAGCCGGGTCACGTACGGCATCAATTTTTTGAAAAAGCTTACAATTTTCAAGAGTTTTATTATTGAAACTTATTTGTGTTGACATTTCGCCTAAAGCGTGCGAGGTCTGATTGTTAAGGGTGAGGCTGCTGTCATTTATGGTCTTATTTGTATCTAATCTCCTATAAATTGCTTTTAGTTCAATTTTTAGTTTATTTTTTTCTTTAAAACCTTAGCTTGCTCTAATAGGTAAGCTAAATCCTCAACATCTAAATCAACTTCATCTAAAGCATTAAAATATACAATTTCATTATTTTCCCTAGTGTGCGCGCTTACTTCTGTGTCATGAGCGCTGTTTATGGTCGCTTGAATGTTGCTGGGAGATTGTGAGTTCGATATCAAGTTAGAGTCGCCATTGAAGTCAGCAGATACTGATGGCTCAGTATCTGCAAGACCCGTTAACTTTTTTTTATCTTAAACCCTTCTTAGTCTTAATCATTTCTAATAGTATAGTAAACACTTAAATAGTAGCTTAAATTAAAAACAACTGGTTATAAGTTACACAGCACAATTTAATATACAATATTTAATAACAAATGTAATTTAAAAAATACGTATTAACTCAAGTAAATTTATACAAAAAGTTAATAAAGCTAAAGAATTTAATAATTTGGTAATTTCTTTAATAAGCAACAAAGTTTAATCTATAATTTGGTACTTTCTTTTAAAGCAACAAAAGTTCAAACGCTTAACTGAATTCCACTCAGAGATTCAAATCAATTCAAAAGTGGAACTGCTGTCATCAATCAGAGTTCATCAATAACTGACCGTTGCTACAACAAGAATAGCATTTTGTATAAAAAATTGGTCGTTAAGCAAACGTCATTGTGCTTTAATAAATTTAAACTTCTCAGTGTTTACTACTACTTAATTTGTAAACTTATTCACTATTATCACAACGCAGAGACAAATAGCGATTTCAGTACACAACTTCCAGCTTCTTACCAACAAAAAAATTATCTGCAAAATTCAGCTAAACATACTGAGACGATTTAGTATACTTTTTTTAATGACTTTATAGCAAAAATCAGCAAAATTGTCTGAATCACGCCTTTTTACATCAAAATAGGGTTCTGGGTTACTTCTATAAAATTTATTTAGAACATACTAGAATACCAGAATTAAAACCAACATTTCATTAACGAATTTATTTTTGTTCAAACATCAACCCGTTAAACACACCCTCAGTTTTAGAATTAGGTTCTGCACATTTGTGCAACCGTTTGGTATTTCATTGTTTTTTTTTTATTTGTTTTTATTGTTTTGCCAAAGCTTATTGATACAATTAAAATGAACATTATCAGAATTAAAGTACAGACAAATGTAAAAAAAAAAATTAATATTAAAATGCCTTGACTATCCACAGAAATTAAAACTTAAAGTCCAAGGTACATTAATAATACAGGTCAAATTAATATCTATCGAAAACACTATAAATAGTTTATCATTTAAAAAGTAAAGGTGCTGCTAACTATAGAATGAACAAAATCTTAAATATTAAATCAAGTGTTTAAAAGTGAAAACTGGTTAATTTACTGATAATTTCTAGTGATGCAAATTTTATTTTGAGCAAGTTTAATTAAATCAAAGTTGTTCAACCTTTTAGCAAAGATTAGTTTTGTTTGGAAGCTAACTCCACATTTAAACTGAACAATAAAAAAATAATTATTTGCCAAACATCATTGTATTTATAACTGCATGCATTTTTTGTTTTTATTTCCTAGTAATTAGTCATTTTGATAAGGTACAAAATTTGATAATATATTAATGCTAGAAAGTTAGTTTTAAATAGCAATAAAAAAAAAATCTAAGTCTTTTGTATTCTAAAGAATAAACTTTACGTTTTGTTAGACTTCAATGTAACAAATACAAAAAATATTGCAGCGGTTAAAGTCTATTCTGTTTATTTTTTTTGAAGAGGTTCTCTAGATGGTTAATATATATTATCTAAGTAGGAAAACATGATTGACTTGTTGTATTAAAACTTAGGACGAATGTATACGAAAAACTATTTCTTAACAATGATAATATCAGTAGATAGGAATTTTTAAATTATATAGTTGATTGAATTTGGTAAACATAATTAATATGGTTGTTTCATTTCAAATTTTCATCACTAAAATTATAAGATCTTAAAACAAAAGCCTTTCCCTCTCCACGTTCAATTTTTGGGGGGCGGGTCACCCGCATCTGGAGCTCGCTATTTTCCGAGTTCGCTCTTCATGTTTCATCGTATAAATCATCTATTGTTTGTGCAAAGTCAAAAGTAGAGGTAGACGTATACATTAAATACTTAGAACCTGTCATTTATTAGAACTTGAATTTAATTTTATTTCTTTTAGCCAATGGTAAATTATGTATAAACACTTTTTAAATTGAATTACAATGGCTAAAAATAATTTCTTGTCTGCAAAGAGATTAGTTTGGCTACCAACATCAACTTCATTTATGATAATATCATTTGAAAAAGGTATAAATCAGGGTGGCCAATAACTCTTCCTTGAGACACTCTACTACAAAAGGTAAAAATTCTAATAATGTATTACCAAATACTACTTTTCGGTTTCCATCATGAAGAAATTCTTTGAACCAATTTACTAGACTATTATAAATTTTGTATTGCGAAAAGTTTTAATGAAGTAAAAGTAAAAGACAGATTCGAAAGCTTTTTTGATATGCGTACAAATCACTCTAGTGAGCTTATTGCTAAAAAAATATGCATAAAAACTTCGATGAGGTTTATGTGGGCTTCTGCTTAAGTTTATTATAATAATTTTTTAATTTTTTTTTTCAGTTCTCTTTTTTCTTTCTTACGTTATTTCGATTCTTTTGTTAACAAACGCTTAATTTTAAATTATTGAATAGTTATATAGATAGATATTGATTTGTTTTCTGTGTTTTATACATATTTACAGGTATAAAAATAAAAATTTTATTATCTTTATTTTTTAGAAACAAAATCTTTGTAAGCAATTTTAGTAGATTAACTGATATTGTTTGATCTTTTTAATTAAAATTTCTCAAATTTAAAACTAAATTAATGACAAAAACAACTCTTAGACAAATAACTCAAACAGTATTAGTTTTTATTTATATTAAGTAGTTTTAAATAGTAGCAATGGAAGTATTTAAATTATAATAACTTTATTCTATTTTTTCTTAATATGAAAAAAAATTATTATAAGACCAGCTTAAAATTTAAATGAATATTTTTCTTGGTACTTTAAATTGTTAAGTAGATTTATTGTTAATAGAGTGTTTTTACATTTTTTTAGTTTTGCTATATTTCAAATACTGAACTGCTTCTTATTTTTACAATAAATGTATGGAATTTGATTTGTTTTAGTTATTTATGTTTTTTTTTATGTTTACTGTTTTATTTTTTATTAGTTTATGTTAAATTTTTATAGACTTTTTTTCATAAGTAACTTAATATAATTCTATTACATGAAAAAATGCATAAATTTGCTTTAAAACATAAACTCAGCACTAGTGGATTTTATATATATTTGAAAACCTGTACCCTATATCCAAAATGTACCCAAATAGTTTACTTCAAAATTATTTTAACTATTACTATTTGTTTCTTTAAGTATGTACAAAAAATTATTCATTAAAGGAATATATACTAATAATATTAAATAACCAGCTTTTAATTTATAAATTGTATTATAAAACTGTACGATTGTTTATAATTCTTTATTGAAAACTGACCCCGTTTAAAATATGTAAGTTTATATAATGTTTAGACTTTTACTAGTTTAAAAAACAGTTTTCATTAACTTAAACATGTTTAACCATTTTGTAGTAAAAATTTGTTTAAATATTATAATCAATATTCAATAAAATAAAACTCTTTATTATTATTTTTAGATTAACTTATTTATCAAACATAGTTATTAAGCATGTAAAATAACATTTTTATTAAGTACCTTAACACTAAGTGTCGTTTCTTGTTCAATAAAAATTTGTAAAAATATATATATTAGTGTTCAATGCTTAACAACTATGTTTGATAAACAAGTTAATCTATAAATAATAATAAAAAAAAAAAAATTTATTGATTATTGATTATTGATTATAATATTAAAACAAACTTTTACTACAAAATGGTTAAACATGTTAAAGTTAATGAAAACTTTTTTCTAAACTAGTAAAAGTCTAAACATTATATAAACTTACATATTTAAAACCGGGTCAGTTTTCAATAAAGGATTATAAATAATTTTATAGTTTTTTTTTTAATTAAAATTGTTTATCACTTTAATTCTAAAACTGATTTTACAAAGACAATTATAATTGTGAACTATCTAAGGAATGATTTTTTGTGATTATACCGTTTAATATAATTAAAAGGTTTACATTGTGTTTTCATTACTTTCCTACTTTTTTACATAATCAGATAAAAAAAATTTTTTAATCTTTTAGTCTAAAACAATTATGCTTTAAAACTATTTTTAAGCTTGATTTAAATATTTTTAAATCGAAACGAGTTACATTTTTTGGTTAAAAACGCAAACTTAACCAGCAGTGCAAACTCGAAATTGCAAAATTAACTGAGTGTGCTAGTTCAAGAAATGCGAAGCCAGTGGTAGACCTATTTAAAAATCATAAGTACCTTAATAAATAAAAATATATTTTTTACAATTAACTTTTCATCACCTAAAAAACAATACCCGAGTTTGCTCTGCTCGGTTGAAAAACGTCTTTTTGTATTTTAATGTATAAGTTTACTTTCATTAAAAGTTATTGAGAAAAGCACTATACTATAACTTCTAAACTGTAAGCTAAATCATTTATTTATTGTCAAAATAGAGTCAAACTTAGCTCTTGAGTGACACTCAACGGTTAGAAATTTTATACGTCAGTTTTCTTCAAAACTAGTAGGAGGGCAATAGATAGCTGAATAATTCTGGCAACTAAAGCTACAAGGGTGGAAAAAAGCGCAGCTTACCAAAAACGAGTAATGAAATTAACAATACGAAGAGCTCAAGACAAATTTATAACTTAAGGGTTATTTTAAATAAGTAACTTTTTTGCACCTCACAAAATACCAAGCGTCGTTACTCGTTATTGACAGTAATAAAACGCGTGAAAACTAGTTTGTTTGGGAATTTATCGGGCGGTAATATACCGTAAAATACAGTTATAAAATCTAAGTAATAAAATTAACTCAACTTTAACTTTGTTTATAAACAAATAAAAAAATAAAACATTATAGAGTAAAAAATTCTTAAACACTGTGAATTTAAATTTTATTCACTATAAGAAAAATCTTTGCTCAGGGAAGAAAATTTCTACTTATAAGTAGCACAACTTTTTATTTTATGGACTTATAATTATTTACAAGCGTTAGCTTAGCTAGATGAGCATTTTTTACAATTTTTTTAAAATGTCCAAACTTTAGATCCAATTATTTTCTTTATCATTAAAGATAACTAATTTTATTATTATTATAAAAAGTGCTCCTTTGCCTTTAGTTAAAGAAATCCATTAAATTGGGGTTTGAATTTTGGAGTGGTGCCCCTTAGAATTTTCTTTTTTTAACTTTTACTCAAACAGATGTTTAAGTGAAAAAATTTAAATTTTTATTTTAATATTTTCATTTTTCTGTGTTCTCAAGGGTCGTTGTTTTTTTTCTAATTTAAAATATTTTAATAATATATACAAATATGCCCGATTGTAAATTTCAAAAACCTTCAATTTTCTTACGGTCACTGTAGCAGATATTTTTTACACTTATTTTAAGCGTGGACTATTTGAAATAGTCATAATTAAGTGTGTTTAATAAAAAAAATCTGCTTCAGTGACCGTTAGTAAATTGAAGGTTTTCGAAATTTATAATCGGGCATATTTGTATGTATCATATGCTTTGGTTTTAAGAAAACAAATAAAGTGATCTCAACTACTGGAGGAAAAATAATGAGTTTATTCTTAAGAATTTATTGTTATTCTACAAACTAAGTTTCGGTCAAAGACCTCGTCAGTGCTTAAATAAATCTAAAAAATATGTAACAGTCATGGAAAATAGCATTTACACAATTGAATTAATAATATTTTGTAGAATAAATTCTTGAAAGAAAAAATTCATATTTGTATATATTATTCAAGTATTATAAAAGAGAAAAAAGAAACGACCCTTGAGAACACAGCAAAGTAAGAATATTAAAAAAATATACATTTTAAAATTATATTTTTTGGCCAAAGAATCTGGGAGAGAAAAAATTCCAAAAATAATACATGATTTTCTAAGGGGCCCCTCTCAAAAATTCAAACCCCAACCCAATGGTTTTTTTTTTATAATTAAAGAAAAAGGAGCTTTCTTTTGAAAAAAAAATCTTAGTTTACTTTAAAGATAAGGAAAATAATTGGATCTAAAGTTTGGACATTTTTGCAAAAATTGCAAAAAATGCTAATCGAGCTAAGTTAATTATTTTCCTGATGATTTGTTTAAGGGAAACTCCCATATTAGAAACACTAAGTAAAGACTTTTACGAACATAAAGTTAATTTTATAGGCAAATTTGTTAATTTTTTTAATAAAGATAAAACTTTAATATCAATTATTTTCCTTATCTTAAAAGCAGTCTAAATTTTTATTTTTATTTTAGAGAACGCACCTTTGTCTTTAATTAAAAAAAAAATATTTGGTTTGGGGTTGGAATTATTTCATGGGGTCCCTCTAAAAATAAAGGTTTTTTTATGTTTTTTTTCATTACTATCGTTTTAGAACCAAAAATAAATATTTTTTCTTAATTTTCTTTTTTATTTTCCCTTATTTTGCATGTTTTTTAAACTCTTTGTTTACTTTATAAATAATGTTAATGTCTTTCACGATTTGGCCCTAAATCAAAATGATGTATATTATACTATCATTTGCCTTGGCCATTTCCTAGATAAAAAATTGATAAAAGGAAAAAAAAAATTAATAAGAATGTGAACTACAACAAATTTAATTAAATTAAAAAAAGTTAACAAAACTTATATATAGAGTATAGTGTTAAACTGTGTATTTTTTCTTAATAAGCAATTAGTATTTCTATTCTTAATTGTAATGAGATTTAAAATACAACAAAATTATTACTATTTAATTTCAGTTGTTAGTGTCCCAATAAAAATCAGGTAGTTAATTATTTTTTATTGTTTTTTGTAATACCACTTGGACATTTTGATACAATATAGTACAGATATATCTGATTATTATTTTATTTATAAAGTTCAAAATAAGTAATAATGATATGTAAAGAAGTTAGAGGGAGCATCATAAAGTGAGTTGTATCAGTGTGCTGTATAAATAGTTGTTTTATAAAGTTTAATATTAAGTGGGCTAGTACTATACTAATAAAATTTTAGTATGTTTGTAGCAGCTACTTAACAGTTTTAGCTTAAAAAACTTTTTCTTTTGGAAGGCAAATCAATCAACTAGTTAAAAATCAAACAAAAAAACAATGTACTAAGAACTACAACTTTAATATGGTAAACAGTTACATCTAATCTAATAGAACAAATTCTTTCATCTGTTTATAAACCTAACTTGTTACTGATCAACATAGTTTAGAGAAAATGTTAGTCAAAATAAAGGATTTTCAGTCTAGAAAGTTTCATGGAGGCACTTCTAGTTTTCCTCAAAAAATCTTAAAATTAAGCAATAATGAAATAAATACAGAAAAAAAAAAAAAAACCTTCATGAAATTTTCTTCAAATCCTCTTAATTCGCGTAAAATGTGTTTTTGTGATTTTTGCTACATGTAAAAAAAGTTTAAACTAAAAACTAGAAGGTCAAATTTCTAAGGTGCCATACAGTTTACATAGCGGTTTTTTTCAGACAAATGTCAAAAGACTAATGATGGTAAAAGCTAAAAAGTGTTTATTTTTATATTGTTTTTATGTTATTCCCTATGCTAAAAAAGTTTCATCCAGAAAGTAAGCGTTGGGGCAACAGATCCACACTAATGTGTAGTGCGGTAACTTCAGATATTAAAGTATTTAAATAAAAAACAGTTGAGTGTTATTTAGATACTATTTTTTTGTCTGTTTTATTTAAAAAAACAACTGGTATAATAAAACCACTAACTTAATGACAATAAGAATTGAATAAAATAAAGACTATATAATACTTAATGAGCTAAATTGAATAACCAAAACAATTTTTTTTTAATTATATTTCCAGCAATAGCCTTCAAAAATTCTATTACTTTTATTTTCTTTGTTTATTTATTCTTTTTATGTGGTTATTTTAAACAACATAACTATTTTATAACATGAAAACCATCTGTAATTTATTTTTTGAATAATCGAAGTACTTTTTTTTTATGTTTTAATTAAATATCTATTAACTAGTCTAGTTCTTAGGTATTGCTTATCAACAAAAACTTTGGGCTATTTAATATAATATTAAAACATTTTGTATGTTAAACTAAAGTCAGGGCTCCTACTTCCCTATAAATTTTCATTGTTCTGAAAATCCCTAGAAATTACGTTATTTTGCTTGATGATTGAAATTTGAAAATCAAAACAGTGAAACCTTGTAAAAAAATAATTGTCAATTAAATTATAACTTTTTAATCAAAATCTTTGCAATCTCAGAACAAAACTCTTACTATGTAGTGCCACCTAGCAGATATTTTTTTCCTTATTTATATTATATACAATTTATCTAAAGTTTGCATACTTGACTAAAATTAGAGCACAAAATCCCTTGGAACTTTCGTAAATTTCTTATTAAGACTATGTTTATAAATGGTTAATGACATATTTTACTTTATGTACCTTATAAAAGTAACGCTTAAACTTGTTGTTTTTTTTTTGATAGTTTCCCTATAAATTTGGTATATTTTATGAATTTCCCTATATATTTTTTTGAAACTATAGTGGGAACCCTGTAAAGTTAATAAGTAAAAATTGCTTTAAAATATAATTAAGGTTGCCACTCACTCAGGTTTACTTCGGATATTTGAGGTTTTAAAAAATCTTCGGATAGCTCGAGACAGCTCAGAGTATGTTGAATTTTATTTTTAATTTAAGCTTACTCAGGGTAGTTTTGTATTTTATAAAACACTCAAGGTAGTTTTAACATATTCTTAAAAAATCAGAAGTTTTTTTTGAATGAGATTTAGTTGATTTAGTTGCAATATTTGTTGTTTTATGATCAATTGTGTTAAAAATATAAATTTTTGTTGATTTTGTAATTAAAAAAAACTTTAAAAAAGCTCAGGATAAATCAGGTCACAGTTTAAGGTAACTCAGCACAGTTTTTAATAAAATAAGTTTAAAATAATCATGAGTTAGAAATAATAGTTGAACTTAAACTTCATAGCTTCAATAAAAAAAAATTTTAATTAATTTCTCATTTTTATATATTATAAATTAGTAAAACTAATGCCAGTGATAACCTTAAATTAAAAGTTTGTACAAAGTTTGCATAAACATACATTACATTGTTTTATTTTTATTTAGTAAAGTTAAAACCTTATAAAAAAAGTGATGTATTTTTTTTAGAATTAACTATTAATCTTTATTTTGTTGAGATAGTTGTTATTTTTTCAACAATTGTTTTAATTTCACTGTAAAAAAGGCTAGCTTTTAAAGATATGTGGACTAAAAAAGTTTTTATGAAAAACAGCATGTAAACTAATGTCCTTCTTTTACTAATCATTAAATGTTACAAATTACTTTTAATGTTATATAAATAACTTGCAGGTTTTCTTGAAAATATTTAAAATAAGATGCATGATTCTGGACTTTTGATTTTAACTAAGCACATTTCCCATTTGTGCAGAGGAAACAACATATCAAATTTAGTTTCAAATGTAAAAAACATTGTCACAAATAAGTTGTACATCCACCTAGCAAACATTAGCAATAGGAGTCCTAAAGATGATCAGTCTTTGTGTCAAAACTACAACATTTTACAGCAAAATTCAAGTTCTGAAATTTTTACGTTTTTAATGAAATTTTATTCTGAAGCTGCAGAACAATGTGGTGAACTTGATGTGAATGTTAATCTACATAACTTTAAAAATTCTAATTTTCAAACAGCAAAATTAAATGTGTACGTTTAAAATTATATTGTTTTATACTGTAAACTATAGTCTTATTTTTGTTTACTATCCTGTAATTTTGTTCATAATGTTTTTAGTCTATTATAAAAACTTAAACTAATTTCGTTTTAATTTACTTTAGGTATTTGTTATTAAAGACATGTTTTTTATAATAAGTTTAAACGTTTCAGCTCGATCAATTGTATATTGACGGACATTCCTCTACAAGTAGAACAAGTAGGTAGCAAAATTAACTTTTTGGGCTCTACTTATGAGCTAACAAGCAAAAATGAAAAATACAAACTTCCAGTAGTTAAAGTTGACTTCAAATACTTAGATGAAAAACAAAACTTTACCAAAGGCAAAAAAAAACCGTTAATTAACTCACAATTATCAGTTGTGTTGGGTGGTACCTTTGATCATATCCATGCAGGCCACAAAATTCTTTTAAGTGAAGCAATTCTGTTGGCTAAACAGAAACTATTAATTGGTAACAATTAGTTTACATTAAAGTAATTAAACACAACTAGCAACTTGTTTTTGTTAAATATATTTCATTCTAACTAAATTTTTGTAGCTTAAAAGTCACTTTTTTCACAACTTAATCTTATTTTGTAGAAATTTAACTATCTAGAAGTTGCCTTTTACATATGTTTAACATTTAAAGTAATATTTGAGAAATAACCTGTTAAAGTTAAGAGATTACAACAGGTTCCTAATGAGAGGTGAAAACTAAAACGGCAAATAAAAAGAAATCATTAAAAATTATTTTCTCCCATGTTTTTTGAGTCGAATACTACAAACTTTTAGAAAATAATGTTTATTTTTTTATGTTTTTTTGAAATTGTTTTTACAGATTTTTTCTTTAAATTGCAAATTTCTCTAAAATTTATAGTATTTGTCTCAAAAAACATAAGTAGATAAATTTTTAGTGAAACTGTCTTTTTTAGTCTTTTTAATTTCTACTTCCCATAAGGATCTTACTGAACTCTCCAACTTTAAATCACCAAAACTAAGCTACAAGTTGCTTTTCATTTCATAGACTTTTAAAAATTTAGACATTTTTTGAGATATAGCTGGTCAAAGTCGGAGACTACAATAGGTTCCTTAAAAGGGATTAAAACAGAAAATGACTAGAAATCACTAAAAATATATCTCCTCCTACATTTTTAGAGATAACTACCTCAAACTTTCAGGAAATATTCCTTGCAATATTTAGAAAATTCTGTCAGAAAAAATTTAAAAAAAATAAAAAAATATGACAAAAAACAAAAAAAACTTTAGTTATTTTTATTATTTTTTAAATTTTCTTCAGATAAAATTTTCTAAATATTGCAAGGATTATTTACTGAAAGTTTTAAATAGTTATCTCAAAAAACGTAGGAAAAGATAGATTTTAAATAAAATAGTCTTTTTTTGCTGTTTTAGTTTGCACCCCCCATAAGGAACCTATTGTTGCCTCCGAATTTGACCTACTATATCTCAAAAATAATTTTCAACTTTTAAAATATGTTAAAAGCATCTTGTAGCTTAGTTAAAACTCTATAAAGTAAGATCAAATTGTAAAAAAGTGATTCCTCCCCTTTCCTATGCCCTTAATTCAAACTAATTGAAAAAAGCTAGTATATATTACAAGTAAAACGTTTTTCAGTAAAATCTAGAGTTTATTTCACTTCTAAACAAATACTCAGTTCAACTGAAATATTTTTATTAAAAAATTTGAGGGCTAATGCAAAAGCAGCTGGCAAACTTCAAGACATTTGAAAACATGAGACATAAACATGTGCCTCAACCTTCTCTATCTTACATTGTTTATAAACAAATAAATGAGCTTAGCAGTCAGAAATTCAATAAAAAGATCAGCTATAGCAGTAATATATTCCCATTTAACAATTGTAATTGTTGTTACAATTTTTAAGTTTCTAGATTTAGTTCTGAGAAATTAAAATAGTTTTCATTTGGTTAGACTTGAAACTATTCTAATATTTTTAAACAAACTTTAGATGAAAATAAATATTTGATTATATTATAACATACCTTTTTATTAAAATTGATTTAAAATAAATTAAGTTACATTTTAGTTGATTAAGCTTGCTGCGTCTGTTTATTTGATCAGTTTGTATAGTTTTTATGTAGTAAAGATGTTCTGTTATATTTTGTGCAGGGTTGCCACAAGCTCAGGAAATCAGGAAAAGTCAGGAAAATAAGGGTTTTTAAAAAAGGTCAGAAAAAGTCAGGAAATTTAACAAAGTTTAAGAAAAAGTTGGATACTGGCAGTTCAAATTTACAAAATTCTTTATTTTCCAAAGCCTGCCTTCGAATGGTAAGAATTAATTAAAAGTTTTTATGTCAGACTAAAATTGAAAAATTTTCCTATAAGTTTAAAAAATTACTTTATTTCCAATGCCTTTATCTGGTATAAATAAGAAAATGTCCTTAATAAAACTGCAACTTTTTCTATTAATGTATTGAAAAACTACCCTACTCGAACAAGCAGTTTTTGTATGCTTTTTGGTATTGATTAGTGTTTAGTTATGTATTTCAGAATAAGTTTAAATTAAGAGTTAGTTTTAGAAAAGTCAGGAAAATTTTAGTAGAAAGTCATGAAAAGTTAGGAATTTTTTCTCAGCTTGATCTGTGGCAACCCTTTTTGTGCCTTTTCAATTGTATTTATCCTGTAGATAGTTTAAAAAGTGTATTGAAATTACATTATTTACTTTTTTGTTTATATTGTTATATATTGTTATGCTCACTAAAATCACTATGATTAACAAGGTAAAACTATGACTTTATCTTCAGTTGATTAGACGAACCATTTGTAATTTTATAACTCTTATTTATATTTAAAACTAAATTTATTAGTTTTTACTTAAACAAAAAGATAACGTAAATGTATATTTATTTTGTGTGATTATGTCTACTTATTTCAATTTGTTTAAATTGATTTTAAGATGAGCTGTTTAATACTGTTGTTGCACAACTTTTGTTGAATTTTACAGTACTAGTAGTGATTCTCCTTTTTTGTAAATTTGAAAATACTAACAGTTTTACTGCAGTAATTTCTCTTATTAAAGTTAAATTTAAAGTGTCAATAAGTAAAGAATATTCTTTATTATAATAGAATTCATTACTTTAAGGCCATAGGGGGGGTAAACCATGTTTTTTACAAATTGATCTTATTTTTAGAGTTTTTTTTAAGCTTCAAGATGCTTTTTGTCGTTTTAAAAAATACAAATTATTTTTTAAGATATAAACATTCAAGTTGGGCCGCATAATAGGCTCCCTATGGGAAGGGAAAACTAAAACAGCAAAAAAAGACTATTTCATTTGAAATCTATCTCCTCCTACATTTTTCAAGCAATCTTCTTCAAACTTTCACAGTATAATCTTTATACAATAACAAAAAAATCATACTTTAAAAATAAAAAAAAAATTGAAAAATTTATTTTTTTTGAAAAAAAAACACTTTTTTTTTTAATTTTTGTGATAAAATTTTTATTTTTCAATTTACTAAAATTCTAAATTATTTTTTTTTTCCTTTTATTATAAGGAACGTTTCCTGAAAAATTGAAGAAGATTGCTTGAAAAATGAAGGAGAAGATGAATTTATAGTGAAATTTTTAACTTCTGAGAAAATTGACCCAAAATAATTTGCGGTCCATACGTTTATATCGGAATTTTTTTACAAAAAATTAAATATCTCAAAAGTTAAATGATATTTTTGAATTCTATAAAAACTTTTAGTTTGTACTTAAAGCTTTCATATAAAAGCCAAAATTAATTTTTGTAAAAAAGTATGTTGGACCCCCCCCCCCCCCCCCCCTATGGCCTTAGCCCTTGGTATATATTATAAAATTTATTTTTTGTCTTTGATAAAAACATATCACACTTTTAATCATAAGAACAGTTAAGTTTCACATAGTACTTGACGCACCTCATATTTATAGGCTGAAGATTCTCTATAAAATTGACGTTTGGAAATAAAAACTATTTACTACAAGTTTTGCTATTTAAAAAAAAAATACCTTCTGTTTTTAATAAAAGTTAAACTTACTAAAAAAGCTTTAAATTTCACCATTTAAAAACATTAATGTTTTATGTTAAACTTTATTATTCAAAACAAAAAACTTTGATAACATTTTTAACATAAGCTTTACTAAATAACAGTTGAACATTAGCTTTGTAAACAGTTATCATATTAATTTAGCTTTCTTGTTCCAGCAAATTTAAGCTTTCATTTGTTAAATTGTTTTAAAGTTTAATATAGTATAACGTATAACTTTCTTTTAATTTTTATATAGAATTCTATTTGAAAGCTAAATTATCTAAACAATTACAACTTTGTATTGAGATTTTATTGTTACAGGGTTGCCAAAAACGTAGAGATAAATTTTGAAAAAACCTAGAACTTTAAACAAAAATAATTATTAAACCTGGTCACTAAATCAGGGTGGTCACTAAACACTGGAATTTTAAGCAATTTTTATATGTTAAGTAGTAAAATTTTGATTTGACACGAAAATCTATCATGTAAATAAAACATTTATGGTGTATTCAAAAAATTTTTTTAATTAAAATCAAATTTATAGTAGTTTTACAGTGTCTTTTCAATGCTGTTATACTATTTAACACAGTTGCTTACCTTCAACTAAAAATAGACCTAAAACTGTGTACTTTAAAAAATCTAAAGAAATTCAGAAAACCTAGAAGAAAATTCTCAAAAACCAGTGGCCATTCTGAAAAATACAAAAAGTTTAATAACATTGACCACATGAAGTGTCATTACATAAAAATGTCATCATCATAGTTAAATAAAAGAATAACCCTTGTAACTGAACTAGATACTAAATTGACAACTTAGCTGTTGCACTTCATAATTGATAATTATTTTGTCTAATTTTTACTTAATGTATTATTGCTAGTCAAAACTTAAAATGTTGTGGTTTTAATGTTGATAATCATTAATTTGAAATATTGTATTTGAGTTGTTGAAATTTTATTAGGCGATTTAGAAGTCCCAATTTGAAATATTGAATGGTCATAATTTGAGCTGTTGGAGTTTCAATTTTTTTTAATTGTTGCGAATTAAAATACCATATTTAAACTTTTGAATTTAAATGATTAAATTTGAAATATTAAACTCATTCTTTATATACTAGTAGTTCAAGCTAGCTGACCATGTAGTTTAAAAAGCTAAAACCCAAACAGAATTATGTTCATATATTTTAGCAAATCAATTATTTGTGCAAAATAAAGAATGTTTATATACATATTTTTTTAATTTCATTGCCAGTAAGCTGTAGTACTTAAATATTTGATTTTTATTTTTATTTCAAAAGGTTAAGTTTTATTGTTTATAGTTTTTTTTTTGTTCAGGGTTGTAACGGGTCAGGCTAAATCAGTTTTTTGGCGTCAAAATAGAATAAAAATATTTTTTTTGGGTCAAAATGGCAAATGTTAGAATTTGTCAGTTTTAATTTACGAAATTCCTTAGTTTTCAAAACTTTAAAATGGTAAAAGTTAACAAAAAATCCTTTTAACTAAAATTGCAACATTTTCCTAGAAATTTACTAAAAAATCATTAAATTCCAAAGCCTTCAAATTGTAAAATTAAAAAAAAAATCCTTTAAAAAATAAAGTCAGTCTGAAATTGCAAAGTTTTCGTAGAAAAATATTGAACTATTACCCTATTTGAACAAGTAGTTGCTGTATATAGTCTTTCTAGTATTGATGATCTGTGGCAAGGACACTTTTATAGTGAAACTTTGATATATACAGGGTTGCCACTTTACCTGGAAACCTTGAAAAACCTGGAATTCAACAATTTAGGCAAAAATAACCTGGAAAAACCTGGAATTTGAGAAATTTTGCAAAAAAAACTGGAAAAACCTGGAATCTTGATCAAAAACCTGGGAAAACCTAGAATTTTTAATAATTTTAACATTTCAGTACTAAAATTTCAATTTGACACAAAAAATATATCATATAAATAAGATTATTTTGTCATTGTCAAAAAAAAATTTATTAAAAAACACATTTAAAGTAACTCTATAGCATCTTTTAAATGTTTTTGTACTATTTAACACAGTTTCTTTTATAGAATTTAACTTAAAACTAAAAATAGATCCAAAAATGTTTACTGTTAAAAACCTGGAAGAAATTTGAAAAACCTTGAAAAAATTTGAAAAAACGAGTGGCAACCCTGTATATACACAAAAATCTATTTTGCAAATTTTTAGAATTAGACTGTTTATTTTAAGTAAGTTTTAAGATCTTTATAATTAATACTTAGTTTAGTATTTTGTGACACTTGGAGATTATTTGATAAGAGGTAAGCAGTGACAAAACAAGTATACCTAGTTCAGTGCAATTTTTTAAGAATTAAGTTTATATTGTAACTAATCTAATAACTTATTATTACAGTTATTTTTTGTAAAAGTACATTTTCTGAACACAGCAGCTACTCAATAGAAAACTTATTGCTAAAAATTTAAGTCTAAATAAAAAAGAAACCTAACATAAAGTTTTAATTTTGGTTCAAAAATGTGTACTGAATAAAAAAGGCGTACTAAAATGCGTACTTGTTAAAATATGTGTACTCAAAGTACGTACTTATCAAAATATGAATACTCAGAATGCATATTTAAGGGCAATGACTGGTTTGTCTTTTTTTTTTTGACCAAAAACAACATTGAATCTTATATAAAAGCTTGAAGTACAAACTACAAGCCAATTTTTATAGAATTAAACAATCTTATTTAACTTTTAAGATACTGTAAGTTTTATAAAAAGTTTCCGATACAAACATATGAACTGCAATTTTTTGGTAATCAATTTTCTCAAAAATTTAAAAAATCACTAAAATTCTATGTTCCCTTTAGTTTTTTGAGCTAGAGACCTTATCAGGAAACGTTCCTTTTAAAAATTAAAAGACTTAGAATGTTGGAATTTTTAAAATATCAAAAAATAGAAAAATTAGATTAAAAAAACAGAAAAACAGATGGTTTTTTTTAATAAAAATATTATTTTCAACATTCTAAAAGTTCCTGCATTTAATATTTTTAAATTTTAGTTTTACACAATTTGAAGGAGATTGCTTAAAAATGAAGGAGGAGATAGATTTTTAGTAAAATGGTATTTTTTTTGCGTTTTTTGTTTGCGCTTTCCATTAGGAACCTACTGAGGTCACCAACTTTGATCGCTCATATCTCAAAAATTACTTTGAATTTTTTCAAGCGGTTAAAAATTTTTGATAGCTCAGATAAAACTCTACAAAATAAGATCAACTTGTAAAAATCAAGGTGGACCCCTATGCCCTTAACTAGAAGTGTGTACTTAAAACGCGTACCTTACATTAGTATTTATATTCTGTTAGTTATTTTTTATACATATAAAACACTAATACGTTTTGTATACTTTATATTGTCTAAGATTTGTTTAAATTTTTAAGGTTTTGCAAAACTATTCTTCCTTAAAATGAACAGTTGAACGCTTCTGTTGTTAAAATTTCAAGCTAGCCATAGTAAAATAGTTATTTTAGTTTTTTAACCAACCTTGTTTAATTATATCTTTATAATTTCATGTTTTTTATTATGTTATTTTATTTTTTATATATTCTTTAGTATAAAACAATTTCTATCTTAATAAAAATTGTATTAAAGGGGTTACATCGAAAGATATGCTAAAGAAAAAAACACTCAAAGAACTAATAAAACCATTTGAAGAAAGAAAAACTCAAATAGTTGATTTCATTGAAAATGTTTCTCAATTCACATCTAAATTACATCAAAAGTAAGCTGCATTTTGTTTTGTAATACTTCTTTAACTTAAAATTATAAGTTTGTTGTTTTGATATTAGGTGCAGTTTGTAAAATTTACTGTTTTTTACAAACTTATAAACAAATTACATAAAGGATAATATGACTTTAAGCAATTTACATAGTAAAAGTTCAGTAAGTGCCAGACATTTTTAAACGTTATTGATAATAAATTTTTAGTAAGGTTTAACAGTTTAAAACTACTTTCGATAATTTTATAGTTGCAATTTTTTAAGCAAGCTGTGTCTGCAGTCCTGGTTCAATAAACTTCTGTTAGAGTTAAGGTCATATGTGGGAAAAGGCCAACATTTATTTTTATAAAATTAACACTAGCTCTTAATAAGAGTTAATGATTAATTAATGTATAAAATTTTAGTGTATTTATAAAGAAAATAAATCATAAGTTTAATTTGAGATATTTTCCATTCTACTAAAAGTTTCAGACACAAACATTATACTGCACTATTTTTATTGTCAATTTTTTACGAAATTAAAGATTTTCTAAAAACTAGTCCAGTTTTTTTAACCGAGATACCTCAAATGTTGCGAAAAAATCCTTGAATAAAAAAAATAATATAAGTTGGAATTGTTTAAGTCTTATAAGTAAAGATTTTAGATTTAAAAATCAATAAAAAGTGCTATTATTTAATTTTAATTGTTTTTTTCAATTTAGAAAAATAGGTTTAAATGCGTTGTTTAACTACTACTAACCAACTAACTGAAAAATATTTAATAATATTATTTGAAAATTAAGAAAAATATAGATTTTTAGTAAAGTATTTTTTTTGTTTGTGCCTTCCATAAGAAACCAAATGAACTCACTGACTTTAATCCCTTACATCTCAATAGTAACTTTAAAATTTGTTAAGCCATAAAAAAAGTTAGATATTTTAGATAAAGTTCTAAAAATAAGATCGATTTGTGATAAAAGATAGATTCCCATGGCCTAAATTATACTTCTACGAAAGTTCTGACAATTTAAATTCTGATATTTCAAGCTATTTAACAAGTTATATAACTTTTTTCAAAAGGTCTTTTGTGCACCAGGTCTTAGGACTAAATGTTTTGAGCGTATTTTTATCGTTCAATAACTTATAGTATAACACAACAATTTAAAATCTGTTATTTTAAGTTCTAACTTTTAAAATTTTCACATTTTAATTTTAAAAAATTAAAACTACAACTTTTTAAATTACTACTGAAATTGTAATGATAAACCGTTTGTAGATTGACGACTACAGGTTTTCGGTTGTGACTGACTGATGAGTCCGAATAAGGACGAAACCGGTCTCAGTCTACCGAAACTTGTGGTCTGATGATCGAATTGGCGTGATCAACCCTATTGTTAAACTTGAGCTTGTCTCACGGCAAACGAAAGTCCAGGCTTCTGCTCTGCTGACTTTCGCCGATGTTTTTTGTTGATCGTACTAAAACGAGCGTGCCAGATGTCTTGCTTAGTGGACAATGTTTTAAACGTTGCACGGCAAATGACAATGCTGACGTCACTGATCATTGCTAGCAAGTGGTTGATTCATGTGAAAGCATGATAAACCGTTTGTAGATTGACGACTACAGGTTTTCGGTTGTGACTGACTGATGAGTCCTAATAAGGACGACACCGGTCTCAGTCTACCGAAACTTGTGGTCTGATGATCGAATTGGCGTGATCAACCCTATTATTACTGAAATTGTGTTGTGAAATTTAAATTGCCTAAATTTTAAATTTTTTAATCTTAAATATCGTATTTTTGAAAGTCAAAATTTAAAGTTAAAATATGTTGAAATGTCGTAACTTTACGTTATTGAAGTTCGATATTGTTGATTTTAAATGTTGTAGTTTAAATTGTAATTATGGGTTTCATGTAAATAAATAAGTTAACAATAATTAGTTAGTTTAAGTTATAAAAAGAAGTTTATGTGAGATATATTTATTTAGTTGATTTTTACTAAGCATTTTAAAATATTATTTGCTGTATTTAAAATGTTATTAAGAATTCTGAAAACAGTTTCACTCAAAAAATATTAAGACTTTTAACAATTTATAGTAACAAACTACTGGAAGTCGTAGAAATAAAAGACCCAATTGGACCAGCAGGAATTGATAAAGACCTGAATTGCATTGTAGTAAGCAAAGAAACAGAAAAGGGAGGCTTCTACGTAAATGAAGCAAGAAAAAAGCTTAAGCTTCAACCATTAAGTGTACATACTATAGGACAAGGTTTAATGTAAACCATAACATTTTTTTTTATGCATAACAAATTTTGTAAATTACAAACTGTACAGAACTTAAAGTAAAATGTTTACAAATGGCCAAATAGATATATTTTTTGAAGAAAGTGTTTACCTGTTAAATAAAAATACTAATTTTATTAGTTTCTGATACCTAGTAAAACATAACTTATAAAACTATATGAAATACAGTGCTCAATTAACAAGAGCTTAATTATTAAAATATATTTTAATGATACTTAGTAACTGTATTAAAATAGGCTTTTTTATATATATAGAACACAATTGCTTCATACTAAGACTTGTGGTAGCATTAAGTAAAGGTTTAAAGATTGTGAATTCTTGTCATATAATTTATTCAGTGATTTATCAAAAACGCTATAGAATAAAGTATTTGTCTAAGCTGTTCTTAATATCATGCTTATTAAGTATTATACACCTAATGAACTATAGTAATAAATTGATTAGTTATTCTAGTTTATATTCTGCCTACATTGTTATATGAAAAGGTTTATTGGTCAAGAAAGATGTAATGAGTGATAAAATTCTGAAAGAAAGTAAAGTAAGTTCTTCAACTCTAAGATATGAATCACTTGGAACGTACAGAAGAAGTAGAGCAAAACTGACAACTAGTAAAAAAGATGTATATTTAATCGGAGTTACTGGTGGAATAGCTTGCGGAAAATCTTCTATTTCAAGGTTGTATTTGACAATTTCATTGTTAAAGTTGTATATTTAGTTTATTTTGTTGTTAGGTTTTTATAAAACCTTTTTATTCATGTATTAATTTTTTACAAAGAAGCAAATTTGTTTATACGGTTTTTTTCTTTTAAGCTTATAAAGCGCTTATATATCAATAAAACTTTTTTTGCGTAATTTTTAAATTTAAGTTTGTTAAAACTAATGCAAGGTTAAAAGTTTAGTTAAAACTATTTCCTTTTTTACAAGTACATATTGTAAAAAATTTATATCTAGTAATAATTATTTTACAGCAAAAACTTTATCACAAATATTTTTTGTATGCTCCTTAACTGCATTTATGTTGAGAGAAAAATTTTAATTAGTTTAAAATTATATTTTATCAGGGATGCCAAAAAACCTGGAAAAACCTGAAATTTGACAATTTCGGCTAAAAAATCTGGAGTTTTTAACAATTTTAACATTTTCAGTAGTAAAATTTCGATTTGACACAAAAGTTCTATCATATAAATAAAAAAAATTTGTCATCATCAAAGTTTTTTTTTATTAAAAACACATTTGAAGTAGCTTTACAGTATCTTTTCAATGTTTTTATACTATTTAACACAGTCTTTACCTTCAATGTAACTTTAAACTAAGAATAGATAAAATAATGCGTACTTTTAAAAACCTTGAGAAAATTTTGAAAACCTAGAGAAAATTTGCCAAAAACAATTGGCAACCCTGTATTATAAACATGATTAAGTGTATTATACAAACTTACAATAATATTTTATATTTTTAAGACCTTTTTTTTCATTATTTTTGAACTGCAATTAAATATCTACAGAATTTTAAGAACATATTTAAATCTTAAGCCACTTATCTATGAGTAAGCATAAGTATAATCACTGTATATTGATATGAAGAACAACTTTAATATCATTACAATTTTGATAATAACATGAGTATAAAAATACTTTCTTTCTTTTTTTGTAACATCAGCCATCAATGTATGAAATTCATTAAAGCATATATAGTACAAAGTTTAACTTACACAACTACCCAGAAGTTTTTTAATTTGTTTTAAAAAATTTGACAAATCGTCCTTGAGTACCACACTTATTCAAAAGCATTTTTTATGATGAATAGAGATTTACGAATGTTTTGATGATGCATTATTACAAAATATCTTTACATTAACCAAAGACATTTTAAAACAGGCAGCTTGAACAACTGGGAGCGCATGTTGTCGACTGCGACAAACTGGGCCATCAAGCTTACTTGCCCAACACGTGTACTTTTAATAAGATTGTGGATCATTTCGGCCGTGAGGTTGTAGGACACGATGGCAATATAAACCGCAAGGTTCTTGGACCTAAAGTCTTCACGGACAAAAAAGAACTGGAAAAGCTCAATTCGATTGTGTGGCCGGAAATAAACAGACTCGCCATGTTGGAAGTTGACAAAGCGGTCCGGATGAAGAAGTCTGCCGAACTACCTGTTGTATGCGTACTAGATGCTGCAGTTCTTATAGAAGTAGTTTATTAATAAAACGTTTGCAATATTATTTTTTATACTAACTGGTACACAGTTTAGTTTGTAACTGTGTTAAAATTTAATTAAAATCCTTTGGTTAGAGGTGGAAAACTTATATAGTCGCCGAGCCAGATCTACCAAAAAAACTCTTTCACTAGCTGGACTATTAATTTGCTGGCACCGTAATTTTTAAATACTTTAAAAAAATGTCTAAAAGCAAAAATGTAGTGTAGTCATCGACTAATAAGAATTACTGTGTACTTAAAATCAAATTTTGAACCCAATTGATAATATTTGTGATAAGAAAGCTCTTTTTTTTTGTTAAGCACAAGTTGTTTCTAAGCTTAAAAACACGTAGCGGGTCAGAGATTTCTGCTCAGCAGGATGGATCCTGCTCAGGGGCCATATGTTGCCCATCTCTTCTCTTAATAATTTTGTCAACTTTTAAAGTTACATAAGTTTCACGTTAAAACATCTTTAAGCTGTAATTTACCCGTATAGCACAATTAAAAATAAAAAAACTTCTTTTATATGTGATCTGAAAAACAAAACTAGTATGAATAATATTTTTCCTAATGTAAGACATAGTTTTGTTTATTTTATTTTACATAGTATTGATGAGTCTAGAACAGGAATTCTAAAATTTGGTAATATCGCCTTGGTGGGCGATATTGACTATCAGTAGGCAAAAACTAGTAAGTTGCCGAATAGTAAACAGGTTATTAACTGGTAAATGGAAAATAAGCAACAAAAAGGAGCGATTATTTTTAAATTTTTGTTAAATGGGTGATTATGAAAACGAGTTTGGATAAATCTAGTCTATAAAATCATTAAGCTATATTTTTCTGTAAAATAGGTTGTCAAAAAACTACTTAATAAAACTATAGTTTACAAAACTGTTTATAAACTATTTAAAATTTCAGTTTTAGATTACAAAACTTAAGATACCAGCAATAACTTCTTAACTAAAAAACTTACAAGTATGATCATCACTCACAACACACATAGGCGGGTTGGCATGAATTCACTGACGAGGTTTGGGTTGCCATAATTCCCCCGGAAGAAGCAGTGAGGCGTGTCGTTGAACGCGACAGCAGAAAAGTGGCTGATGCTGAAAGCATTGTGGCCTCGCAACTGACAAATGAAGAACGAGTTTCGCACGCGCATGTCGTTTTGTCGACCATGTGGCGGTATGAAGACACAAGCAAGCAGGTATTTTCATTTTCAATCAATTGCGTTTTAGAAATTTCGAAGCTTTTACAAATTTGTTATCATTTTTTCTTGTTTGTACAATTTTGTTTAAGTTTCGAGGTTTTATATTTTTGCCATCTGAACTAAAGTATCGATGTTATTGCATCGTAAAGTTCTTTTCTTGTTTCTTAAAGCAATCTACTTAGTTATACAACTTATAAATTTAAAGATTTTGGTTAAAATATATAGTTGTAAAGCTTTGGGTTATGTTTATAATCTTTTTTTATATAAAGTTTGATAATATGCAAAACTAATGTTCAAACACTTTAATAAAGTTAATGTAACTCTGCTCAATTTCAAAAACTTTAAAGAGCATCAGATAAATTATTCAGCAATTCTAAGTTTGTTTCAAAATATAAAAACAAAGAATGTAGAAAAGAAAATGACATAAATGAAGTATAAATAGAGTCTAACAACGAGAACAAAGTATATATAGGACTAACAGAAAACAAAATCAAAAAAAAAAGAATTGCTGGGTATAAACAACATTTAAGATTGACCCAGATTAAAAGAACCATCTAAAATATAAGAATTTAACCGAACTATCTAAATAAGTTCACAAATAAAATAAAAGAATATGAATATGAGATCTTTTTGAGAATGATCAAACAAACCCGAAAAACCAGACAAGGAAAAGACATCTGCAAGCTACGTATAGCAGAGGCCCTAGAAATTATAGAGAAGAAAAGGAACTGTATCAACAGAAGAAACGCAATCATGAATACCTGTAGACATCAAGCAAAATACCTACTTAATATCTAGAAAAAACATAAGCAAAGTTCTTTAGATAACTTGGAATGTCTGTTGTACTTATTTATATATTTTGTACCAAAATTTTCTTTTTCTATATATAAAACGTACTTTCCGTTAAAGTTTTTATTCAGTAAGTTTTTACAATGAAATTTTGTTTACATATTTTACTAATTTCTTTTACTTTTAACTAGGTTTTCTAAAGCAAACTAATTAAATTTGCTTAAAAACAACTAACACGTCCAATTATTTTTTAATTTTCAATATGTATTGCCGTATGTAGTGATTTTGCAAGTTTATTTTGACTGAAGAGCACTATTAGTATTACCACTGCGAAACTCTAGTTTAGAAATAAAATTAGAATCACTGAATCGTTTATAAAATGCAAAACTAAATTTAACTTATTTTTATTTAGTCATTTTTAACATCAGTTATCATTTTGTAATAGTTATTTAGAAAGAGCACTTTAAATTTAACAACTAGTTTTGTAAGTTTCTTAGAAATAACACTGAAATTAAACTATAGAATTTTTATTACAAGGTAGTATGAGTAACTGTACTATGAACAGTAAAAAGTCATCCATGTTTTTTAAACTGATGCTCTTTCTAAACATATGACATACGTAATAAACATCAATTAAAAAAGTAAAAACTATTTGCTGTATTTTATCTAGATTGAAAAAGCTTGGGAACTATTGCAACAAAGAATCAGGAGCATTTACAAGAAATCTACGTTATAGCTTTAATTTTTTTTTACTATAAGTATTGTCACAATATTGTTTTATGTATTTGTAATGATTTTTTTTAAGACTTGAAGTTGTTTTGTTTAATTTTACAGCTTTTAGTTAACATAAACGGTTTTGTGATGGAAGTTTTCGAAAATTATTAAGTGAAATTTAAAAACTTTATAATTACTAAGTACTTAAATAGTAAAAAATATTTAAATAAGAGGTAAAACAAGTTTTTTTAGTATTTAAAATATTATTGATTCTAGTTTTATACACTTTTTTACATATTCTTATTTATACAAAATCACTGATTTAGTTTTATTTATATTTACAAATGCAATGATGTTTAAAACTGCAATTTTCCTTTCTTAGTTTTCAAATAAGCAAATATAATATAAATCTAAATAATCAGATCATATGCATTTATTGTTTTTAGCTTTATCAAAAGCTGCTTTTACAATTTTTCAGTACCTTGTTGAAGTATTATTTATCTCTATAACTTGATTGTCCGCAATTGTAAAACACAGTTTTAATTTCACACTTAGTTTCTGAATACAAACTACCTTTACATTAGACTTAAACTTAATTATAAAAGAAGTAAAGTTAAAGTATCGATTTTATTAATTATTATTATAGACTTTCTTTCAATAAATTTATAGTTTAAAAAAATTCCACAATGACATACTATTTTACGACAAGTTTTGTTTATGTATAGAAATATAATAATCAAGAATAGTAAAAAGTTAAATTTAATCTTAGTAAATTATGTAATTAAGAATTTCAAAAATTTTAAACCATAATTAACATTTTATTTTTTTTATATAAACTTTAAACAGTCAAATCTTCAAAAGCTTTAAAAAAATTTTATTGGGATATTATACATAATCTGTAGTAAGTTTTAATTGAGAGAAAAAAATTCTAGGGTTAAGTTGTATGGGTACAAATTAATGATGAAATGAAAAGTTTTAATATTTATATATCTCTAATAGTAGGCTTTGAAAAATACAAATGTATTAGGATTTGTGATGGGGATTTATTTGTTAGATTTACTAAGAAAAATGTTATAGATTAGCGCTAAAACACAAATGTATAAATCCAACGAAGTAATTGCGTTAAATAAAAAAAAAAGCATATATGAATTTTTAAGTTAATAATTCTTTTTTATTTCCTCTACTATAAACCTTTTAAATTCTACACGTTTAATTCATTATATCTCTAAAGTTACGGCTATTTTTGTTTGGCAGCCAAATGTAAGTGGTAGCTGAAACATTTTTTTATTAACTATTTAAATTAGTTATTAAAAACAAAATGTCTTTGAATTAAACTCTAAAATTTAGTAAAGTTTTTAGAAACATAAGCGTTTTTCTTTTTTAACCAATGCTATAATTATTTGACAATGCTATAAATTTAAAATTTTCACACAAAAGATTCTGTTTCTAACTAATTTTCAGATTGTTTTAATCTAGATCATTAATGGAAACTGCGTTCAGCAAAGCATAAATTTACGGCCCGCGTTTTTTTAAACACCAGGAAAATGTGGTTGAGTTTTATTTTTATTGCTTATTTTAATACTATTTTGGTTTAGAATATTACTACTTTATCGATTACGACAGTTTTTCTAACTAACCGTAGCCCGGAAAACTTTTTCCTTTACAGTACGGCCCACAATATTTTTTTAAGGGAAGTTTACCCGAAACTCACAACAGGTTATCAACTAATGGTCTAAGTTTTTATTATTTTCATCAAATTAAACTAGGAATCTATTTGAAATATGTATACTTTGTTAGATAAGTTTTGTTAAACTAATATACTATTATTTTAATGATTCTTTTTTTAGTTATTAGTTTCGCAAAATTTCAAAACAATCTAAGTTATAATGTATGGTTATTATACAGTTTAAAACTTTTTTTTAAGTTTTTTTTTATTTATTACTTTTGATAAATTAGTTAACAAAAGCAAAACTAGTTTATTTGTTAAACAACTAATTTTCACAAAGGTAAACTAAAAAACATAGGAAATTCTATGTTAAATTTCCCTTACATATTAACTAAATTGTGCTTTATTTTATTCTAGTTGGTATGTAACTAGTTTATTTTATTTGAAAGCAGGGGTTGGAGGCCTTCGGCCCTTCATGTAAGTTTGTTTAGCTTGCAACTTAATTTTTACCAATAATTGTAATCAAAAAGAAATCTAAAACAACTTTTAAAGCATCGAGTTTAAATCTGCAAAATCGTTCCGTTCAATTAGACTGAGAGTATCTACTATCAGCAGTGTTAACCTAAATTTTGTGTTAACGAATATTGCACTGTACTTACATTTGTTTTATTTTTTGAGATTTGATAAGTAGCGATTTATGTAAGCAAGGGTACGGGTATAAAGTATAGTTGAAATAAGTACATTTATAATAAAACAAAGTATTTTTTATGATAAAAAAATACTATGGATGTGGTTTATAAACAAATTTTAGTATAAATTTAAGAGAACTACTTTAACTTCAAACTTTTTCTACAATAACGACTATTTTTGTAATCCTAACTTTATTTTTTTTAAATACACTCATTATTTTTTTAATCGAAGACTGCTTCTTTTGAAATCTAAATTCATATAACCAATACAAATGGTAATCTTGCTCTTCTGTGTAAAACTGTAATAAATATGTATTTTTTCATTATATAACAATTTTTTTTAAACAGCAATCTTCTTCAAGTGAAGTTAAACCTTAAAAACGAATAGTCGTGAAAAATTGTTTACAGTTAGTAGTAAAGAAGTTCAGTTGTTTAATTTCTTTTTTGTTTTTATTTATATATATTATAAGCTTAATAACTTTGAAGCTTAAGGCTTGTGATATAAAACTTAAACATTTTTTTGACTTCTGCTTTCAAAAGACTCGTGTGTTTTTAAGACTAAACGGTTGTGAGATAAAATTATAAAACTAGTTTTAGTAAAAATTCAGCTCTATGGTTAATTACTTAGAAATAGGCTGTATAAAAAAAGTTAAAAATTTAAAGTTTTCACCTAAACGAAATTCAAAATAGTATGCTTAAGCAGACTTTGTTATGAAAAGTAGAGAAAGTTTTTTTTATTTAAAGTTCCGTTAATAAAAAATATATATCCAAAAATTCCACAATTTTGTTATTATAGGAAGCTTTAAGTTAACAGAAATTGTCTTTAATGACTCGGCAGCCTAATTAAGTAAATTACCATTTATACTAGGAGAAATCACTTCATTAATTCTTTAAAAGAAGTTTACGTAAGCTCGAGAGTTTTTGAGCTCTAAATTTAGTTAAAAACGCAAATATTAGATAAATCATTTTCAATGTTAATAAGAGATTTTTATCCTCTAGGTAGAACGATATAAATACAGTTTTAATCTTAGATTGCTAAGGTTTTGAAAAAAAAATGTTAAATGTATTTACGTGTCTTTCACCACAAAGTGTTGCTGTTTTTGCTTTCAAATTTCAACCACCTAGCAAAAAAAAAAAGCGGTTAAAAGGGATTTTCACGTATTTTCAATTTCTTATAGAGATTTATAAGATAATGGGAACCATGTATACTTAATAATAAAAATAAGTACTATATAGCAAGAAGCTGGTAAAAAAATGGCAATTGAACTTTTGAATACCTAATGAATTTATTCTTTCAAGAATTTATTTTACAAACTAAGTTTCGGTCAAAGACCTCGTCAGTGCTTAAATAAATCTAAAAAAGATATGTGACAGTCATGGAATCATTAAGTATTTATTATTCCACGTCTTTTTAGATTCATTTTTGCACTGACGAGGTATTTGACCGAAACTTAGTTTTTTTAAAACAGAAACATATAATTCTATTGAATACTTAATTTAATGTTCTTAAGTTTAGTAGAATTTTAATTTATATAATTAAACATTACCAATTATTTACTTACAATTTGTTAAAACATTAAGTAAATTTTTTTTTGTGTAAATTTAATTTTACTAGTAAAAAGTTAAGGTTTGTTTTAAAATTACTAATAGTACAACTGAAGCACAAAGTTTTAGTTTAAACCAGGGGCGTGTTTTGACTGGTTTCCTGTTTCCTAGGAACCCCATGAAAAAAAAAGAATTTTAAAATATCACTAAAAACGTTTTTTATTGACTTTGTCTTGGTTATTAAATAAACTTTGAATAATGAATGTTGAATGTATAACACTAAAAGATTAAAAAGTTTCCTTAACAAAAAATGCTCTTTTTTTCCCTGCTGAAATAGATTTTGAATAAAATTTCAATTGTGATGTCATAATAGGTAAAAGTTTTAAAGTAGCATTTTCTTTCTAGGAAACTTTTACTAAGATACTCTTAATTCCAACTTTAAGTTGTTACTTAGTCATTAGTGTAAATAACTCTTGATACAGTATTGTTTTTGAACTAGTAAGTACAATTTAACTTAAAAAATGTCCAATATAATAACTTAAATTTTATTTTACTTATTTGGTTGTATATAATAATGTTGTGTGAAGCTTTTGTACTTTAAAATTTATATTTGTTGTTTAAGTGTCAACCAACTGGGTTTAAACCTTGAAAAGTTCAATTTATTCTTGTATCATTTAATGGTATTTTAGTATTTTTTTATTTAAGTTGTTTTATTTTTGTATATCTGTTGGCCACAACGTTAATTCTTGATTTTTTAAAGTTCTTAATTTAGAGAGATTTCAAAATTATTATTAGAATTCCTGCACCATCAGGCAAACATTTAGTTATAGTTTTAAGATTTTTTAATTTAGTTTTAAAAGTCTAAACATTTTTGGTAATTACCTAGGATGATGTCGCACCAATATCAAGCTGAAATTATATTGTGTTTAATATATTTTTAAACCATAATTTTAGGCTTAAAACCAATATTTTAAGCCTTGTATGATTGTTCTAAAATTATACTTTGTTTTAAACAAGCTATATAAATACATAGTTAGAATTAAATTCAATTGTTTTTTAAATAAAATAATTAACTTATTTTATTTTACAGTATAGTAATGTATATAAGTTATTGTATCATTTGCTTTATTTTGAAATAAAAGCAATTAAATATTTAAGTTTTATTGGTTTATGATAAATAACTTCTATTTATGTATTTATAAAATTTAACTTTTTAGCCTATAACTATGGTAAAAGAGATTACTTAAAAAAATTTACAATATTGAATTTAATATAACTTTTGCCTGATATCGGTGCGACATCATCCTAGGCAATTACCCATTTTTTTAGTGAAATTTAAATTTTTATAGATTAAATTACTTGAAAAAATGTTTTTATTATAAATATATTTTTTTCCGGCTCTTTTAGTTTTAATATATCTAAATTAAATACAGTATAATAAATAAAAATATATAATATTTTCCCATTACTACTTATACTTTATTTATTTCTAAGCAGAAAAAAGCATTTTAAACACAGAGTTTTTCGGCTAAATATTGCGTACTTAACTGGCAGTGCATACCTAAGAAATGCGTACTTAAGCGGGAAATTAAGAACAAAAAAAATTGTGAACCCCCTTTTGAAAAAATTCTAGACACGCCCCTGGTTTAAACACATTTAAAGCTTGTTAACTTTTAGTTTACATGTTGCATAGTTCGTTTTTTTATTTTTAAACATAATAGTAAACATTTTATATAAGAAAGAGTCGTGCAAAATCACTTTCGTGTTTAAGTGTCACTCTGAACTAAAGTGTAAATATGTTCTGAAGTGTCACTATGTGCTGAAGTAAGACTTTGTGCTAAAGTTTCACTCCGTGCTTTTCTGACCGGTTCCCATTAACAAGGTATGCAAACGAAAAAGCTGCATTCGTAAAAAGAATATGTTATTTTATTTATAGATATTTTTCTTAACTCTGTAAATTTAACTTAAATTTAATTTTTAAACAAGTTTCAAGTATAAACTACTAGTACTAAGCATAAAATAAGTTATATAAAGTTAATAACATAATAAACAAGAAAAAAACAAGTATTTCTTTACAAAAGTTTATTTTATACAACGCAGCTTTAAACTTTCTAAATAAAACTTAGTTTTAAAGTTTAAACGGCTTCAACAAAATAATTGAAGAATAATACTTTAAAATTAAATTTTTATATAAATAACTATTAGAAAGATAAACGTTTGTTAAATTATTTCTTACTGTTTTCTTTTTAATGTACATATTAGTCAAGTAAATCTAAGCAATACCGGAAACTATTTAATTATATTGTTAAAGAAACTTTTTTTTAATTTGTAGTCAGAATTTTGAAATAAATTTAATAATCACAGCAAAATATACTCTAAAAAAACGAAACTAAATACTAAATTGTTACCTGAACTTTATACTTACATCTATATTAAACTTGGGTATTACCAAGTTTTTTTATATAGATCAAGAAATTTTATTTTCAAACATTATTTTCATTAAATATCCTAATTTAATTATCTAACACCAAAAAAAAATACGAAGTCATCTAAAAGATAAGCAAAAATATTACAAAGAAAAAATTATAACACCACAAATTTATCCTAAAAAATGTAATTTAAGTAGTTTTATTATAAAGTCTTTAAAAAATTTTCATAATCAACAATACCACATTTCAAGAATTCAACAAACTGTTCATCAGTACAGCAAAAAAATTTAGCCGGGAATATGTAATTAGGTAGTTTGCTGTTGTATTGTGCTAAACCTTTACTTTGTAAGAATTTATGTCTATACTCACAAGTCTGCAAATTAAATAATGTTTACCAGAATATGTTTAGAAAACTAAAAATTATCTACTTTAAAACTATTCAAAACCTATTTTTTATACGTGCAACTAAAAGTATGTATAAAAACTCATACTATTTAGTAAAAAACTAATAACATCAATCATTTTTCTTAAGATTATCAGTACGGGGTTACATTTGTGATAAGTGAAATAGAGACAATTAAACTCCTCATATTATTTTTGAAGGGGTTAAATCTCAAAAAATTACTTAGAATTATTAAAAAAAAATTATAAATGTTGTATGTTGTTTTAGTTTTTAATTTACAAAACACTACTTTTAAAAGATATATTTCACAAAATTTTAGACTTATTATTTGTCATGGACAAGACGTTAAAAGGAACCCGTGGTGTGCGACTCGATAACTGAAAGGTTTTTTTGTGCACCAGGTCCTAGGGCTAAATATTTTGAGCGCTTTTTTAGTCGTTTAATAAACTATATATATTATAATTATAAATTTCGGAGTTTAAATTATCAGAATTTGAATCATCGGCACCCAATCACAACGTTTAACATTTTTGTAAAATATATTAATATACAACTTTTTATTTTTTAAAACTTACTTTCAATCTATTTTCAAATATTTTATTGTTGTTTATAATTTCATCTTCATCAAGACCTAAAGATCTCTTCATAAATAAGTATTTCATCTCAAGATCCTTAGTGTCTAAAAATATCAGAACTTCAAAAAATAAATAAAAATGTATACTAAGAGAAAATTATTAATGCATAAGAACTTTTTATAAAGTTAATACTGTAAATTAATTGTTAGTTAAGATAAAGTATATATATCAACATTTAATGTAAACAAACTCGAACAAATATTCTACTTTAACCATAATTATTTACAAACTACTAGCTTATTAGTTATATCAATGATTTTTCAAATATTAGTAATTAAATTAAAAATATGGTAGTACACAGAATTTTAAAACCGTAACTTTTAAAAACTAATTTTTCATAACGAAACTAAAGCTTTTTGTGTTATCGCTACAATGTACCTACATCATCGGTTATCAAAGCTGGGGATCAAAGCCAAAATAACTTGACAGTAAACAAACGGATATCAAAAACCAAACAGAAATGCCATAGTTAGAGACCTAAACGGCATCAATATAATACTAAATCTTCAATAATATCAATGTTTTTGTGATGTTTGTTTATTTTTTTAATCTGTTAAGTAGAAACTTTTATATTCTTATTGTTCTTTATTTAAACTTTTACAGCGCTTCAATTCTTATTTCAAGATTTATTTACAAATGCTTCAACCCTCTGTTTTTAAGCAGACAACAAAAAACTACCACCCTTTTCATTGTCTTTTTGGATGAGCAAATAGGTACAACTTTTCAATTATTACTACAGTCGACAAGCACAAAGATGTCTTCTATACTAAATCAGTTACCAGCTGATTACTTTTTAAAAGTTATCAAACAATATCTCAAGACTACAAAGAACTAAACTAAAAAGCTTAAGTTGTTTTTCAAATAGTCCACAACAGTTTTGGCGGTTAGGTATCAAGAGTCACTTTTGCACGAGTGTTTAATTTTGCACTAATTTTGTTTAAATTTATTGTACAGTAACCTCTCGGATCTTTACGCACTCGTGACGTTACGCACTCTCGTTTAGTTACGCATTTCAGAATTCTATAAAATTCAGAAATAAAAATTTTATTTTTTTTTAATAATGCACAAATTAGGTTTAATGTATATTTTTAGATTAAATATGTTTTAGAATGCTAACACACCTCTCTATATCTTTACACTTTGTAAATTTATGTTCCTTGACTAATTGATAAACATTTAGTTATACCTCAGTATCTGAGATTTTGTTAACAATAAGAGATTAAATCAAAATTCTGAAATAAACATGACTGTGTTGAATAACGAAAGTATAATAAAATAATGAGAGTTTAAAACACAGCAGTCTTGTCCTATGTATTAATAAACACCATTTTATAGTTGTAAAGAAATACTTAATTATAAATTGAATTTGCTAAGTAGAATAGAATATAAATGTCACATATAAATAAAGATAATTTCTACTTATTACTAAAGTAGTAAAATTATTTCTACTCGTATTATCATTATTTTATGGAAATTCAAATCCTTTTTTTTTATATATGTATAGTTTTATCTGTTGTTTTCATATTTATAAATGAAGTAAACAAATAGTTAAAAGTGGGAAAGTGCCCATTCTGCTTTTAAATAGAAGCAGTATTAAAAAACAGCCATTATAGTGAGTATATTTGATACCTCTCGTTTCTTTACGATCTCTCATATCTTTACGCACTTTTTCTGTAGACACAATGTGCGTAAATAAGCGAGAGGTTACTGTATTCATATTTTAAATTTAGACTAATTTTTATTTAAGTTTGGTTTTTTATTATTAAGTTTAATAATTCTATTACAGTTTTATGCTAATTATAACTTTAATTTAATATAATACATCCGTACAAAAATGATTCTTTGTGCAAAATTGACCTTCTGCAAGAGGCATACATTATTTTATAGCTTTCATAAAGAATTTATATAAGAACTTAATAAGCTATAAAAATAAAGATTCTATAATTTTTACGACGTTTTCGCAAATAAATAAACAACATTTTTGTTTTTATTTGAAGGAGTAAAATTTCGTTGAATGCGTAAACATTAGCGTTTGTCTTTCAAATACGCGTTAGTTTTTAAACTCGCATGACCACAGGGTTCGTGCGCGAAATTTTTTTCATTTAGCTTTACTGAGATTAATTTAGCCTGACATCTTTTCAAAGTGAAAAAATACCCTTTAGAAGTCCTTTTAGGTATTGGTGGGTCTTGATTAGTACTATTGTAGTATCCGACTTTAACCAGCTTTATCTCAAAAATATTTTGAGCTTTAAAAATCTGCAAAAAGCAACTCATAGCTTAGTTACAACTCAATAAAATAAGACTAAATTGTCAAAAAGGTGATTGACCCTTCCCATATGCCCTTAACATAACAAATTCAGTGATAATTGTTAAAATAAGTGTTATATCCAATCTATTACTAGTGTACAAATTTAATATATATTACTAAACACAAGTGTTCAATTTAATTAAGCACTAAGTATTAATTACAGGGTTGCCACTCGTTTTTCAATTTTTTTTCCAGGTTTTTCAAATTTCTTCCAGGTTTTTAAAAGTACATATTTTTGGGTCTATTTTTAGTCTAAAGTTAAGTTTAAGGTAAGAAATTGTGTTGAATAGTATAAAATATTGAAAAGAAACTGTTAAGCTACTTTGAATATGTTTTTAATAAAAAAAAAGTTCACGATGACAAATCTTTTTTATTTGTATTATAGATTTTTTGGGTTAACATCGAAATTTTACTACTGAACATGTGAAAATTGTTAAAATTCCTGGTTTTTTTCAAAATTTCCCAAATTCCAGTTTTTTTTGCCTAAATTGTCAAATTCCAGGTTTTTCCAGGTAAAGTGGCAACCCTGTAAGTAATAACATTATAACCAGAAGATTTATAACAAAACGACGTGCATTGTCAAGTTTTATTAAAGTTTAAAATGAAACGCTTAAACGAGTATTAAAATAAGTAAAAATGTTTATTATATAGTATTTTGGCTAATACTTAAAATTGATAGATATTTATAAATCCTAAACTCTTAATAATACAGTGATTGTTGATGTCATATCAGGTTTAAAAAGCTTACACTTAAATTGAAAAAAAAAACCTTTAATATTTTGTTCTTGTAAAGAAAAATTAATTTTACCTAAAATTTGTACACCCACAAGACTTAATACTTATATCTTAAAGCTAGGTTTTATTTTTATGAATATCTCTAATAGCTTTAAACAAACAGTAAAATATATGAACAAACTGCTATGAGTTTTAATCTAAAAAGTATTTGGTATAAAGCCTTTAAATTAGAAATTAAAACAGTTCAACCAACTAAGCTATGAAATACATAGCTGATGTAAACAAATTCAAACAAAGATCTAAGTTGTTAAACTAAACTGTAATGTTTAAACTGTAGTTTTTTATGAATTTTCATAATTATGACGTATAAAATCTACTCAAAATAAAATAATGATAATTATTAAATTTTTTTTAGAGATTCAACAAAAGGTTTTAAGCATTTATTTTTACAAATACTGACTGATTTTGTCTTTAATAACTAAATGTTATTTAGAAATAAACTCACATCTCAATTTGATCTTAGAAATATTTCTCAATTTTTTTTTATCAAAATTTTGAAGGATTTAAACTGAGAAAAACTGAGATTCTCAAACTTTTAATAAAAAAACTGATTTAGCCTGACGTTTGTCAACTTTTTCAAAAAAAAACTGATTTAGCCTGACGCGCACGAACCCTGTGATCAACACATCAACAAGGTAAATTCAACGATTTCAAGAATATTGAGCATCTAATATCATGCAACTAGTTTCAAGCATCAAGAATATCAAATAGCGAGCATCAATTCGTCTACTAAACTGTTGATATTTTCTAGAACTTTACGATTGTTAATGCTGAACATAGTTTTAACTTAAGTAGTGATTTAAAACAGTTTCTTTCTTTGGATTTAATGATGATCATTTCATAATAAAGTAAATTGCATTGATTCTTAGTGTGTTTTAATTTATAATTAGGAATATTTACTTTAAGCAAGACCAATATTTGTAATTTTAGCATTGTAAGCTTCTCGTGAGTAAGGCAGTCAGTTTAGCTTAAGTGCTTGGAGACCATGTATTTAAGACCTAACAACCAAGTAACCTTATAAACGTAACCAGTCATAGATCTAACATAATCTGTGGTTATAACTTATTCCTAGTTAAAACAATAGAACTTCAACAAATATTGGCTATAATATAAAAGTTTGAAGTATAAACTGTAAGTAATTTTTATATGATATAAACAATTGAATTAACTCTTGATTGATATACGTTTTGTAAGAAGTTTTCAATATGCATCGACCTAAACTATTATGTTGTGAATTATGACGAAAATTTAATATTTGTTTGAAATATATGTACTTATTCGGTTTTAATCTAAAGACCTCAAATTTTCAGCATTCATCACTTAAATATTGTAAGTTTACCTTGTCGAAAATTTTAATCAAAAAAACTTCTGATTAAAAAATCAAATAAATAATAATTTAATAAAAACTAATTCAGATAATGATTAAAATATAAGTAGAGGACAAAGTGTACAGTGTAAAAGGGTTTTGCTAAAAATTGAAGGACTATATTTATAGCATTTTTATTTTTTTAATTTGTGCCTTCCATAAAGAACCTAAAATTATTTTCATCAAATTTTATCCCTTATATCTGGTAACTACTTTAAATCTTTTTCAAGCGGTTAAAAGTCTATGATAGCTAAGATAAACATCTACAAATCAAGAACTTATTTTGTTAATAAAATTTTTCAAATTATTAAACTAAGTAGTACGTTTTAGCCACAAGTTAAACTTAAAGCTTTGTCTCCATTAACTATTGAGTATTTAGGATAACAAGTAGTTTTAAACTACTAAAATTATATGTTTTACTAATTGGGTCAAATTTGATTAAGTATTACTTTTATTAATAGTTCAGGTTTGATACACTGAACTATAGTTATAAACTGTTTTATATAACTATTTTATTATCACTGTAATTAAAAGCGACAATAATATATTAAACATTTGTGTAAAAATTAAACACATGCAACTTTGCTGTTCAAAACGTAACACATCAAAAGTTTTAATCAGTAAAAGTTTATTTAAATAAACATGATAGTAAATCAAATATAACTTAAGTCTAAAAAAATTACAATAAAACTTAACATTAGTTTTGTAAAAAAAAATCATAATTTACAATTAAAAATAGAATAGAGTTAAGAACTTGAAAATACCTGAAATAAAAAGTTTGGGATTTTCGACTAAAAATGTTTTAATTTGTGAATGACTGAAACCAAAAATTCTTTCAACTACTTGACCATTCAAATATAGTGACATTGTTGACTTCAAAATTAAGTTTGGACATCTGTTTATAATATATGTGATCAGTTTAAACATAACAATGTTTATTATAAGCAAAGTAAGCCCTTTAATCTAAAAAATTACTTTAATAATAAATAAAAATTATCCTATAGTTATAAACCATAAGTTTTAAAATTAAACACCTCGCCATAGGAGGAATCCTTTTTTTTTTTTACAAAAATCAACATCAGCTCTTACTTTCAAGTTAAAATTTAAAACTATAAGATACTTTAATTGAACTAAAAAAATAATTAACTTATGAGATACAATCAGTTTTGTAGGAAGTTTTTAATAGAAACGTATAGAAATAAACTCATAGCTGATTTTTTAAATTATTTTTTTTTCGAATCTACCAAAAATTGTTCCCCTCCTACATTTTTAAATAAATTATAACTTTATAGGTTTTAAATGTACATTTAAACATTGAAAAAAACACATAATAGTTAATAGATTTAAATAAATTGCTTTCCATGAACGAAAATATTTTTTTCAGTTGTTTGTTTATATATGAAAAAACAGTTATACACTAAATAATCCGTTTTGTACAAGTTTTTAATAAACTATTTGAGATTGGAATTAGCAAATTTAAATACGTTTTCTCGAAAACTGTAGAAGAAGATATATTTATAGTGAAGTAATTATTTTTTGCCTACTTTATTTAGCATCTTCGATATGAACCTATCGAGCTCTCCAACTTTGATCGCTTAGATCTTAAAAGTCATTTAGAATTAAAAAGAAAACTGTAAAATATAACCAATAGTTTAGTTATTAAGGAAAAATGACGATTTACGTCCCTATGGCTTCTTAACAAATATTTAAAATAACCTTAAATTGACCCAATACCCAGTGACAAAATATTTTTTTGTAAAATCACAAACTGTTTTTCCTTGAAACACTACAATAGTTTATAAGAAATAAACAGGCTTTTTAACTAATTACTATAGGGTTACACTTTTTACAATATATATCATTATATATATTTTATATTTAATAATATATAATATAATAGTTAAAAATTCAGCTTAAGTGACCAAACACTAGACTGAGTGTTAAAAATTTAAAAAGTAAAACAATTAAAAAACAAAAAAAAAACGTTAATCTATCTTAAAAACCTAAAACTACCAAAACTATAAAAAAAATTATTAGCAAAAAGGCATTTTTCAAAAAAATATTTAAAGTCATAAAAACTAGCCTGAGCTTTTTACAAAAGTTCAAACTAACCTGAGTGTGCTTTTAACCATTTTAAACTAACCCTACTATTAACTAATTAATAAATCTTGTTTTATATTCAACCACTTTAAAGTTAATTTTATGATTTTCTTTAACAACTTTTCTTTCCCCTTTTTCAATTTAGATAATGAGCTTAAACAATATAAAACATTTTTAACAATATCAAATTAATTAAGTAGATGTGATTTTTAAATTATAACCTTTGATAATATAAGTTTTAAGCACATAGCAACAACTAGGTGTATTCAAGCTCTTCCTTTATTTTTCATACTAAAAACTTAAACAGATACAAAAAATTAAAATACTTAAGGGCATAGGGGGTCCGACATTTTTTTTTACTAAAAATAACATTGTATCTTATATGAAAGCTTAAAGTACAAACTAAACTACAAGCCAGCTTTTATAGAATTTTAAAATGTTATTTAACTTTTGAGATATTGTAATTTTTATAAAAAGTTTTCGATACAAACGTATGGACCACAAATTTTTTAAGGTCAGTTTTCTCGGATATTTAAAAATCACTAAAAACCTATATTCTCCTTCATTTTTTTAACTAGAGCCTCCAACTTTCAGGAAACGTTCCTCTTGAAATTTAGAGGACTTAGAATGATGGAATTTTGAAAACATTAAAAAATAAAAATTATAGATAGAAAAAACAAAAAAAATAGGTGGTTTTTTTTAATAAAAAATTTATTTTTCAAAATTAAAAAAATTTTTGCAATCAATTTTTTTGAAATTTAATAAAAATAATACACTTTCTGTGAAAATTTGAAGAAGATTGCTTAAAAAATGAAGGAGGAGATAGATTTTTAATGAAATGGTCTTTTTTCGCATTTTTAGTTTGCGCCTTCTATAAGGAACCTATTGAGGTCACCGACTTTGATCGCTCATATCTCAAAAAATACTTTGAATTTTTTCAAGCGATTAAAAATGTCTGATAGCTCAGATAAAACTCTATGAAATAAAATCAACTTGTAAAAATCAACTGCAAAAAAACATATGAATTTCAATTAATTTTATGTATTAATTTGTTATGAATAAGGATTTTTATTTCTTATTAAGCATTTACAAATTAACATATTACTATATTTCTCTATTATTTTGTATTTTTAGCTGTACTGAAATTTGTTAACTGCATACTATCCATCCTGAATCAAGTATTTAAGAATTTATCTAAGTTAAAAAGCCACCAACTTTTGTTAAAGTCTGGTCAAAAATTACCTAAAATAATTGAAATTTTAGTAAAATTAAAGCTTGCAACAACTACACAAAATGGGAACGGTTCAAATATGCAAAAAGTAACTTTTGCACAAAGGTCAAAGATGCACGAAGGGACACCTTACCTTTGCACGAGGATTAACTTTTGCACGAAGGTAAATTTTTGCACAAGAGTAAAAAATAACTAAACTATAAAAATACATATATACAAAAAGATAAACTAGTTAATTTTAAAACATAGTTAACAACCGAGGACAAGGGTTAGGGGTAACAGTGATAGTGAAAATAAAATAAAAATAACTATTAATAATTAAAACAATATAAAAAATAATAATAAACAAATCAATTTAAAAAGAAAAAGTTACCAACCAAGGGTAAGGGTTAGAGGTAACAGTGGTAATAAAAAATAATAAATAACTAATAAAAATAATTAGTAAAAAAAAACAAGAAAATTGAAACTATAAAAATAAATAAATTATTGAAAAAAAAAGTTACGGATTAAGGGTAAGGGTTAGGGGTAAAAATGATAGTAAAAATAAATTAATCATAAATTAAGATAAATAAAAAATTAAATAAACAAATAAAAATTTTAACCCATTAAAAGTGTCTTCCTGTAAAAGTTTCACTTTATGCATTTTTGAAACCAATCTGCAAATAATACTCAGATACCATTAAAAAAAAATTTTAGATACCATTAAAAAAATTACTTACTATTTTAATAAATATTATGTTTTTTAATTTACTTTTTTTTCAAAAAGGCAACTTTGGAGAACAATGAGGTTTAAAAATAGCTTAAAAGCCCCTCTGGAAACTTCACTTAGTTTTATTTAGGCTCAACCACATATAATAGAAATTTACAAATAACCTACAAACGCTTTCAAAATTTTTGAATCCAGGGAACAAAACAACATTTTTAAGCTTTTTGTAAGCAATATTTTGAGAAATATTCATGTTTTTATAATAAAAAGAAAATTACCAAAACTTTTGAATTGACTAACAAAGCAAATAATACTTTATAATATACTTTTTTTTATCAATACCATATGTAAAAACGGTAAAAAGATCAGTAATAAATAAGTATTTCTGGAATTTTAAGTAGTTTTTGAAGAGTTTTTAGTTATTCTAGAACTGAAATAATAGCAAAAACTTGTTGCATTCGATTTTGCATAATTTCTGAGTAGTTGAAGCAAAAAGAAACAAAACTGATTTTGAAAACAAGAAATCCAGATCTATTCATGTATGTATAACACCTCGTTTTATTTTTTATATTCAATTGCTGCTCAGCTTTCAGCCATTGTGATCTGCTAGCTTATAAAATTCTCAAAAAATACATAATTGAGATGCATTTCACTGAACAAGTTTTTAGTAGAATTTAAAATAAGTCTTAAACTTACAAATTACATGCTTGTAAGTAGAAAAATAGACAGTTATAGATACTTTACAAATTAGTTTTTTATGTAATATTAACTTTTATTATAGTAATAAATACCTTATAACAAGACTTCTTACTTCCTCAGGTAGAAGCCTTAACTTTTTGGTGCTAACTTGAAAATTTTGTAAAAATCCGAGTACTTGATCAATTTCAACAACATTTAAAGTAAAAAGCTTCGGGCATCTGACTATTATTGAAAAAGTTTGTTCTTCAGTGAAACTCATTGTATTGAAATATTCAACACTAAGAAAAAATAATTTGTTATCGAAAAGCTGCAAAAAAACTTAAATATAAGTAATTCTTATTTAACATACCCACAAGATTATTTTTTTAATAATTGAATTGTTTAATTAAGTTTGTGCATAAAATATCTACCTAATTAATAAAACTAACACTTCTTTTAGTTTTTCTGTAGAGTAGTTTGAATAAAGAATTTCAGGGTTTTTAGTTAAAACTTCACCGAACTCATTTGGGGTAATGCCCAAGTTGTTTAAAAAAATCAATTTAGGTCTAATTTCAGTCGAAAAATCCAATTTTGCTAATAAGTCTATAGCCTCAGGATTTGATTTTTCAATCTTGTACAATTGCACACCAAAATTAAGCAAGGATTGTAAACTTTTGGAGCTATTAATAAAATAAGCTAAACTTGTAGACTTCCTAGGTAAAAATGTCGAACTAACATTTTCTGAGAAAGATATTAAACTTTTGTCAAATTCATCAAAAGATTTTAGTTCTTCAACTTTATTGTTAAGTTTTTTGCATTCTAAACAAAGCTTTCTAGCCCCAACATTTCTAAATGAACTCTGGACTTTTAAAAAATTGTTTAGACAAAATCTATGTAAATTTAAGTTCATAATAAGTAAAATCTGAAACTATTTTACTAAAGGTTGATAACATAATATTGCAGTCAAATCATAGTAAAGACTAAAAAAACATATAAAATACTTTTCTTTCAGATAAAAAAGAACATAGAATATCTTTATTTCAAAAAGTACAAAACTTAAAAATATAATTTTAATAGTTTTAATAATTTGCAAATTTCGTTAAATATTAGAACACAATGCAGCAAAAATTTTTAAATAATTTAAGTTGTAGACTTTAAGACTCAAGAAACTTTACATTTTTCTGAAACTTTTTAATAGAAGATAGTTTCAAAATACTTGGAAAATATTTATTCAAGTTACAAAACAAATTTATTACTGAAAAGCTCTGTTTAACTTAAAAGTAGAATGTAGAAGAAAAGTTCGAAATGCAGAAAAAAAAAGTTTTACATTTTACCCGTAACCATAATTATGATTTCCAATTACTCCAAGTTTTGCAACATATGTAATTGGTGAATTACTTTTGTCTGGCTTGTTTCTCTGATTTCCCCTGCCAGAAACATCTCATCAACGACAGTGTATACTTTGTAGAAGTTAAAAACAAGATCTAACTCGCACACATTGTGAAAATACTCATTAAGAACTTCAACAAAATTGTGAATGGCCTCCAATGTAGCCAAATTGTTATCATTGACATCAACACAAATGCAGAAGTAAAGTCCAGCATACCTGCGATAAACAATCTTAAAGTTTCTGAACTCAACAAAGTTAGTGTGCTTGGTATCTCTAACAGTGACCACTGCATGAACTTCTTCAATCAGTTTTTGCTTCTCATCATCATCAAACTCCATGTACCACTTGGCAAGTCTTGTCTTTCCTGCCCTATTCTGGATAAGAATGAATCTTATCATTTTGTTATTTCAATTTTAACTTAGCTACTTCTAAAAATATATTTAACATTGTCAATAATTAGTACTTGAAATATAAGTAAGATATTATTCAAACTTTATATTATTGGTAAATTGCTTTATAGTTGATTATATATATACTACCCAATGAAAATGTATCTTTAACAAATATTTTATAGTTTATTAATTTACTTTTAAGTGGTTGCCACTTACTTTTAAATTTTTTTGAAATTCTTTTTTTTTTGGTTTTAAAATTTTGAAAACTTCCATTTTAAGCTTTTATAATTAAAGCAAAGAGAAATTCAGAATAAAAAAACTTAGACAAATCAATTGATATAAATCTATATTATATTTTTAAGTTAAAAATTTTATTGCAACTTTAAATTATCAATTAAAGTTATTCTTCATTTTAACTTCAAAGTTAACTTTTAACTGTTCATAATTGTCGCAATAAATGAAGATATGTTATTTAAAACTTATTGTATAATTTAAAACTTTAATATACTATAAAATAGGGTCAGGCAGCTTGTCTAGTTGACAGGATATGTTGACCAGATATTTTAAAGTAAGTATTTTTTCTGGCTTGACTTGATTAAAAAATATCTTGCTTGTAATGTAGTTTTCAAACTTTTCCTACACTATTTATAATACCACAGTAGGTAGCAAATAACTATATACTTTTTCAAAATACTTTTTTTTTAATCAGGATTGCAACTCTATGAAACATAAACTCTACCTAAGCGTTTGGATAAAAACTAAAACTTTAAAATTTATTTTTTAATTAGATTTTGAAAGTCAATATGTAGTTTTAAAATTTTAAACAAACTTTAAACAGGGTTGCCACTCTTTAACACAAAAAAAGTCTAAGTGACCAAAAATTATTCGGAAATACATTAAGCCAGCCTGAATTGGCTTGAGCTTATCAGAAAATTGAAATAAAAAATCAAATTAGGCTAAAACTGGAAAAAGATTACTAAAAATCAATCTTAATTATCTAACTATGCACCAAAAAAACGACTTTAATAAAACATAATTTCAAGATAAAAGTCATAAAAACTAACTTGAGACATATAAAATTTATTAAAACTGGTTTGAGTTTTTTGAAAAACTCTCAACTAGCTTAAGTTGGCCTGGGTTTAAAAAATTTTAAACAAGCTTTGATTATCCTGAGTAGCTGGGTGTGGCAACGCTGTACATTGAAAACTATATAAGTGTTCTTCATGGTAATTGAAATATGTGCATACTAAACTTGAAAAAAATTATGTACACTCCAAACTAGAAACTTACAAAAATATGCTTAAAAACTTGTTTTTTTGCTCTTCATCATAAGCTCCATAATATCTAGTTTAAATTTCAAAACTTTACCAGAATATCTAGTGTACGCTTTAAAACTACAAATAAAAAAGCAAAGAATTTATGTTTTGCTCTTTTTCATAAACTGCAGAAATGTAAAGCTTAAGTTAATTCTTTGCACACCTATAATAGTTTTTTGCATGCTAAAACTTTGGTTCACCCCAAAATAGTATTCATGCATTGCATGGGTGTACATTGTGAAGACCTCTGAACTAAATAATTAAGGGTATATGACTATTAAAATTTATTAAAGAAAAATTAGCTATTAATTAGATAAATTTATTTAATTTTTATTTTTTTTATAGAAAAATGGGATTTATAAGAAAAACCTTAAAAAAACTTAGTCATACTAACTTGTTATACATTTTTTTAAAATTGTTTGTCTTAAAACTATGTGTTTTTAGAAAAATAAAAATAACTATCAATTAAAACCAAAATATAATACAAACTAAAAACTATCTAAAAAAAATAGACAATAGAAACAGACAAAACACTTGAATTAATAGTATACAGGGTTGCCACCCGTTTTTTCAAAAGTTTTTCCAGGTTTTTTTAATTTCTTCTAGGTTATTAATAGTACACATTTTTGGGTTAATTTTCAGATTAAAGTTAAGTTTAATGTAAGAAACTGTGTTAAATAGTATAAAAACGTTCAAAAGATACTGTGAGACTATTTTAAATATGTTTTTTAATAAATAAAAATGTTTGATGAGATTAAACATTTTTTTATTTATATGATGGATTTTATGAGTCAAATAGAAATTTACTTAACATGTGAAAATTGTTAAAATTCCAGGTTTTTTTGTTCAAAATTCCAGTTACTTATCAAAATTTCCCAAATTCAAGGCTTTTCCAGGATTTCAGGTAAAATGGCAACCCTTGTGTATATTAAGTTTTTAATAAATAAAATCAATAACTTAAAATAATAATGACCTAATTATTTAACCTTTTTCAATAACAATCAATTAGAGAAAAAAACAAATTTGCTAACACAAAACACAATGTTAAATATTAAGTTAATAAAAACAGGTAAAAAAACAAGATCAATGTCATCCTAATCCAATCAACCAACAGTTCCATAAATAGTTTAAAGAAGTCTAGAGTAAGAAATCTATAAGCATTGTAACAATGTTGCTATCCTTAAAGTAAAAATCTAGCCTGATTGAACAAGAACTGGCTTGAGTTACATCAATTAAGTCTGTGTTAGTCAGAGTTTAATGTTTTTTTCTTTTTAATAGTTTAGATATAAATCTTTTATGTTGCTATGTTGCTATCCTTTTTAATAAGCCTAAATTTAGAAAAAATAATGTTAACAAAGCTCAAATACCCAAATAACAATAACTAAAAGCTTTATAAATAACTAAATGCTCATGTTATAAATACAAATATTAGGTTCAAGTCTGAGAAAAAAAAGTCTGAGAACTTAAAAATATTCAATTAGCCAGATTTTATGACAAAATATTTAAAACTTGAGCCAGTCTGAGTTTTTCAAACTAGACTGGGTAGGCCTAAATAAGTCTGAGTTAACCACAGTTCTTTTTCAAGACCTACAACTAGTCTAAGTTATTCTTAGTAGTCTGAGTGTGTGGCAAACATGTAAGAGTTTTTTATATTAAAAAACTTTATTTTTGTATATGTGTCAGCAATTGGTTTAGATCTTACAAGGTTTAACATGAGTTTTCAAACAGGGTTGCCACTCTTTGAAGTCAAAAACTATCCTGAGTTACCAAAAACTGTCCTGAGTTATACTGAGTTTTTTTAAATCTTATAAATTTTATTTTTACTTTACAAAATTAATAAAAATCATGTTCTTCAACAAAATTTGAAGCTAATCCTTTAAGAGATCCTAGAGAAGCAACAGTGAATAAAAGTATTTACTAGTACTATTTCTTTAATAAACTAACACATGTTTCTGTGTTATTAACACACTGTTTTGAGCTATGCAAATAAGAGAAATGGTAAGATAAGGTATATCTTGGACTTTCATAGCTTTGTTGGAAAATGTTAACTTGATAAGACACAGAAACATATACTAGTTAGAAGGGAGAATACTGTGAAATTCTTTTATGATATAAAATAAGATAATATTAAAACTAAATCATCTTAATTTCATTCAAAATCTAGAAAATAAACCTGTCTTCAGATTAATTAAAAGTCTTAACTATTCTAAGTTTTTCTTAAAATAAAAAAATTATGTTGAGTTAGCCTGAGTTCAAAAACAAAATATCCTGAGTGTGTGGCAACCCTGTTCAAAGCTGTTATTAGGACCTCATACACCATTAGGTAGCTTTTTTCTATACAAAAGCAATTTACAGGATTTGTGTGCAAATTTTTTTCATTTAGCTTGATTGAGACCAATTTAGCCTGATATTTTTTCAAAGTAAGGAAAACCTCCTTTAGAAGTCATTTTGGGTATTGGGGGGGGGGGGGAGGGGGGTCTTGATTAGTACTATTGTAGTCTTCAACTTCTACCAGCTTTATCTCATAAAATATTTTGAGCTTTAAAAGTCTACAAAAAGCAACTCTTAGCTTAGTTACAATTCAACAAAATAAGACCAAATTGCAAAAATGGTGATTGACCCCCCCCCCCCCTAATGCCCTTAACATAACAAATTTAGTGATAAGTTTTAAAATAAGTGTTATATCATATCTATTACCAATGTAAAAATTCAATATATATTACTTAACACAATTGTTCAATTTAATTAAGCACTAGGTTAAACATTATAACCAGAAAACTTATAATAAAACAACGTACATTGTCATGTTTTATTAACATTTAGAATGAAAGGCTTAGACAAGTATTAAAATAAGTAAAATGTGTTTGTTATAGTATTTTGACTAATACTTAAAATTGATACATAATTATAAATTCTAAATAAGTACAGTGATTGTTGATGTCATATCAGAATTAAATAGTTTATGCTTTAATTTTAAAAAAATCCTTTAATATTTTGTTCTTGTACAGAAAAATGAATTGTACCTGAAATTTGTACACCCACAAAACTTAGTACTTATATCTTAAAGTTAAGTTTGAGTGTTGTGAATATCTCTAATAACTTTAAACAAACAGTAAAATATATGAATTAACTGCTAAGAGTTTTAATCTAAAAAGTATTTGGTATAAAGCCTTAAATTTAGAAATTAAAATAGTTCAAACAACTAAGCTCTGAAAAACATAGCTGATGTAAACAAATTCAAACAAACAGCTAAGTTGTTGAAATAAACTGTAATGCTTGAACTGTTTTTTTTTTTTGGATTTTCATAATTATGACGTATGTACTCGAAACAAAATAATGAAAATTCTTGAAAACTTTTTAGAGATTCAACAAAAGGTTTTAAGCATTTATTTTTACAAATACTGACTGATTTTGTATTTAATAACTAAATTTATATTAAGAAAAAAATCAAATTTCAATTTGATCTTAAAAATAATTTCTCATTTTTTTTAATCTATATTTTCAAGCACATGAACTGAGAAAAACTGAGATTCTCAAATTTTTAAATAAAAACTTATTTAGTCTGATGCGCACGAACCCTGAATTTAATTGCAGAATTTGAATAACTATAATGCAGTTATGCTCATGGTTGCCACTCATCAAGCTAAGAAAATTTTCCTGACTTTTTCCTGACTTTTTACCAACATTTTCCTGACTTTTCTAAATCAAGCTCTTAAATTAAACTTATTCTAAAATACATAATCTAACACTTTAAACTATATAAAGCTTCCAATCTAACTTTAATACAGGTTATAAACAATAGTTTTTTGCTGAATTCTATTATCAAACTTCCAGTACATCAATTCAACCATCTGTGTATGATTGATGTTTGTAATAAACAGCCCTATCAGCAAAACACTTGTATTATTACCTTATAAACACAGCTTGTCTGAAAAAAGAAACATTTTTTTAGCAAATCCTAGCATAAATGTATCTAGATAAACAAACGACATATAAGGAATATTTTGCAGTTTATTAAAGGATATTTTACTAATTTATACCAGCTGAAGGCATTGGAAATAAAATTAAAATTTTTTGTAAATTTCTAGGAAAATTTTGGAATTTTTTTCTGACTTTAAAGGACTTTTAATTAACTTTTACCACTTGTAGGCTTTGGATAACAAGGAATTTTGTAAATTTTAACTGACAAAATCTGACTTTTTTTTTTTATCAAATTTCCTGACTTTTCCTGACTTTTTTTCAAAACCCCCCATTTTTTCCTGACTTTTCCTGATTTCCTGACTTTTCCTGACCGAGTGACAACCCTGTATGCTTGTATTATTACATTTAAAAATTATTGATGGAAGTTAAAATTAAAATAAACAAAAATTATATTAATAGTTACATTTTAAAAATTATCTATAATAACAGTAACATTTTTCTATTATTAGTGCTAGTAAAGTATATAAAATTATTAAAATACTAAAATTCCAATTTTAAATGCTTAAAATAGTAAATAGCAATATCTCTCATACTGATATATAACCTAGGGTATAAAAGGTTGAAAATGTATTCTTTGTAATAACTTAAACAGGAATGTTTTTGTATAATTTAATAAAACTTTTTGATAATCCAATGCTAAACTAGACAATTCTTCTTCAAAACTCTATTTACTTAAATTTAATTACGTAAACAAATATTGAAATCTTCATGTTTTTTTTAAACTTTAAACCCTGTATATGGGAATGAGAGAGAAAAGTTTATAGTTTTTTAGATTCAAGTATGAGTGATAATATTGATTTTGGGCCTGGTCTAGAAATATAAAAAATTAAAAAAGTACCCTAACATATAAAACTAACACAAATAGAGCAGAAATCATGAAAGCTAGCATCTAGCTTTTCTGGGTTTGTAATTATTTTAAAATAAAATCGTTTTCTGATGAGCAAACTTGTTCTTCTAAGACTTTTTTATTTTAATTTTATCTTAATTAAAACATCTTAAATTTTACCTCAAGCTTTCTAAGATAATTATGTGTATTTTTCTTTTAATTTACAGTCATTTAATAATAACACTCATACAAAACGTATCAAAAATTGTTTATCAAGGTCTGGCTAGACCAGACATGTTAAAAAGCTCTGCTTTGTTTACTCAAGCGTGAAATTACTAACTTAAAACAAACCAAAAATAAAACACTTCATTGCTGAATTACCATAGTAACTTTTAGCATTTTAACATCTCTGGGCTAGACTATATTTTCCATCCTGAACAAGACGTTAAGAGGTATCCAAGTAGTGTGCGACTCGATAACCGAAAAGTTTTTTCGTACACCAGGTCTTAGGACAAATAATTTTGAGTGCTTCTATTTGATGTTTAATAAACAATATTAAATGATTTTGTTAAAAATTTTAAAATAAATGTCTTTTAAAGCTTATTTTAGTTTTATTCTAAATATGTTACACAAACTGAGAAACATTTGAATACACTTTTGTTGTTTTTCATTTTGCGTAGCATTTATTAAGTTTTTAAACTTTTTTCCTCAGTAAATTTGAAAACTAAAAAAAAACCTATGCAAGAACACCATAGTTAAAAACTAAAACTCAAGAACAAAAAATTGCCAGTGTCATAAAAATTTAAAGTTTATATAAAAATATTTGTTTTTTAATATCATATAAGTTTAAGATTAGGTAATAAATTTAGTTTATGAAAAACTAAACTTATTAATTTAAAAAAGCTTTTAGAATCCAGATAGTTATGTTGTTGTTAAGATTGTTAACATTAATAGCAAAAAATGTAACTAAAGATTAGCGTGAAAACTTTATTTGCTTATAAGCTAATACTTGAGTGATGCTTAACTATAAAGTAAAAAACTTTTAGACAGCGTTTTATAAAGAACTAAAGTTGTGAGTGATTACTAATTAGTTGACCTATCTAAGTGTGTAATCATTTATTAAAAAAAAAGCATTTAATGAAGTTTTAAAAAAGATTTAATAGCGATAGCTGTTGGTAAAATAAATAAAAATACTTGCAAATACTAACTTGTAAACAACAGAGTTTTAAAAGTTAGTTAAATTGTTGGTATTAAAGTATATTTAATAAATCACTAACTATTAATTTTTACAAGTTGAGTACTTTGTAAATTAAATAAAAAGCAATTCTAACTTAAAAAAGAAAAGCGTTAATGTTATCTTAAATAAATTTGAATAGCATAAATTGTTGGGAAAAAACAAATGTTAAGTACAAAAACTGATGATCTGTACACAATAGAGTTTTTTTTAACGAAATTAAAATGTTTGTTATGAAAGTTTATTTTTTGTATTAAAGTATATTTGATAAGTTGTTCACTACTAGTTTTTAAAATGTGTATACTTAGTAAAAATGTTTCGTTTATTACTTATATATTGTTTAGTTATTAATTTGTTAGCACTGAGTCTTATCATTTATTGATCTTTTGTGAAAAACTTTATAAGAGATTTGAAAACTACTGATTTATAATTGATGCTTTTGAGTTTAAAAACAACATTTAAGTATCTTTTACTTAATTGTTTTTTATTACGGTAAAAAAACAGTATTAAATCTTTATGAAAACAAAACCAGTGTTAATACTTTTAAAAGTAACTTTTTTCTTAATTAAAGATCTCCCCTTATTGTTTCTTACTCTATCTCAAATATATAGGAAAACTTCTAGTTTTATATTATATTTTTACATTTGATGTTAGACAGGGTATATTTTAACGTTTTTCATTTTGTTTATACTCGTTAGTAAGTACATTTACTCAAAATTTAGGTTATTAAAAAAATTTCTTGTAAAGATGCATATAATGTTGAAAATTCGACTAGTAGATCCTGTATTTAGATTTTTAAACAGCAGTTTCTCATCAGGATTGTTTATATTTTATGCAATGTCAAACAGGTTCTAAATAAGAATAAGCTTCGTTTTTGTTGCAGATACTGTTGATCGCTTAATATTGGTGTCAAACCTATATGACGATTTTGTGTTTCTTGATTTATAGATGTTTTGATTACAACAGGGTTCGTACAAAAATTTTTGCAATTTTAGACTGACATTTTTACTACCTATTCTAAATAAGGGGAAAACTTGAGTTTTTTTTTTGTTTTAAAAGTTTTCAAAACACATTAAATCTTTGTTCTTAAGAAATATTTTTTACAAAAATTATTAGCTAAATGATATATTTTAAATGAATGATGTTTTTTGAGTTTATTTTGTCATTGCTTCCAAAGAAAATTTTGGAATTTTTTCATTCCTCGCAACATATCTCGAAACATACATTTAAATTCTTACTAATTATTTTTATATTCTTCAGTGAACTAACTTTAATAATCGGTGTCTTTGTTTTAATCTAAAATTAATATCTTTTATATAGTTCAATTTTTTTTTCAGTTTAGTCTTTACTTAGGGTCATATCGCTTAGTCAAAAAGAAAATCTAAACTTACTGACTTATATTTTTGTTAAATATTTTATAACAAAAATTATTAATCGTTACCTTTTTTACATGGTAAGACTAGATATTCTGAAACATAAACTTTATTAACTTATCATTAATAATCGAATTCTAAAAAATAAATTGGAGTAAAACGAATACAGTCATCTCTTACGAATCTACGCACTCTCATTTAGTTATGCATTTTAGAATTCTTAAACATAACAAAAAATAAAAATTGAAACATATTTTATACTGTAAATCATGTATACGTATATATGATTTAATAAACTATATTTAATATCTTTTATAGATTTCTAAGTTTAAGTTTTAAAATTACAGAAGAGTTTTGATTTTAAATAGAATTGACATTTCATTTCAACTCAATAAAGATTGTATTTTTAGATAATGTATTTCTTGCCCACCTAAGATTTACCTTGTCATACAATATTAAAAAAAAAATTGTCTTTTTCTAACACCATGCAAGACAAGTTAAGTCTTAGATAGGCAAGAAATAAAGTAGAAAAATAAGTACAGTGTTTCTTCACTCATCCGGACAGTTTCAGTCGAAAACAAAATTCAAAAAGTTTTCATTATTAAACGTAAACATTTTTGTGAAAAACAAATATTAAAGCTTTACTGCTCTCAGAAAACTCGAAGTAATTTAATGAATTATTCATTTTAGTTTCTTATCATGAAGTAATAATACTACTAAAGCTCACGTCCAAACTTTGTTCAAAACTAGTTTAGTTATCAAATGCTTTTGTATGTAAAGTAAGTTAGTTTAAAAAAAAGTTTAAACAAAATTGAAGTATAACTCCACGTTTTCATTCAAACTTTTTAATTTTTTTGATAGTTAAATAGTTATAAAAGTATAGTATTATATTATAAAAGTCGTTAATTCAAAATCTTTTTATTAGAGATGAGGTGAATGACAACTTTATTTTTGTTTTTATATACAAATTTGGAATGCGTCTTTTTTGCATGAGCGTCACTTTTGTACGGCGTCACTTTTACACTAAGGGTAACTTTTGCACGAGATCAAAATAAAAAATAAAAAGAAAATTAAATCAGTAAAAAAAACAACATAAAAACAAAACTAATTAGTAAAAAAAAAATACCGACCGAGGGTAAGGATTAGTGGTAACAGTGATAATAAAAGTAAAAAATATAGTAGAAAAATTTACAAAATAAAATCAAAACTAGACAGAAAAAAACTAATAAAGTTCAAAAGAAGGAAAAAAATATTTACTTAATAAAAATTATCAAAAATAAACAAGGAAAACATTAAAAAAAAGTATCTAAATTAAAAAAAAAATTACAGACCGAAGGTTTTAGGTAGTGGTGAAAAAAAATAATTAAATTAAAAAAAAAAAAAATTAATTTTTTTTCAATTTGTGCAAAAGTGTCTTCGTGCAAAAGAGTCGCCGTGCAAAATTGTCCACTCGTGCAAAAGTGTCCCGTCCTGCTAAAGTGACGCTCGTGCAAAAGTTTCCCCTCGTGAAAAAGTGACATCCACCCATACAAATTATATATGCTTGAAATTTTCAACATACCAGGTTTTAGAAACGGACAAGATATCAAAAAAAGAGTTGCTTTAATTGTTTAAAATAAACTAGAAGTTTGTAAAATGGTAAAAAACAATGTGCCAGAGTCTTATACAATGAAGCAGTTTAGCATAGGCAGGTATACTTAGTACGACATTTTCAAGAGTGAAGAAAAGTTTAAAATGTTTAAAGCAGAAAAAGAGTAGATGAGATTTTATTATTTGTTTTGCATTGCACAGCACACAGCAGTTATACAATTTTATTAAAAAAATTAAAAATGTTGTACTAATCCAGACATGTTAAGAGAAAAGTAATACGTCCGGATAAGTGAATAAGCACTGTACTTTGTTTTGATGTAAACAATTTTTATAAAAAAAGCATTTCACATGTATGTACAACTTCAATAAAAATTGTTTTGTAAACAAAAAAATAAGAAAGTCACCATATTGTATATAATAACATTCATTAAAAGAAAATTGTCAATATGGTAAGTATATTTCCTACATGTCGTTTAGTTACGTTCTCTTGTTTAGTTATACACTTTTGCTGCAAACAAAATGTGCGTAGACTTGCGAGAGCTCAAAACTATACTAAAAAGCTGGGAACAAGTCTAAATTGCACGAAGACAAAAACGCACGAGTTTACAAATTTGCACGAAGCCAAATTTGCACAACGCTAAAATTGCACGAGGGCACAAAATTGCACGAGTGAACAAAGTTGCACGAAGACGATTTTGCACCAAAGGTCAATTTTGCACGAGTTACATTTTTGCACGTGAGTAAATACATAAAGAAAAAATTAAAATAGAAAATAAACAAAAAAAAAAAACTAAAAAATTACTGACCGAGGGTAAGGGTTAGGGGTAACAGTGAAAGTAAAAACAAAAAAATAATTAATAAAAAATATAATTTAAATATATAAAAAAATTATCAAAAAAAAGCTACCGACCGAGGGTAACAGTGATAAAAAAAAATAAAAGAAAAAAATAAATTAAAAAAAAATAACTTACCGACCGAGGGTAAGGGCCTAAGGGGTGACAGTGATGAAAAATAATAATTTCATTAATAAAAAAACAAAAAAAATTTAACCCGTGCAAAGTTGTCTCCGTGCAGAGTCGTCTGCTCGTGCAAAATTGTCTCCGCACAAAAGTGACCCTTCGTGCAACTTTATCCCCTCGTGCAATTTTGTACGCTCGCGCAATTTAGACAGCTACCCAAAAAGCTATATAAGAGTGCTGTTGAAGTGTAAAGTTTAGATTTATTTATTAAAATTGACAATTTTTTTGTAAAGTGGAAAAGTGAATAAAAATTGTTATAAAAGTTGTGCTACATTTTTAAAATTATTAAAAAAAGACCCTAAGTTAGACTAGAGACAGCAAACTGCGGACCATGTAGGGTTAAAGTGCGGCTCACGAGCATATTTTGTTTTTAATAGGGTGCGGCTCATAAAAAGGTATAACTCAAGCCCGTGAGCATAAAAAGTTGGCCCGCAACAGAATATTTATAAAACGTTCACTAGATGTTCTGAAATCTTGTGTAAAGAGAAAAAAAAAAAATTTATACTGATATTTACGGGTAATTCTAAACTTACAATAAATACTGTGAGGTTTGAAGTAAAGAGCTATAAAATAAAGGTTTAAGGTAATATGTCAACAAATATGAAGCTTACTAGATATTTTAGGTCTGCTATCAAGAGTAAAAACTGAAATTACGACTGAGGCCCACGATGTTTTTGTTTAGAAATTTGGCAGGTGACCACCAAATGCCTGCCTACCAGAGGCGTCGCATGAGGTGTTGCACTGCCGCTATTGCACCACCTTAAAATTTTGTAAAAAAGTTTCAAGTATCTGTAACGTTTTAGTTATTTTTTAGAACAAAATCTCTTATCAAACTCCAATTGAAAAAACGACTATTCATTACACTGCCGCAAACTCTTAGCTGACTGCCGCAAATAAAATAAAAAAATCTTTAAATTATTTAAGAATTACCGCAAAATCAATATCTTGTAGTAAGTAAGCTAAGTTGAAAATTCCCTAATACAGTACAGTTTAAGTATCATTCCACAAGCTAATGTAAACAAAAAATGAAAACAAAGTTAAGCAGAGCAGGAGCGACTCGAGCACGAGCAGAGGCGATTCGAGCAGAAGCAACTCGAGTAGGGGCAAATCGATCAAAACTGCACGAAGATACTTTTGCACAACGGGATAAAATTGCACGAAGACACTTTTGCAGGAGCAGACAATTTTGAACGGAGTCTTTTTTTGCAAGGGTTAAATTTTTTTTATAATAATAAAAAAAAAAATTTACTATCACTTTTACCCCTATACCTCGGTTGGTAAGTTATTTTATTATTAATTTATTTTTACTTTTACTGTTACCCCTAACCCTCGGTAGGTAGCTTTTTTTAATAATTATTTTTATTAGTTATTTAATTATTTTTACTGTTACCCTTAACTCTTACCCTCGGTCAGTAACTTTTATTTTGTTTTATCTGTATTTTTTTTACTCTCGTGCAAAATTGACCCTTGGTGTAAAATCGTCTTCGTGCAATTTTGTGCCCTCGTGCAAATTTGGCTTCGTGTAATTTAGTCCCCTAGTGCAATTTATTTTCCGTGCAATTTAGACCCGTTCCCCGAGCAGGGACAACTCAAGCAGAGGCAACTCGAGCAAGGACAACTCAACTAGGGGCAAATCGATCACCGGCAACTCGGGATTTTTTTTTCTGCACCATCTAAGAAAAGTACCATGCGACGCCACTTCTGCCTACCCCTGAGTTACTCAACAGTACACAAAAATAATTAAGTTATGACAAATACAGCTGCTATAAGTAGTAGTAATGTAGAGTTGCTCTTAAGATATCTGATACTTTTAAAGTAACACAACTTTTTAATAGAACAGCTGACTAATTATAAAATATGAATAGCTTTAATAACTATTACATACTTCATAAATTTAAAATTTGTTTAAAAAAACAGCAATATAAAATGGATGAAAATAGGCTAACTTAAATTAAGCTTATAATACAGGGTTGCCACTCGTTTCTTCAAAAGTTTTTCCAAATTTCTTCCAGTTTTTTTAGATTTTCTTCCAAGTTTTTGAAAGGTGTTTTTTTGATAATTCTTAACAGTAAGTTATTATTTAGTTAAAAAAAAACTGGTTTTCAAATGATATAAATTACTTAAGAGTTACTGTAAGTATTGCACTTTATTTTATTACGTTGAAACCTGTACTAAATTCTTCTAAGATGGTTGTTCAGAAGCCGTTATGTTTGTTTAATACAAATAGCTAAAAGTGTACATACGTTTTTTAATACTCTGAACGTGTTATCTTTTATAAACTCTTGTTAAACTGTTTTAAAAAATGATTTTTTGATATTTTAAAAGTTCAATAATTAGTTAAAATACTACATTTTTAAAACAAAAACTAAGTCCTAGAAGTAAGTGCTAGAACTGAAATAAAATTTAACAAGTATGCAGAACTAAAACTTTTTATAATTCACTAGTTTTCTTTGAACAAATAAAACTTTACAATGAAAATATAAATAGCAATAAGTTAATTCTGGAAGGTCTTTACTTAAGGCTCATTGCAATAAAACTGAATTCTTCTCAACATACTCATACATATATTCTATTTATCCCATCATGATAAATACTTACATCAGTTTTATTTTCTCCTGCTATTTAATTTCTCATTACATTAATATTTTGCTCTAGCTTCGTGGTGTACGACTCGATAACCGAAAGGTTCCTTTGTACACCAGGTCCTTAGACCAAACTTTTTGAGCGCTTTTTTTATCGTTCAATAAACAATATATTAGTTAATTGATTTTATATTAACCATTTATAAATAAAGCAAGTGAAACTGCTATTTTATTAAAAAATATTTAGATTGTAACTAATCTAAATAATTTTTTTCAAGCTTTATAAAACTTACTAAAAAAAAATTATTTGTCTGAAATATAGTATATTAAATTCATCTTGTGCTAAATAGAATAATGACAACATACAAAATGTGCATTGTTTTGTTAACTATATTTTTTGTTAAAAGATTTGAAGAGTTTTAGGTTCACTTGATATTTTTCTGTAAAAAATTTGTAACATTTTTGTTACAAGTAACAAAGTAACGTTTTTATTTCTTTCCTAATGACTTCCACTCACTAACAATATCAATAAAAGTTAATGTTAAAACATTATTGTTTCCATAAAAACAAAGTTAGTTAAAACTACAGATTTATAAAAACTATAAGTATTTTAATTTTATCTATTTTATAAAAAATAACAAAAACTCAAACTTAAAAAATTCCAGGTTTTTCCAGGTAAAGTGGCAACATTAATAATAGAATACTTATTAGTTATTACTTACTAAAAGAAAATATCAGTAACAACTGAAGCAATTAAGCATCTTACTAAAAATAAACTTATCGAGGAGTAAAAAGAGGAGAAATAAGGTTAAAATTTTCAGCTTAATTCAAAACAATACGTTATAAAGTGCACACTAGGTTATCTTTGTACAACCCCAAATTTGAATTGTAAGGATAAAAAAACATTGCTCTTTTAGCGCTACTTATCATATCTACTACTATTTATTGTAAAAAAGTGAGGGCTTATTATGCTATTAGTTCTCGAGAGCAACAAATTTAACTTATAAATAAAGCAAAGAAAATAAACGAATAAATTGTTTTTAGCAATTGAAAGGTGAGCTAGCGTATTTGTTTATTTGTTAACTTTTAAGTTAGCACATATATAAGTTAGCACTGCTTAATCAACACATATGTTTACTTAAAACCTTTACTGTTAGCCACTTTAAAAACACATTGTAGAGTAGAAATTATCGTATCATTTGAAGTTAATTCTGAATATTCTTACTTAAAAAAAGTTAGTTCTATTACTTATAGTATTTGTGACTTTAAGTGAAATATTACGCCTAAATATCAAATATCAACAGAAACTGAACTTATTTTATCATTTGGGATCATAAAATTTATTAAACAAAACTGCTTAACTTTCTCTAAAAGAGCCTTGTTCATTCGTAAAAATTTAATCTAACTTAGCTTTTCTTTAGTTTTTATTTATCCTGAATTAATAGCAACTTTTAGACAAATCGTAAGTTTTTAGTACACAACACTTAAATAAAAAACATATTTTGAAATATAGTCCGCAATATTTTTCTGCTATACGAGTAGGATGTAAAATCTTGTTAATTCTTTGTTCTTGGTAGTAGTTTGATATTTTTAAAGTTAGTTTTTAAGTTCAATTTAACTAATAATATTTATTGTGTTCTAGTCTCATCAGAAAAGTTGTTATACATTTTTTTCTGCTCCTTTGCCGTTAGAAAAATAAAGTTTTGATAAAATTGTAAAAAAAAAGTTTATTTATAATTTTATACTTGCATAAGTCTTTACAAGATTAAAAAATAAAAACAGTTAAAAAAAAATAATGGATTAAAAATAAATAGTACATTAAAATAAGTACAGCTTGAAACAATACTAACTTAAGCAACAGTAAAACTATTTAATTTGTTTGGATTAAATGTTAAAACTGAATAATATTTTTAAAACATACTGTTTGTAAAAAACTTGAAGTTTTCAACACTTTGATTAATAATAATTAGATGTAAAAAATTTCGTTTAAAAAAGTTGTATATACTTTTTCTTTATTACAAAATCTAATTGTTCCATTTCTGAGGATTTTTGCGAAGAGTTTCAGTTGCTGTTTCTATAGCTTTAAAAATAGCCTGAAAATAATTTATAAAAATTAAACTTTCACAGAAAAAACTCAACAAGTTTTTAGCGGATAATTTACAAACTAGCTAAATTTCAAAACTAAAAGTTTTTTTATAATCTAGAATGATTTCGTCTTCTAAAGACTATTTGCTATCAGTATTTTTTATTTTATTACGTACATCTTTAGCTTCAGAAGTATTGAAGTGCATCAGTTTAAACAGGTTGTCATAAACATCGTTTGTATAGGTAAATTTCGTAGTTTTATAATGGCTAGAATGCCCAAAAAGATTTATATTACCAGATTGATCACCCTGAACCCTTTCTACACCTAAACATTGACTTGAATCATATTTCAAGAACAGTTAAGTCTTCAGACTACTAAATTAAGTTTAGAAACTGAGTTTTAATATAAGTATAAAATACTTTACAAACATAATTTTAAACTTTTCTACTATGTTACTAAGCTTTTTCAAAAAAATACTAATTTGAAGTCAAAAATGAATTTTATTAAAGTAAAATCAAGAGCTCTTTCCATAAATGACTCTTAGTCAAAAACGGACATTTATTGCGATGATAAGATCTCTTTTTAATTATTTGACAATTACCTGGTGCAGAATGAGTTTTGAATTTAACTGAAGCAATCGGAATGTGAATAACGATCGGACATTTTGGTACATCAGCATCATAAAAAACATAAAATTCTTTCATCCCTTCATCTTCAGGTTTTCGTTTTTTAATTTTTGGAAACGGAATTCTATGAAGTCTAGCCCATGTTTCAGCTAAATATAGCTCCTGTTTATAATTTGATTGTGAAAATTTAACTCAAAACATACATAACGGACGACAAGTTAAGTTGAGCTTTTGAGCAGTTTTTACAGGTAAAATATAAAAGGGTAAAAATAACTTAAAACTGGCTTTGATCTTTAGTTAGATTATTCGCAATATATGACTCGCTTTGAATTATTGGAACTGTTATCGTATCAATGAGTTCCTTCGATGCTAATTATTTATTTAGTTAGTTTATAACATCTTTTTTTGTACTGTGATTATGTTTTTGCCTTGACTTACAACCTTTTCATAAAAAAACTTTATTTTTTAAACTCCGTATAAAATCATAATATTTACATTTTTTCAAAGCTTAGTATAGAAAGATAATGGTTTAATTTCGTATAGACTAATTTGATAATGTTTTTCTTTATTATTATGAATATAGATAATGTATAGTTAACAGAATACTAATATCAGTGTAACGCCACTGCGTTTAAATAAAAAAGGGCGCTAGAGAGTTTTCTCAAGTTAGGGACTTTTTATCTCTTTGTTGACTTCTCGAACTGCTTTAGCATGACGGGCAGTCTAGTTTTTATCTTGTATTAACAACTCATCGTTTTAAAAGATTGTGTTCACCTCGTACTTCTTGTACGAAGGCGACTGTTTTTTATATTAACTTGTGAATTGGAGTAGCTTATTTGTATATTTTGTTATCATGTTATCGCAGTTTATATTCATTTTAATACAGTTTGTGTTTCTAGACTCGATTTCTTTATATACAATTACTTAACATTCTAACAATCTAACTATTTAATTAAACTAAGCTTAAAAGATAGTCTAAGTTTAGTTCGCAATTCATTAAGTCGACTTAGCTAAATAACTTAGCTAAGTCATATCTAAACATTTAAATAACATCACCGATAAATACTTATAACGCGCACGGAGTCAGATAATAACCAGCATCGCGTAAATATAAGTATTAACTTTCTTCGGTCGATAGTTAAATCAGTACTTACCTATGTTTAATTTAATTTTTATCAACAACATATTAATGGCTAGTCATATTTTAATTTTATTTATATGTCTATTTATATTTTAGTTCATCGCTCTGTACTTTTGTTTGCGTCTATGAACTGCTCTGCGAGAAACGGTGTAACGCAATAAAAGTTAAACAATAAATCAGTGTACTTAGTTAGTGATAATTAATTAGTTAGATTTCTTGTCCAGTAGTCAAATAAAATAAAATTATTAAAAACACTTTTAACAATAGATGTGCAATAATCTATGCTAAATTAAAAACATCCTGTTTTTTTTGTTGTTAGTCAACTTTTTTGAGTTAGGTTTTTTAACAGAAAGACTTGAAAATTCGACATATATTGAAAAATTTTTGAAATAATTGAAATTATTTGTAATTTCGTAATATCATTAAATCATTGTTTATTTCAAATCAAATATTTTTTTAAAGATAATATACAAAAGTAAATATGGTTTTAAAAAAGTGATTAACTTATTTAAAAAAGTTTGCTTAAGTTGTTTAACCTGTCAAGCATAACTTTTTTTAATTAGTTTCAGGATTACCACGCAAAGTTTTGTAAACTTTGCTTGACTTTACAAGATTTTGACCGATTTAGCCTGACTTTTCCTTCCTCTTAGGTACGCGTTTTAAGTACACACTTCCAGTTGAATACGCATACTGAGTACGCATATTTTGATCAGTACGTATTTTAGTACGCACTTCTTATTCAGTACACACTTTTGAACCAAAATAAAAAATTTCCGACAGGTTTCGATTTTATTTAAACTAGTAATTCTTAGCTACAAACTTTCTATTGATTAGCTGCTGTGTTCAGAATGTGTACTTCAGCGAAAGATAACTGTAATGATGAGTTATTGGAATGTAAAACTAATATAAACTTAATTATAAAAAAATTTGCACTTAACTAGGTATACTTTTTTCTCACTGCTTATCTTTTTGCAAACAATCTCTAAGTTTCACAAATGTGAAGTAAACTACTGGCAATAAATTTTTAATTAACATACTCTGAAAAATGTATATAAAGAAATACAAAAAGTACAAAATACAAAAGTAAACCATGCACATAAACTTGTTACATAAAATACTTAACTAAGTGCATAATAAAGATTTCAACAACTTACTTGAACAAAAAACAGTCTAATTCTAAAATTTCGCAAAATAGACTTTTGTGTATATATCAAAGTTTCACTATGGAAGTGTCCTTGCCACAGATCATCAATATTAAAAAGATTACAAACAACAACTACTTGCCAAATAAGGTAATAGTTCAACATGTTTCTAGATAAACTTGGCAATTTTAGTCTGACTTTATAAGGGATTTTTTTATCTAACTTTACTATTTGAAGGCTTTGGAATTTAATGATTTTGTAAGTAAATTTCTAGAAAAATTTTGCAATTTTAGTCTGACTTTAAAGGATTTTTCATTAACTTTTTACCATTTTAAGGCTTTGAAAACTAAAAAAATTTGTAAATTAGAACTGAAAAATTCTTTCTTTTTGCTAACTTGACCTTAAAAAATAAATTTAACCTGATATTTTTTTCAATATTTCCAAAAAAAAACTGACTTAGCCTGACCCGTGGCAACCCTGTAGTTTGTTCTACAATTAATTTTGGTGATCTTTTTATTCTTGCCACACCAAGTTTTGACAATATTGATAGATTTACTATAAGTATCAAGTAAATATTTAATTATTAATCATATCCTTCCTAATGTTAGCAGGAGATCATATAATCCGCAACACACTTACTTTAAATGGATGATAATCATCACTGACTCGCGCGCTTAAATCACACGAAATTATAATGTCTACTTTTCTCTGCGGCCCCAACAGCAACGGGTAAGGCGAATTGAAAGCTAATCCGGCATCTGCGAGGTAGAGCTGCTCATTTGAAGTGTCGGTTGCTTGCTCTAAGTCTATGAACTCGTCTTCTGTGAAGATAAATTAAGAGAGCTAAAGTATTTACAGGTTTTTTACTATCTGATGCAAAACAAAAAACATAACCTCAGTTTACTTTATATACTTTTAGATCTTGATTATTATAGTAAGTTCTTAAATTCTTAGACGTGCTTAATAGACGCACATTTCAAAATTTGGTTGTCAAATAAGTATATATTAAAAAATGAACAAAAACTAAGATAATTAAAAATATAACATGGCTTTTTACTCACAACTTCATACGAATTTAATTAAAACTAGTCTGAACAAAAAATAATTCTGTATTCATAAATGGTTTTAATCATATTCAAAAAAATAATAAAATGTTAAAAAGAACAAAAAAGTGCGTAAAAAAATTACTTTATATCATGACTTAAATGAATAGATTAACGTATCAATTTGATAACCTTCTGTTTCGGTCGTAGTATCTAGTGGGTTTAATGGAGATTCGTTAGCCCATTTTAAACCCCGCATAAAACTAAAAACTCTTCCAGCTCTGAGTTTTCGTAGCTGTCGTAGAAGTTACAAGTCTTTATATTTATACTTTATAGTTTACACCTCTTATTTATATAGTACAAAAAGACTTTAATCAAAAAAGAATTACAAACTGTATTTTTATCACTGTTATTTTTTCAAAGATTAATATAAATATATAGTCTTATAAGTATATACATAATACTTTTTCAAAAGTTTAAACACTAGTTGATTCAGATACAAAGACTTTTTTATAATCTACAAATTTGAGACGATATTTAAAGTAAATAACAAAAAAAAATTTGTAGAAAATTAATTGGCAAACAGGAAATGTTCAGAAATAAAAAGTGTTAAACTACTCAATAAACCTAAAAAAAAATTAAAAAAAAAATTAAAATAATCTTTAGAAAAAAATTATACAAACTAAGTTTTGAAATGTCATAGAAGTGCCTTGCAGAACATTAATTACAAAAACAAGTAAAAAGACTAATAATTAAGTATGTTGAAGGTCTTTTATTAAACAAATACTAAATAAAAATGTATTAATATTTGAAGAATAGAATATTAAAACGACTTGCTAAGATTTTCTTAAAAAGAGTCCTAACAAAACAAGTTTGTTAAGACATACTAAGATAACAACAACTTGCACAGTACTTCTTTTTATTCAACTGATGCACGTTTTTCTGTGTTAAATAATTAATACAGTTTCACATTGTTCTAAAAACAAAAGTCCTGCATAAAAGAAAGCCATAATAATTATTAGTAACAGGTTTGCTCAAGGTTTTTAAAAATTATTTCAAGTTTTAAAAAATAGTTTTAGGTCGATTTTTAGTATAAATTAAACTATCTTAAATAGTATGATAACAACGAAAATTTACTGTAAAGCTACTATAATCGAGTTGTATAATGATACTTATTTAAAATTATATCATTGATGGATTTTTTGTATCTAACCGAAATTTCGTTACAAAACACGTAAAAACAGTTTAAAACTTCAGGTTTTTCAAATTTTTTTAGTAATTTTTGTTCAAAATTCTTTTTATTTAATAACAAACTTTAGAGTACTCTTTCTTTATTACACTAACACATACTTCTGTGTGTCAACAAGTTAACACACTTCAACGGAGCTATGAAATTCAAGAAACATTTGTTAGTGTAATTAAAAAAGAATACTGTTTAAATTTGTTATTATTATATATTCCAGTGAACTCGTTTCGCTAGGATCTTTATTAACAAACGCTTTAATTTATAATTTGAACAGTTATTTTTAATAATTTCTTTTACATTTCCTGGTTTTTCCAGGATTGTTGTACCTAAATTGTCAAACTCAACGTTTTTTCAGATTTTTTTTCAATTCTGAATAACTAATAGTAATTAAAGTATATGTTTATCACTCACAGTGTGGAATAGAGTAAGTTAATAGCATTAATTAATAAATAATGACTACTTTTATTTAAGTATTTCACCTATTATTAACTATTATCTGTAGAAAATATCTTATTTTAATGAAAACATGTATACACCTACTTTATTCTATGCTTCTATTCTTTCATTACAGTAATTATTTTTTTACAGAACCCAGTTGAAGTGTGTTGATTCGTTGACACACAGAAACATATGTTGGTAGAATAAAGGAAGATTACTGTATAATTTGTTTTTATTTATATTCCAGTGAATTTACTTCACTAGGATCTTTTGTTAGCAAACAATTAAACCTAAATTTTGAACAGTTATACTTTATTTTATATTTTAATTACTTTATGAAATCTTTAACGGGATGGTAGTTTGTATTTGTACTTTACCTTTATCTAACTTTGTTGTAATTTTACTTTGATTGTTGTTAATATTAAAACTATTTTATATTACTCCTAACTTAGAAAGCTTTACAAATCATAAGTAATTAATTTAAAATGTATAAAACAAAATACATATTAACTAATTAAAGCTTATTAATTTACTACTGTTCACACTGTGAGTGATTAGCTTATATTGTAATTACTATTAGTTATTAAAGTATAATAATTTAGGCTTGTAATTTTTAAATACACATATTTGTTTTCTATTCTTTTACACAGTATTTATTTTTTCTGAAATCCGAGAAACTGTTTTATTTGTTAAACACACAGAAACGTACGTTAGTTGAAAAAAAAATTACTGAGCAAACTTTTGTTATTAAATCTCAAGATTATTTTCAAAAATAAAACGAGGTCTACAAATTGCTTTAATTACATAAGCATTCGGTATACTGGACATATGTCTATACAACTAATTTAATAAAATAACATCAGACCGCTCTTTAAATTAGGAAAAAAATGAAAACAAAAATATGTTCGTCAACAACTTAAATACTTTTAAAGAACGTATAAATATATTTTTAATTTAATCATTTTTAAACAAATATTGAATAAACAACTAATAAAATTAAGCATCACTTATAAATTATGAAAAACTGACTATAAAAATTGTTGACTTTGTAAATATGTACTTTAAAATATTTTAGAAACTTTGTAGTTTAAAGTAAATTAAAATCTTTAGTGTATAATTAATGAATTTAGTTTTAATTAAAATGTTGTAACTAATTAACTTACTAAAACAACTAGTTATTAAAGAAATTAATGTTAAATTTGATAGAAAACTTAACTCGAAACGTCATCTTAGAGAAACAAATTAAAAAAACTTTTATTTTTGTTTAACTGGTGTTTGTGTATCAACTTCTAAGTTGTTTACACTTATAATTATTATTTTTTGGTCACAAGTATTAGTTTTGTGTATATACAATATTTAATTATATTCACCACAATATTATTATTCTTTTACTTATTCAAGACCTAAAACAAAACAAAAATTACATGATTTGTACTTCATATAAAACGATAAATACTCATTTTTTCATTTCTTAACAACTTATGAAAACCAATGTATGAAAACAAGGTTTTACTACTAAAACTTGTGCCAATAAAAATTCGAATTTTAATTTTTTGTGATATATAAAAAAAATATATAAAACACGTATGAAAGCAAGCATTTTTTAAACTATCAGCTAAATGTTATTATTGTAATATTTACATAAAAAATCATGTATCTCCACTTAGATCAATCTTACCTTACAAAATTCATCATATATTTTCGCCCGCCAGCTTTTCGTATCTTTACTGACCTATTTTTTAAATTTGAGTATGTTGCAGTTTTTTAGTATTCGCTTAATTACATTAAAAATATACTTGCTTATTAAGTAGATGCAAATTTGTTTTATTCTCAGATTCTTCTCTGTTTACAAAATATGTATAGTGTAATTAAAACAACAATAACAAAACTCTTTTTTTAAATTAAGTTTTTCATTTTCTAATATTTTGATTTTCAATTATTTGTGCTATTGTCTATAATCAACCTAGCTTTGGTTAGATGCTTAAGCTTATTATTTCTTTGTACAAAAGTTGTATGAATATCACTTTAAGTACATTTAAAAATATCTATTTTCATTCTTTTAACATTTTGGCAATTAATTCTATAGAGAGATTTAAAAACAAAGACTAAATATACGAAAACTAAAACGTTTCTTGATCATCTGGAATTTCCGCAGTTAATTTTTGTTGTAACCAATCTTTTACGTTTTTAATTAATTTTATGGAAGATCCTTTAGGTTCTGATAAACAAAAATATAATGTCAAAATTGTTAACTTTCACTTAAAATTTCAAGCAAATATAGTTTTCTAACAAACCTTCAGTAACCTTGTTAAAATTTTTGAACAAAAACTTCTTAACAAGGTTGTGTAATTCACGATCAAGCATAATAGCAAATGCACTACCCCATATACCCTGTAAAAAAAATTAAATGTATGATTTTATTTTTTAACCAGTATAAAGTTTTAAACAAAACGTAATTAAAATATTGAGAGCTTTTGTTGTGCAACATTTAAAAAAAAATTAATTACGAAAATGTTCACCATCAAAAAATGAAGCGGGGCCTCATCAAAATTTTCAATCTTGTTTCCCATGAAATATTTGCTGTTGAAGTCTTCGGTCGGCACGTAAGAAGCATATTTCGGGATACCAATTTCAAAAGGTGAAAACTCAACCCAATCTATTAAATTATAAATTTTATTTATAACTTTAGTTGTATTTATACTATTTCAGTGTTTTTCATATCAAACAAACAGTGCAAGATTTGTATTTGTTCACAGTGGGTCCAAATCTCGAAAATATATAAATATGAATTTTTAAGTTAAAAATTTTACAAAATAGTCAATAATTGCAAATTTTACCTAAAAAAAAAAACTATAATATATCTTAAAATTTTATCGAACGCTCTACCTGGTTTTATCTTATACTCTTGCTTCTGTTCCTTAATTTTTGTTTTTAAACTATTAATTTTTCCTGAACTTTGAAAAGAATATAATTTTATTTTCAATTAAAGGTCTACTTTAATTTTTTTTTTTTTTTTAAATTTTGTCAACTTTTTTTAATACTTTGTCGTTAAATCGCTAAAACTGTATATGAATTTTTTTAAGGGCAAGTTGGAAGCATTTTCTGCTAATGTTACTAAAATCTAATAAAGTTTTTATGGATGTATAAATAGGTTTATAATCTCCCTCTGTGCCTATTTTATCAAAAAAAAAGGTTATCTATTAATGCAGGAAGCGGCAGCCTTTTGTAACTAGCGTGCTAATATTTCCAGAAAAGTTACTCGCGGGCCGCACTATTTACAAAAAAGTTTTTGAGGGCCGCAACTATTTAAAAATAACTACAGTATTTAAGTAGAAAAATACAATTCTAAACCAAAATAAGCAGTAAAATAGCACTAGTTTAGAATAACTATTAAACTAAGAGCCTAATTGTAAGTTTTTATTGCAAAACTCTTTTGTATCCCTAAAAAAGTGTGTTTTCAGCTAAAAAGTATCTCGCGGCCTCAGATTTTGGCTTTGATATTTGCATTTGGCCCGCGGGCCACAGTTTGCCGACCCCAGTTTAACAGAACAGTGAAATAATTGTATTTGATAACTTAGTGTTTTATTAATACATACGTTTATTTATTATATATTTTGATTTTTAGAAAAACAAATAAAGAGATCTCAACTACTAGAGGAGAAATAATGAATTTATTTTTTCAAAACTTTATTTTTCAAACTAAGTTTCGGTCAAAGACCTCATAAGTTATTCTATTTGAATAAGCACTAACGAGGTCTTTGACCGAAACTTCGTTTGTAAAATAAAGTCTAGAAAGAATAAATTCATATATGTTTATTTTTTTAATTTATTAGGAAAATGCAATTTTAAAAATTCCAGAACATATGTTTCATAAAGACAAAAAAAGATTGTCATAAATCTACAGCTGGTTCAATTTAAAATAAAAAGCACTTTAGTAAACAAAGATGCAAAAGTTATACAAAAAAACAAAAAACATTATGACGAAGAATTGAATATTATACATAACGTCGTATTGTTTTTTTTATATATAACTTTTGCATCTCTGTTTACTAAAGTGCTTTTTACTTGAAATTGAACCAGCTGAAGATTAAAGACATTTTTTGTCTTTATAAACCATATGTTCTGGAATTTTTAAAGTCGTATTTTCCTAATAAATCATTTGAAAGCCCTTCAAGTGGGCTCTGTAGAAAGTGATTAAGTTTAAACAATCACCTTATTTTCTATATATATACGAATATAGACTTGTTTTGTGAAGTCCGTAAATGGTAAGAAAGGCTTTTATCATAAACGTTATATTAACATTCAAAGATCGCTACACAAAACATAAGTACAGTTTTAAACATTAAAACATGACAACGCTACAACTTTATCGCAATACAAGTGGAAATTTATAAATAATAAAACTGATGTTGAAAATTTTTGGGGAAATATTAACAAGACAAAAGCAAATATATTTTAAAAATGGATATAAATTATGAAACGCAGAAAATATTTAAATTTTGAACGTTAAAATAAGAATCTTTAAACAAAATGAATGAATTAAAAACTGGCTGTTTACATTACCGAAAACAATTTTAGTGTTGTTAATAATTAGTGATGTACCGGACCCACAATTTCGGGTCCGGCCGGACCCGGATCCGGACTTTTTTTTCAAATTAGAATCCGGCCGGAACCGGATCCAGACTTTTTTTTCAAATTAAAATCCGGCCGGAACCGGATCCGGACTTTTTTTTCAAATTAAAGTCCGGCCGGAACCGGATCCGGACTTTTTTTTCAAATTAGAATCCGGCCGGATCCGGATATCAGACAAAAATGGCAATATCCGGTCGGACCCGGATAGTGAGTGCGGTACATCACTATAATATACTAGCCTAAGTCAGAATGAGGTTTTTAAAAACTTAAAAAAAAAGAACTTTAATCTAATAATAAGTAGAACAGCTAGCCACAAGATTTACAAATTTAGGTGTTATTTACAATTAAAAATCTGAAACCAAGTTCTTAAACAAAATACACTAGAAAATTACAAAATATTTGAAACTGGATCAGCTCAAACTCATTCAAATCTAAAAGAAAACTAGCCTGAGTTTTTATATAAAACTAAACTAGCCTGAGGTAGTCCAAGATTTTCTAAAATTCCCAAAAATTTTCAAATTAGCAAGGTTGCCACTGTTTAAGTCAATAAAACTAGTTAGAATGAGTATAAATAAGCCTGAGTCAAAAAAAGATTTTAAAAACTGAAAAAAATACTTTAATCTAATAATCAGTAAAACAGCTATCAAAGGTTGACAATTTGGTAGTAAAGTTGTTGACTGATTGTGGTACACTTAACTTATTAGTACTAACCATCATATTTAAATACTACCTTATTTAATTAATATCTAACAAATACTAAATTATAACTGAGACTACTTTCTATAATCAGACACGACAGTTTTGAGTGATGAATCTTTTATATAAAACACAACAAGAAATACTAGCATATACAAAATTATTAATTACTTTGGTAATACTTTAAAAACTGGAAGCTATTTAAATCTATATCAAAAGACTTAAAACAAAAAACTAAAATTAAACTATTAGTAAACAAGAAACTGAAAAATTTTTAATAAACTATTAAACTATAAACCTGTATTAAATATTTAAACAATTAAACACTTGATGAAATATTCACTTTTAAAACAAAACACTACTTACAATAAGCATTCACAAAAAAGTTCAAGATATTTTGTTGCTTCAAGCTACACACCAAACTAACTAACTGATTACATATAAACTGCCTGTCATGTTCTGATGTTTTGTTGCATCAGTATTTAGTTTAAAACATTTCGTCAGATGATTCTTATTGGCTCGTACATTCAAACGTATTAACTCTAAATATTCTCTGAGCTCAACTTTAAACAATAAATAATGCAAGTATTCATTCCAAAGTTTTCAATTTTACAACATATGTAAAGAGTTGCATTTCATGAAATGTTTATTTCATAGTTTAAATGTAAACAAATGTAAATTAGTCATGTGTACAAAATGAGCCAATCACGGTAGGTGTTTAATTTTAAGTGACGAAAATGACTCTTATTAAATTACACAGGGTTTGTTTTTGAAAAAATACTTTTCAGTATGCTCTTTTTTACTAACTAGACCGGGTCCGGCCGGATCTCTGTTAGGATCCGGCCGGACCCGGACTTTTTTTCAAATTAGAATCCGGCCGGAACCGGACCCGGACTTTTTTTTCAAATTAAAGTCCGGCCGGAACCGGATCCGGACTTTTTTTTCAAATTAGAATCCGGCCGGATCCGGATATCAGACAAAAATGGCAATATCCGGCCGGACCCGGATAGTGAGTCCGGTACATCACTATTAATAATGGACTATTTATTATATTATTATATGAAATCTAATTTTGTATAATTTTGTTAGTATACTCATAAGCTTGCTTTTATTTAATAAAATACCTAGCTGAGGAAGCGTTTAGACGCTGAAATGGCTGTCCGAGGCAAAAGTTTATTATTTTGTAACTAAACTTGTTTTTTTTTCAAAATTAAACTAAAATATTTGCTAACACTACTATTTTAAATTAATAAACAAAACTTTTTGGTTATTTCTCAAAACTAAAAAAAAGAAAAGTATTTTCATGTATTTTCTTTTAGCGTAGATTATCTAATTCTTAACTTATTAGGATTCATATTTGATTGAAACAAAAAGCATACAAATAACCTCTCGCCAAATAGCATAACTTAAGTGGTGGGTGGATTTTTTTAGTTTGGTTATAAACTTTAGAGTTTACTAGAAACTTGGATTTCTGATATTTAATTCTAAAATAGAATTTAAAATTTATTTTTGTCCTATTTTCAGTTATGGGTCAAGTGTGATATCAAGGTTGCTAAGAGTATTGAAATGAATACAGATCAGGGTACACTTTTTATTTTAGTCTTTTTTAAAACAAACACTTTTAGAATTTTTGTGAAAAAACTAACACCTACTAAAAATTACTAAAAAAAATTAAAGTTTGTTTTTGTTCAGCTTGAGAAATGAATTTAAAAGATTATTTTTATAAATTAATTAATTTGTATAATGATAAGTAAATTTTATAGTCCTAATAAGTTTTTTATTTACAGGATTTTATTTACGGTTAACTTATAATAATAGAAATACGAATAAACTATTATACTTATTACCAGGTTTCGGTGGGAAAAAATTCTGATTTTGTCAATATCAAATATTACTAAAAGAGTAAACTGCACAGAACAATGTTGTTTATTTATAATGTTAGTTACTCATGAATGAAAGTATAAACAAAACTAAGACTTTTGTTCACTGTGAAGTTAAACTAATAAAAACATTGCTACCTCGAATCAAAAACTACTGATGTTATTTAAATATACCAAATGCAGCATTTATAAACACTGAAGTATGAACTAACAACTAACTATAGTTAGGCTTTAAACTAATTATCTACCGAATTTACAAAATTAGGATCCGAATCTGTTTTAAATATCAAAATCCAGATATGTTTTTTAATTAAGATACAGACGGATCGGGTTAAATAAAATACTCAAAATTTTTCATGCTGAACCAAATCTCGATTTTTTTAAAGTTTATTACCTGTAATAAGATAGGAAACTTTTCTAGTCGATGGGATAAATTTACAATAAAATTCTATTACAAGCCGGGCATATTCGATAGTAAATCTTGGCGGGCCGCGTATCTTTTGAAAATTTGAAAACTCAATTTAAACAATTGGATCCGGATCTATTTTTGGATAACATATGCTTATAAAGCTTCCACAAATTAAAGATCCGACCGAAAGCGGATCTATTTTTTAATTTAGGGTCCGGCCGGATTTGAATCTTAGTGAAAAAAATTGGATCTGGCCAAATTCGGAAAATCACTACTTTTAATAGAAGATTAAAAATATTTAACCCAAGATTAAATAAAATAACGAAAATCTACGTTTTTTCAATGAAATAGTTGAGACCAATAATATATGAACGAATAATTAAAACCATGATATTTAAGACAAGATTCGTTCAATCGCACGTTTAAACATGCCATTAATGGCATCGGATTTTCTCCTTTGCTGATAAGATTTCGCATTGAAGACATCTTATAGTGTTTCCAGCTTTCCATCTAAATTTTTCTAGTTTTAGTTTTATATTTCAAATTTAATGCGTTTAAACTTAATAAGATCCTGTAAAACAAAAACTTAACATGTTAAAGATTTAAAGTTTTTGTTATGTTGCACTATCAAAATATATTTAGTTTGAGCTTTAATTAGTTTGAGTAATATAAAAAAGTTTTAAATGAAATTGCTTATAATAGACATCAAATCTAAATAAAGAAACTTACATCATCACCAAATAAATGCCCAGAAATATAATACCCCCAAACATCAACAAGTGACCATGGTTGTCCAAATTCAAACTTTTCTACCAGAGATTTCCTAGAAATTTATATAAATCTTAAATTTATCTAGATAAATAATCAAATGATTCTTTGAAAAAAAATTTACAAAATCATATTGCAAAGTAAGGGTGGGTGCCAGGATGGTCCAGCGACTTTTTAGCACGGGTCGTTAATTTATCACAAAGCGTCACTTTAGCAAGGTGCGACAATTATGCACGGGGCCTTATTTTTGCACAAATTAAATCTTTTTACTATAAGGATTTATGAAACTTTTTCTTAAACATAAAAAAAAATAAATGTTAATACTTATTCGTTAGAACTTCAAGCTTAATTTCAAACTTTTTCTTTTTTTTTATGCTTTGTAGTTTTTTAGGGAAAACTTAATTTTATATTTTTTAGTGCTTTGTAGTTGTTGTAGTATTATATTTTTGAACACTATTTAATGTCAAACCTTAAAATGTTGTAGTTTGTTACTTAACAATCATATACATTTTAAAACTAAATAAATAGTAGGATAATATAGTGAAGGTATAATTAATCAATACTTTTAAATATATGTTTTTATATTAAAAGAAAGCTGAGATTTTTCAACACTTTGTAATATATTCAAGAATACAAGGTAGCAAAATTGTTTAAAAACAAATTAAAATCTACTTTTTTTGTAGTAATGTTTACTAGTTTTGTAATTAATGTATGTTTTTGAATTCTTTATACCGTACGAATATATAATATGTTTAAGATTCTTAAGCTTTCATTTTCTTTTTTAGGCTAGAAAGTTTAGTAAAACTAAGAAAAGTCTTCAAGTATTAACCCAATGTAATTAAAATATAACTTATAAATTTAATCAAACTGATCAAAAACATCATAACTATATTTTTTGAAACAACTTTATTTTTTTAAGTATTGAACTTGATTTCATACAACATAAACTTGTTTTAGATTAGATGTAGTCTGTGTTTTTTAACATGAAAATAAATTATATCCTAAGTAAAAATATAGTTTTATTCATTTATTTTTTATATATTCATTTCACACATGTCACTTTCTATTCTCCGACATTTTATATATTTATTTTACTCCTCGACTATAATTCTTCATATTTTTTTATGTGTTAAGTTCCAAGTTTAACTGGAAACCTGTTATAATCACAGGTAAACCGTGCTTTTTACCTACAACGCCAAAAAACACGGCTAGAGGTCTTTTTACCGCAGGTTTATGCTAAGCACATAACCACCTTGTTATTTTACATTTTAACTTTCATATTAAACACAAACCCGTAATTTATAACATAGTTTAATTATTAAAATATCTGTATACGATCTTTAATTTAAATACCTGACTGCTCCTTTATAAAGCAATAATTAATTATTATACATATTATATAATGTATATGTATTATTATATTTAAGTCATGGTGGTTATATGTATGTCGCTGTAACTTAATTATTGGTCAGGGTTTTGTAAGCTTAATAACAAGTTTGATTTTTGTTCTTTGTTTTCTTTAAACTTAAACTGCTTTCTAATTGTATCTAACTTTAATTTTGTTATAATTTAGATTTAATCATTTTAAACATTCAATAAATAAAATATACATTATACCAAGTTCCTGTGGCTTTTATTGCCTTTACTATTGTTTAATTCAATAATTAATGTTTGTTTTTTTTTTACTTTTTATGCACAACAGATTACAAATTACTTCTTAAATTAAAGCGCTCTACTACGTTTTCCAAACATGAGAACAAATTATCTAACTTTGTAGTATAAATTAACTAGCTAGTCCGAATGTTCATATATACTGTGATGTAATTATTATATTTTTTTCAATGATTAGTAACCAGTAAATAATTAGAATTAATACTTCCTTCATTTTCATGTAAGTAGTTTATATTATGATTTGTTATTTTATAGTGTATTTTATTTTACTTTATTTAGACTTAATAATTACAAATATTGTTTAGTTTTATAACAGTTGGATTTAACATTATATATTTTATATATTATAAACCATTAACCTATAAAAATCTATAGTAATTATTTTTAATGGACACATGTATATACCTACTTTAGTTTCTATTCTTTCCTTACATTATTTATTTCTTTAAAGAGCTCAGTTGAAGTGTGTTAATCCGTTAGCACATAGAAACATATGTCAGTGTAACAAAAGAAAGATACTGTATAACTTGTTATTATTATATATTCCAGTGAACTTGTTTCGCTAGCATCTTTTGTTAACCAAAGCTTAAATTTATACCTTGAATACTTAAACATGAAAAGCCGTGAAACGTTAAAAAAAGGAAATTAATATTTATTTATGTGTGTATGAATGTTGTCTATGAACTTGAATTTTTAAGTATTTGAAACTAATGTATCAAGCAAATATAATTTAAAAACATTAAAACAAGTTTTTTGTTTTAATATTTAATATCAAAACTTAAAATAATATAGTTAAAAAATTAATAACAGATTAGTAAATTTAACTTAGTTTTTAAGTTATCAATATTTCCACTCTATAGAACTGAATAATAAATTGAATTAACAACAAACTGTTTTAATATTTGTACCAGTAAAACTAATAACATGTTCGAAAAAGAAATTAAATTATTTAGTGTTTGCTTAATTTTTTTATTTGTTATATACTTTTACAACAATGTCAAAATAACTTAGTATGTACTACTCTATGAATATTAATATACTTCCAAAATAAAGTTGTAAATTAAGTTTGATTTTTTTAGGAATCTAATACACGTTTACTTTTAATTTTTTAATTGAGTTTCTAAACACGTTTTTTTACACATATTACAGAATTCGAAATATTTATAACTAAAAATGTATTGTTCTCATTAAAAATGTATTACCAAAAAAAAGTTCAAATGAAGGTTTTAAAGGTTTGGTTTAAGCAAAATTACGTTAAGTCCAAAACAACTGTTACAAAAGACGCTTCAAGCAAAAATAAAAAAGAAAAAAATTGAGCAAAAATGACGCTCAGTGATAAAATGATGCTATGCGAAAGTGATGCACCGTGCCAAAGTGACCCATTGTGATAAAGTGACGCACCGTGCTAAAATGACGCCGTGCTAAAGTGACCCTCTAAAGTCTAAACTAACGAAGGATTATGCCATATATGTGTATTGATATGGGCCTGGTTATAACTGACTACAACGCGCTTATATATCGTAAATCTTAAGTTAGTTCTTAGGCTAGTGTTTAGACTGATTTAGCTAATTGATAAAGTAGGTTTATAAGTGAAAATTGAACTTATACTACTGTTTAACTGAAGTATATTTATAAAGCTGTAAACAACTTATACTAGGTTTATAAAGTTGTAGATAACTAGTACTAGGTTTATAAAGTTGTAGATAGCTTTTACTAGGTTTATAAAGTTTTAGATAACTTACACTACCTGTATAACTGAAATCCAGTATAAAAGTAAAAAACGTATTTTACAATGAATAAATGTGCGAAAAAATGCAACAAACTGTACTAGCAAAACAATACAAAATAAGATACTTCGGCTTGACAGCCTAAAAACAATCGATATCGCTACAACAAACTGCTAAATGTGCTTGTGAAAGACAATAACAGAGCAATGAAATAACCAAACAAGCCACATTCAAGTGAATTAACTGCTTATATATGAAATAATTTGAGAGAAGACAATGAAAGAAGACGACTGTTTTGTCCAAGACGCTGTAGAAAAGTGACGCCGTGCTACTCTGACCCGCTCCCCAAAATAAAGTTTAAAACGTTTTCAAGAGTTTTGCTCTCTTGTCAATTAGCTTAATAAGCAAAACTTTAAAAACTAAAAAAATACTTTTGCAAATAATTTTTAAAAATGGAAAAATAGGACTAAGTCCTGGACAAATTTGAGTATTATATTCTATTATCTTTATATTTTGTTTTATTTTAACTTAAAAATATTTTGGAAAATATGTATTTGTAGAATTGTTAATTTTTAATGATGCTTAGTCAATTAAGGGCATAGGGGTCAAACTATTTTTTATAACATTTGCTTTAATTAGAAAGTTTTAAGTACAAACTACAAGCCATTTTTTATAGAATTTTAGAAAGTCTTATTTAAAGTTTTAGATATTGTATTTTTTGTAAAAAGTTTCAGATACAAACGTATAGAACGCAAATTTTCAAGATCAGTTTTTTCAAAAATTTTTAAATTCACTAAAAATTTATCTTCTCCTATATTTTTTGAGCTAGAGACCTCAAACTTTTAGGAATTGATCCGTTTTAAGTTTAAAATACGTTGAGTGTTACGATTTTAAAGGTATTGAAATATTTAATTTCCAGATAAATAAAACAATAATAAGAAAAGTGGTTTTTTCATTAAATTATTACTTACAAAGTTTAAAAAAATCCTGCATTAAATCTAAATAAAATCTAGTAATACTTTCTGTAAAAATTTGAAAAGACTGGTAGAAAAATGAGGGAGAAAATAAATTTTTAATAAAATAGTCTTTTTTCGCGTTTTTGGTTTGCTCTTTCCATAAAAAAACCTATTGAGCACATCGACTTTGATCGCTTGTATTTCAAAATGTTAATTTAAGTTGTTTAAGCGGTTAAATTGTCTGATAGCTCAGATAAAACTTTATAAATTAAGATCAACTTGTAAAAATGTAAAAAAATATTTGTTAGATATGTGTTGAAAAATAGTTCTTCCAAATTTAAAAAAATATTTTTAAAAGAATGTCAAAAGCAGGAACATTAATGCTAAAGTTGCTTTATAAAAAGGTTGTTCGTTTTAGCTTGTGTGTGTTTTAACTGATTGGAAATATATCTGGCAACTATGGTCAAAAGTACTATGAATTAAAGTTAAAAAAAATCTAAGTGTACGTGGTTCTATTTTTCATAAAATATCAGACAAACAAATGTACTATACATATAGTATACAATATAAAAAATAAAAATGCTTAAATTTTATACGTTACAAAAACTAATTTCATTGTAGAGTTCTCTAGTAAAAAACATCTCAGTTTAAAAACTAAGTAATTTTGAATTTCTTTATATGATTAGGATAATCTAACTCAATATCCAAAGGTACATCGAAAATGTCACTCTTAGAAATTCTTTCTTTCGCTAACTTGCTTACAGGCTCAATTCCTTCAGAAGAAAACTTCGAATTCATGTAAGTAAAAGCAAGAGCCCTGAAATTTTTTTAGTTTTTTATTGATATAATGTATATAGATATATTTTACCTAAATACTTATTTTGTTCTTAAAAAATACTGAAAAGAGAAATTTAAAATCGTGTTTTAGCTTTATGCTAGATAAAATAAAAACTACTTTCTAGATTTGGTGGTCATGGGCCGGGCCATATATTTCAAAAATAAAAATATTCGTAGGCTGCAGTTGAAGTTTTTACTATTTATAAAAGACATCAAAATATATAGTGTAAGTTTCAAATATCCTTTAAATCATGTCTTAGACTTTTTTACTCTTTAATTCAAACCCCAGATGATCTAGTGTTAGTTTTAAAAACTACAGAATAACATCTCGAGTTGATTTCAAACTTATCGTAAACTTTAACTTATTTCAAACCCACGAATATCTTAGTTATTTCTTAAAATTACAGACTACAGTTTATCTAGTGTTAGTTTCAAATCTCCTGTAAATTCTATCTTTAAATTTTTGATTTTACTCTCTATTTCAAACCCACGAAAATCTAGCGTAAGTTTATAAGATTTCGTTTGCAGGCAAGATTAATAAGCTCGCGGGCCACATTTCACCTTTCGCAGGCCGTAAATTTATCCCTGGATGTCCGCAGTTTGCCAATTCCTGTTCAATATACTAAGCAACCAGCAATTCGACTTAAAAGATAAAGTAATACCAAATTTGTCTAAAAAAGCTTGAAATAATATACAAAAAACATTAAATTTAAAGTCTTATTTGGATGATAAAAACAACCTGTTGAAATATATGAGAAAATTTGTATTTAAAATTTAGCATTTGTCGACATTACAAGCTAGTTTATTATACATGGGAGTTGCAAAGGTATCTGTCGTTTTATAACACTGAACTTTATATTTTCATTCATAAATTGAGTTCAATACAATTGAATGCAGTATACAATTACATACTTGAAAAAAAACATATTCCATAAAATATACAATGGATATATAAAAACAACTGATTTATTACGCCAATACTTTATTGAATGATGATGTTTCGCTTCTTATAAAATATGAACAGCTCTACAGAGCCAAAAATTTTATAGTATGCAAGTGATGGATATATATGTAAGTATAATTAAAAGCGGGGTAAGGCACTTTTTTTACATAATCATTTCATTTTAAAGACTTTTAATTTAGCTAGCAACTGCTTTTTACCATCTCTTGAAATTCAATAATTTTGAGATATAACGGTAAAATGCCGAAGAATTCAATAGATTCCATATGAAACGACTGAATTAAAAAGACTTAAAAAGACAATTTCAGTTAAAAAAAAATTATTTCTACAGTCTTTAAACTAATATTTTTCAACTTTATGAGTCTAATTAAAACTTAATAATATACAATATTGTTGTACGAATCTTTTTAAAAAAGATTGTTTTACAAAATAATTAATCTAAAAATATGATATGTCAAGTAATTCGTAAATACGGGGTCAAAAAACAAATTCCAGTTTTTAACATTTCAATTTTTAGTATAAAACGCAAAAAAAATGTGCACTAAAAATATGTTGTTAGATAAAGTATTTCTACATATTAAAGATAAATTAGTATAACTGAAACCAAATCTGAACTGTAAGAGTTTTGGGATTTACGCAGCCTTAAGAACAATTGTCAAATAGTAATTATGTACGATAAACAAAAAACACTTGCAGTAATAGATGAACAGCTCATAGAACTAATTGGAATATAATGAAATTTAAATTTAACACATAAGATATTTCAGACGAGTCTGCCTTATACAGACATTACATACTTTTTTAACCACAAATTGTCTAAAGAACCTTAACATTAATGATGTGTACAGAGTTGCTTTCTTAGAGCAACCGATATTTCAGAATCTTAACAATAATTTATTGAATAATCATATTATTCATAAAGAACTTTTTGGATGGATGAACTCAAAACAAACTTGGCAAAAACACTATACAGTGATTTGTAAAAGAGTAGGATAGTAAAATTACATTAAAGTTAGATGATGCATTCCTGTTATTTATCATGTCTCGAAATTTGTTATTGTAAAGCTTATTTATCATTGCATTATTTTTATTTAAAAAAATTTGAATTTGTTTTATAATACCTAAATTTGTAATAAATCTTAATTGAGATTGTTGATTGTTAAGTTTAATATTTAAGTTTTTTTAATTTTGGTTTTATTGATAGCTTTTTACTTATGCTTAAAATTTTTTTTTCAATTTATTTGTAGTATTTTTCAATTGGAAATGTCAATAAATGATGAAAGCTTTGAAAAATAGTTCTTTTTTTATTTCATTAAAACAGCTTTTCTTCAAGCTCTGGGGCAATTTAAAATTAATTAAAAAAGATGATTATACAGAGTTGCCACTGGTTTTTGTAAAATTTATTTCAGGTTTTCTGAATTTCTCGCAGGTTTTTGAAAGTATTCGTTTTTAAGTCTACTTTTTAAAGCTAAGCTTAAGGTTAAAAACTGTGTTAAGTAGTATATAAAAAAATTGGAAAGATAGTGTAAAGCTACTTTAAATGTGCTTTTTAATAAATAAAAAATTTGATGACGACAATTTTTTTTATCTAAACCGTAGATTTTTCGTGTCAAATCAAAACTTTTCTACTTAACATGTAAAACTTAATTAAAATTACAGTTTTTTTCTTTCTTTTTTATCCTAAATTGTCAAATTCCAGGTTTTTTTTTCAGTATTTTAGGTTTTGTTGCAACCCCGATTATATATTTTACCTTTAGTTTTATTAACAAACTTATTTCAAGATATTTTTTATTGTGAAAATGTACAAAAACTAATTAGATTATAAAAACCAAAATATATATACCAGGTAGATCCGGACAGTCCGCTCAAGTAGCATGAAGCATCCAAAATCCCCATGTCTTCAAGCGCCTTCAAGCAACCTAAGAAACCAACCATCGCACGGATGCCTCCGCCCGATCCCATCACTGCTATGGTGGGAGTCTCACTTAAACTCTTGGGTGCTTTCGCTCCTAAAGTTTTCTTTAAAGCGTTGAACACTTTGTTTTTCCTCGCTTCCCTGAACTGTTTTTCCTCGTCGCTTAGTGATTGGCTGAACCGTACTCCCGAGTTGCTAAGAAATTTATTTAGGATAATGCTTTAATTTCTTTTTTTGTACTACTATAATTAAATTAAGTTGTATGTGATTGTTTTTGTGTAAATTTTTGTTAGTATAAAAACTATTAATCAAGTGGTACTACTAAATAAATATTTTCAGCTACAAATGTAGAAAAGTTATATTTCATTTTTAAAGATTACTTTATTCTGTAAACTTTAACTAACCAAACTTTTCTTTCAACTTCCATATAAACAGTTGATTCCTAAAAGAAAATATATTCAAAAATTCTGAACCAATGCTTGAGTAAACCATTCTATTTTAGCATAAAAAACTAATTTCTATGAACTTAATTCAATTTTCTAATTCAAAGTTAGAAAAAAATAACGAAATCTTTTTTTTATTTACGTAACTTTGTTACACCATTACCTTTTAGAATAAACTAATTAACTACTTGAGAACCAATCATAAAAAAATAACGAGAACTTTACATTTGAAATTATTTTGCTTATTGTATTTCTATTACTTGTGTACTATATCAAAGAAGATTTAGCGTTTTACCCTAATAAATTTACTAAGGAAACTTTTTTTCTATGTTTTTATAAATAACTTTATTGAGATATAAAAATATTTTATATATGTACAATAACTAAACTATGCTTATAAACATACAGGGCTAACACAAAATAAAACCAAAAAAAGTATTTTATTTTATAGGTTAGCTTATACATAGACACAGTTTTTTTTTTTGTTTTTAAATAACAACTATAACTTAATGTTTACGCAGTAAATCTATATTACTTATGGCTATTAAAATTGTTTCCTACCTTGAATTTTAAAATAACTTTTTCAAGCTTTTCATATTCAACTGTGTTTAAATCAAAAACAAAAGTTTCTCCGATTTGACGATTAATCAAAACATTTTCATCAAAAAGTTTTATCTGAAAAGTTATAAATACTAAAAACTAATAAAATTAACAAATCATTTAATTTTAACGATAAAAAACAAAGTAATTATAAGTTGTTATTATACACTCGTATCTTATGAATAACTTTGTTAAATTCAAAAGGTTTGAAAATGAAAATAAATAGAAAATTTATGTATTCTTTATCTATAATAAAAATATTTACTAAATAGAATATTGTTTTAACTACTTATGGACTGGGAGTTTTAGTTGTAAAAGATAATGAATTCTTTGTATCTACTAATAAGCTTTATTAATCAATAAATAAGAAATAAGCTACACGTCTAAAACGAAAACACTATAACTTTACTTCAAATAAAAGAAAAATTAATTTAACAAAAAAAAATGCTGTACATTAAAAAAACTACAAATATAAAACTAGTTTGTAAAATAAAAAGTAATTTATACTTAAAATTGTTGAATATATATTAACAAAAAATAAAGTTTTGATCAAGGGTGGGCATTTTACTGCAGCAGAAACCTCTTGCACTTATGTTTAGCTTAAATAATTATTGAGTAAATCAAAAATTTGTATATCTTATAACAAATATTTTAAAATGTGACTTTAACTTTATTATTAGTACACATTAGTGGTCTTAAAAATAAACATTTCGTTGTAAGGAGTTTTCTTAGTCTTGTAGTAAAAGTTTCAAAAAAGCGCCCACAAAGATTTTTTCTGATCTGCCAACCAATAAAGTTTCCCGCCCCTAGTTTAGCTGTATGTTTAAATATTTTTTACTGGTTTATATATCAATGCATTATGAAACATTAAGAAAAAAATTACTCACTAAAAACTAGTATAATGTAATGTTTGTTAAATTTTAATAAAAGATAGTTTGTGATCAAAGTTCAAGCTTAAACTTATCAACCAATAGCAAAAAAAAAGTTAATTTAAGAAACAGGTTTGCCATAGGTTATTATAAACTACTTCCTGGTTTTCTGATTTCTTCCAGTTTTTTTTAAAACAAGCTTTTTTGGTACATTTTTAGTATAAAACTAAACTTAAGGTAAAAAAATTCTTAATTAGTATAACAACATTGTAAAAATGCTATAAATCTAATTAAAATGTGTTTTTCAATGACAATATATGTTACAAATTTAATGTAACAAAAAAATTAATTTTATGAGAGATTTTTTGTATGTTATCAAATTATATCACTTTAAATGTAAAAACAGTTTAAAATTCCAGGTCTTTTAATGATTTTTATTCGAAATTCTAGGGTATTTTTCAAAATTCCTTGGGTTCCAGATTTTTCCAGGACTCCAGACTTTTTGGCAACCCTGAAGAAAGTAAGTAGTTTTTCATCTAAACTATTTAAATTTAGTTTTTTAAATAAAAGTAAGCTTCTAAAAAATATTTACTGGGTGTTAAAGTTATAACAAAAAACAGTTTACTTCAACTGGAAACTTTTCATTTATTGGAACTTTTGACTTTGCAGGAAACCAAAATAAAAACTCCTCATTCCATGCAGGACTCTTACTATTGTTGATTGTTTTTGTCCTATACTTGTAATTAACCTTTTTGGTACTATTTAACGTCAAGTATGCATGGGGAATGTGAACTTTAAATATAAAAAATTTTAAAATTAAGATGTTATTTAAAGGTACCTTTTAAACTATGAATTGTAAAGTCAATACTGAGTTCTAGAAAAATCTCCGTTGTGTCACTTTTGCACGAGCGTCACTTTTGCACAAAGGGTCACTTTTGCATGAGGGGACACTTTTGCACGAGCGTCACTTTAGCACGAGGGGACACTTTTGCACGGAGGGTCACTTTTGCACAAGGGGACACTTTTGCACGCAGGGTCATTTTTGCATGGCGTCATTTTTGCACAAGGAGACACCTTTGCATGGCGTATTTCTCACGGCAGCATTGTTGCGCAACTATACTTTTGCACAACGTAACATTTTTACAAAGAAATTTTTGAACAGCCAAATTTTTAACATTAATAAACTGAAAACTAAAATTTTTTAACATACTTATATTAAAGGCGAAAAATAAAAGATTTAAAATCTTAAACAGTACAAGTTAATGTTAGAAAAAAACTAAGGAAAGATAAAATAAAATTATTTATAAAAGATTCATACCAGAAACAAAAAAAATAATTTATTTAGAAACTAGGAATAAAAAATACTTGAAGTGTAAGTAAATTGTTCTAGTTTATTTTAAACTTTAACATATTAATCAACAACTATGTCTTTTTATATATTTCACTTTGCGGTTACAAGTTTATTGTCCATATGATAGACCTAGGCATCAAAACCTAGGCCGCTTAAACTGAAAGACACATAATGAAAAAACATAATTAACACAAATAGTTTATTTATTAAAAGAAAGATAAAAACATAATTTGATATAAAATTTGTAGGTTAACATAAAAAGCAAAATTTTAATCACAAACTTATACTTATTTACGCTTTGATGTAGAACAATCAACGTCAAATATTTAAATGCATTGACTAACAACAAAAATGAACAAGATTCAGATTATTTTTATTTAAAGTATTCAAAATTGATTTTATTTAAAATTAAAAATTTTAATTTATTTTAGTTAATCATCTAATTTGTTTTAATTAAAATTATACATATGAAATAATGAATTGTGGTACGTAATTATATTGTTCTCCCTAAAACTTCAAATAAAAACTTTTATTTAAGAACTTTATTTAAGCACTGACAAAAACTTAGTTTGTTAAATAAATTTTTGCAAGAATAAGTTCATAAAAACTGTACATAAAAATTTCATTAAAAAACTACCATATTTTGTTCATTAAAAACAACTTGCGTTTAAAAGCGAATATTATTTAAGTTTACAAAAAAAAATATTTAAATTTTTATTTGAGAAAATAAAAATTAGAAGCGTGCAAAAGTAAAGTTCCTTTCAAAATTGACAACTGTTTAAAATTTTTGCAGTTCATAAGAATAACCGTGAAAATATAACGCCTTGCAAAAGTGACGCTTTGCATAAATATCGCCATGCAAATGTAATGTTGAGCAAAAGTTTTGACGTGTAAAATGTCCCTCGTGCAAAAAAAGTCACCTCGTGCAAAATTGACCATGCGTGCAAAAGTGTCCCCTAGTGCTAAAGTGACTCTTGTGCAAAAGAGTTGTTGTGCAAAAGTGTCTCCTCGTGGAAAAGTGAGCCTTCGTGCAAAAGTTTCTTCAAGCAAAAGTGACTTGTTCCCGTGTTAAGGGCATAGAAGGGGTCTAACATTTTTTTACAAAAATTAAAATTGACCCTTATTTAAAAACTTGAAGTATGAACTACAAGCCAGTAATTATAGAATATAAAAATCTTTTTTAGTTTTTGAGATATAGACGTTTTTCTAAAACGTTTCCAATACAAACGTTATAGTGTAATTTTTTGTTGACATTTTTCTAAGAAATTTAAAAATTCACTACAAATATAATTTTATAATCATTTTTTGAGCTAGAGACCTCAAACTTTTAGAAAAAATTTATTTTATAGTTTAAAGGACTTTTCGGTTTTTTAAATAGTTAAAAATAAAGATTTTTCAAAAAATAACAAAAAATAGGTGGTTGTGTTTTAACTAAGTTTTAATTTTACAAAATTAAAAAAACTGTGCATTCAATTGGTTAAATTGTTAGTTACAGACTTACTGTAAAAAATTGAAAAAGATTAATTAAAAAATGAGGAAGCAGATAGATATTTAGTAAAATAGTCTTTTATTGCGTTTTTTATCTGTGCCTTCTATAAGAAATTGATTGAGGTCTTTTACTTAGATGGCTTATATCTTGAAAGTTACATTGAATTTTGCTAAGCGATTAAAAATTTCTGATAGCTTGAATTAAACTCTACAAATAAGATCAATTTGTAAAAGTCAGGGTGGACATTAGGGTGCATCTGTTGCCCCGACCTTAGAATTTTGTTTAGTAAAATTTTTTGACGTTGGGAAATCACATGAATAGACAGCACAAAAAAATTAGCTTCCTAGCTTTAAGCCTGCTGAAGCAAATTACTTTGAAAATGTTGCTTTATATTGGTATATTTAAAAAGGAAAAAAAAGACTATTTCATTAAAAATAGTGATGTACCGGATTCACTATCCGGGTCCAGCCGGATATTGCCATTTTTGTCTGATATCTGGATCCGGCGGGATTCTAATTTCAAAAAAAAGTCCGGATCCGGTTCCGGCCAGATTCTAATTTGAAAAAAAAAGTCCGGACCCGGATTTAGTTAGTAAAAAAGAGCATACTGAAAAGTAATTTTTCAAAAACAAACCCTGTGCAAATTAATAAGAGTCATTTTCGTCAGTTAAATTAAACACCTACCGTGATTGGCTCATTTTGTACTGACTAATTTACATTTGTTTACATTTAAACTATGAAACAAACATTTCAGAAATGCAACTCTTTACATATGTTGTAAAATTGAAAACTTTGGAATGAATACTTGCATTATTTATTGTTTAAAGTTGAGCTCAGAGAATATTTAGAGTTAATACGGTTGAATGTACGAGCCAATGAGAATCATATGACGAAATGTTTCAAACTAAATACTGATGCAACAAAACATCAGAACATGACAGGCAGTTTATATGTAAGCAGTTAGTTAGTTTGGTGTGCAGCTTGAAGCAACAAAATATCTTGAACTTTTTTGTGAATGCTTATTGTAAGTAGTGTTTTGTTTTAAAAATTAATATTTCAACTGGTGTTTAATTGTTTAAATATTTAAGCCAGGTTTATAGTTCAATAGTTTATTAAAAATTTTACATTTTCTTGTTTACTAAAAGTTTTATTTAATTTTCTGTTTATTGTTTTAAGTCTTTTGAAATATATTTAAATAGATTCCAGTTTTTAAAGTGTTACCAAAGTAATTAATAATTTTGTATATGCTAGTATTTCTTGTTGTGTTTTATATAAAAGATTCATCACTCAAAACTGTCGTGTCTGATTATAGAAAGTAGTCTCAGTTAGAATTTAGTATTTGTTAGATATTAATTAAATAAGGTAGGATTTAATTATGATGGGTAGTACTAATAAGTTAAGTTTACCACAATCAGTCCACAACTTTACTACCAAATTGTCAACCTTTGCTAGCTGTTCTACTGATTATTAGATTAAAGTAATTTTTTCAGTTTTTAGAAACCTCATTCTGACTCAGGCTTGTTTAAACTCACTCTAGCTAGTTTTATTGACTTTAACAGTGGCAACCCTGCTAGTTTGAAAATTTTTGGGAATTTTAGAAAATCTTGGACTGCCTCAGGCTAGTTTAGTTTTTTATAAAAACTCAGGCTAGTTTTCTTTTAGATTTTGAATGAATTTGAGCTGATCCAGTTTTCAATATTTTGTAATTTTCTAGTGTATTTTGTTCAAGAACTTGATTTCAGATTTTTTATTGTAAATAACACCTAAATTTGTAAACCTTGTGGCTAGCTGTTCTACTTATTATTAGATTAAAGTTCTTTTTTGTCAGTTTTTAAAAACCTCATTCTGACTCCGGCTAGTTTATACTAGTGATGTACCGGACTCACTATCCGGGTCCGGTTGGATATTGCCATTTTTGTCTGATATCCAGATCCGGCCGAATTCTAATTTGAAAAAAAAGTCCAGATCCGGTTCTGGTCGGATTGTAATTTGAAAAAAAAGTCTGGATCCGGGTCCGGTACATCACTATTAAAAACTTGTTTTTTGAGATAACTACCTGAAACGCTTAGGAATGTTCATTACCATATTTTAAAATTCTGTATAGACAAAATTTTAAAAACTTAAAAATAAAAACTTTATGCAAAAATAACAAAAAAAAATCAGTTTTTTTTTTTTTGTTAATCTGTATAAATAAAGTTTAAAAAATACATGTATATATAAAGTTATTAAAACATTTAAAAACTAAAACTTAATGCAAAAATGACATAAAAAATTTAGTTTTTTTTTTCAATAATTTTAATAAACTTAGTTTATACAGATTTTTCTAAATGAAGCAAGGAACATTTCCTAATCGCTTCAGGTAGTAATCTCAAAAGAAATGGAGAAAATAAGTTATTAGTGAAATAGTCTTTTTTCCTCTTTTTAAATACACCCATATAAGGCAAAATTTTCAAAAGTAATTTGCTTCAGAATGCTTAAAGCTAAAAAGCTTTTTTTTTGTGCTGTCTACTTATGTGATTTCGCAAAGTCAAAAAATTTTACTATAAAAAATTCCAAAACTTTCATTTTAGAGGGGCAACAAATGCACCCTAAAGGACATCCTTATATCCTTAACTTACTTGACTCACAGAAACATATGTCAGTTTATTAAAAATTACTGTGAGTTATATAAATTATATATTATATAAATCTTTTAAGTAAAAACATTACAAATTAAATTTAAATCTAAATAAAACTATACAAACACAATTATTTAACTACTGCTTTATTATACATTGTGTGTAGATGTGAATATCATTGTAAAACTATAATTTCATTAAAATTGATATTATAGACATAACAAACACTTCTTGGATATAATAGAAAATTAAATAAAGATATATAAACCGGTGTCAATGTATTTTTGGAAAAATTTTCCCACCAAAAAGTCTAGCAAAAAGCTTTATAAGTAAGTCAAAAAACATTTCAAAGATTTAAAAAGAATTCAAAGTTATTTTTTAATTAATATATACACTATTTAGTGACTCAAAATCTGACAAGTTTAAAATACTCACATTAGTCTTTATTATAGTTAAAATTTAATATTTTTCTGTGCTTCAGATTTATAAAATACATTAAGTTTGTTTAAACTTTATATAAATGCAGTATTTTTAAGCAAAGCTTTTTTTTAATCAAACAGAAAGACAGGTTATTTAACATTAGAATAGTTTTATAAGCAGGGTTGCCACTGGTTTTTCAATAACTTATTCCAGGTTTTTAAAAGTAAACGTTTTTGGGTCTATCTTTTATGTTTAACTTAAGTTTAAGGTAAAAAACTATGTTATAACAACATTAAAAACATAATGTAAGACTACTTTAAATGTGTTTTTTTTATAAAAAATGTTTGATGATGAGAATTTTTTTTTTATATATATGATAAATTTTTAGTGTTAAATCAATTTTTTCTACTACTTAACATGTAAAAATTGTTTAAAATTCTAGATTTTTTAGTGCTTTTTGTTCAAATTCCAGGTTTTCCCCTTTTTTCTCAAAATTTCTCAAATCTCAGGTTTTTATTCTACACTGTTAAATTTCACATTTTTTCAGGATTTTAAGTTTTGTGGCAACCCTGTATAAGTCTTCATTTTAGAACATATATGTTTAATATATATAACTAATGTTTGTAATAGTTTACTTGCGTCAGAACTATGTCCTTTTTTTATCTCTCCTTTTATGATTTTCACTACTAACAAATCAGACTTTGCCCAATTTGTATCTACCTGTATATAAATATATATGAGAATATTTTTGAATGATGTTATTTGAAAGGGTATAAAATAAAATACAACAAATGTGCTTTTAACTTTAGATAACCATTATATGTTATATAACATGTAAGACACGTTCAAAATTCATCCCATCTGCGATTAAAATCCACCCAGTCAAATTCAAGAACTCTTACTTACCAATTGAGGGTAAGACTTAGGGGTGACAGTGATAGTGAAAAATAAACAAAAAATAAATAAATAAATGCAAAAAATATACAAAATAAATTATTAAATAAAGCAAGTAAAAAAATATTAGGTGGATTTTGAACGCGGGTGGATTTTGATAGTATACTTTAATATGTAAAGCACCTTTTTTACACAAAAAAAATGTATTAAAAAATACTATAAATATTTTTAAGGTAAACAACCTAAAAAAGCTCTACTAATTACTACACAAATGGTAATCTTTTATATATAAATAAACAGAAAATGAGAGAAAATCAACATTTTAAAGATTACATCTTTCCTAAAATCAGTACAATAATTTTTTTTGTGAAGTAAAATTCTTATTAAAAGTTTCAAGGGACCACATCTCAAATATTAATTTCTACTTAGAAAAAATAAAATGTGCTCAGGTAGGTTTATTTAGTAAGACTAAATTAGTAAATAAAACTTTTTTTATTGAAAGAGAAAACTTATAATTTTTTTTTTTTTAAGTTTGTAATTATTTTTACCATATCTCAAACAATATTTTAAAATTATAAAAAATATAATAATGTTCATGTTATAATTTATTTTTACTATATCTAAAAAATGTAATTATAAAAAAATGGTCATATAGGTCCAATTATAAGATTACAATATAAAAAAGATTTGTATAAACGTTTATTATAATTATAACTCAAATTAATTTAAAATTGTTAATGTTTGAATTGTCAGATTTTGAATAGACGTACATCTAATTTTAAGAAACAAAATTTGCTTTAATTATAATTCAAAATTTTAATGTTTAATAGGTGAATAAAAAAAACGTTACTTACTTTATACTCCTGATTAGGATCCCTTTCTGTTTGTAAATATTTATTATTTTATACTCACAAATCATAAAACATTTTTAAGTTTAAAAAAAAATAATCAATGAACTTCACTGCACAACCAACAACAACAGCATCCGAGACAACCTACGACGGTTTTGTCCTTTTTATAACTCATCAGGCAGGCATAGTTGTTGCGACCTTAACCAAGCGGGATTAAGTGCATATGAATCTAAGCTCTTGTGGGTCAAGTCCAAAAAAATTGAAGCAGTCAAATTGTTCACAACCCAAAGTCTAAGACATTGTCAGCTTAATGTGAGATTTTAGTCTCTATACTTGTTTTTTAAAAAGGACAAAACTGGTCTTAGGTTGTCTAGGATGCTGTTGTTGTTGGTGGTGTGTTTATTATTGATGGCAAAAAACATCCCAACTTTGTTGATGATTGGTCGAAATAAATTCTGGCTAAAATATTTAAAAAAAATTAATACTTAAACAATTTAGAATATTTATGAAAATTAAGAAAATTTTAGACTAGGGGTTGGAAACATACTGCTTGCGGGCTCAGCTTGCCATCAGTAATCTCTGGCCTGGGACATATTTCTAGCTTAACAACATCTAACTCAACCAAACAAAGTTTAAATAAAAATTATTTTAATTTGATTTTGAGTACGTTTTCTTAAATATTTTATAAACGGTTATTTTATTGTAGTTTTACTTTTAAAGTTTTTTTTCTGTTTCTTAAATATAAATTTTCATAATTTTGAAGCATGTAAAACTTTGTAAAAACCTTGCCTTCAAAATACTTTTCAATATTTCTTGGTCAATCCAAACTTTGACAAAGAGTAGACAACAAAAACTTTTGGCATATTTTAAAGATTGAATAATCTTGCCCAAATCAAACAAATCAATACTTTTTTTGATTTATATAAACTTATTTTTTTAAATTATCTAGCCAGCCTATAACTTTCTTTTAACACAACCAGCCACCAAAAGACTTTTTCTGTTCTGATAAATCAGGCCGCTAATTTGAAAATTTGCAAACCCTTTGTTAGTATTAAAGTCTATAACTAACATACATAATTTAAAGTACTTAGTACACTATATACCTGAGCTCATAATGATTGATTTATATCTACAGTTGCCTTTTAATTTATAAACACCTGAAATGTTAATTAAAAACATTACTTAAAATGTTGCTAAATTAAAATTTACTAAGATCTTGCAGTATTAAACTAAAATTTATGCAAACAAATTTTACTGTGATTTTTCTACTAGTTTTTTTTCTAATGACAAGCGAATTATAAACTTTTTTTTTATTTGAATAAGTATTCTAGAACATCAAACAATAAATTAAGTTGCATAAATAAAGTACAACCTACTTTATAAAGTCATTTTAATTATTCAATCTATTAAAGGGTAAGATATACCTGAAAGTAAAACAATTTTATATCAAATAGGAAACATTTATTTTTAAGTTATTAATAACTTTAAAAAAATCATATTAGTTTTTATTATTGAAAAACAGAATTGTAATTATAAATAACAGGGTTGCCACTTGTTTTTTCAAAAATTTTTCCAGGTTTTCCAAATTTCTTCCAGGTTTTAAAAAGTACACATTTCTTGGTCTATTTTTAGTTTTAAATTAAGTTCAAGGTTAGAAACTGTGTTAAATGGTATAAAAATATTGAAAAGATACTGTAAAGCTAATTTTAAATATGTTTTTTTGATAACAAAAAAAAAATTAATGAAAAATTTTTTTTTCAAATATATGATATATTTTTTAGTCAAATTGAAATTTTACTACTGAACATCTGAAAATAGTTAAAACTCCAGGTTTTTTTAATGCATTCTGTTCAAAATTCCAGATTTTTTTAGTTTTTTTTTTCCAAATTTCCCAAATTCCAGTTTTTTTTGCCTACATTGTCAAATTCCAGGTTTTTCCAGGATTCCAGGTAAAAAGGCAACCCTAAAATAAACAAAATAAATATTTAGATCATGTTTCATTGTTAAAAAATATCAATGTCTATCAAGAAAACTACTTGGGCATTTAGTATAAATATTGAAAGAATTAATTGAAAAAAAAAAATTATTTTAAAGTCATAAAAACCTGACTGAATTTTTTAAAAATCAAAACCAGCCAAAGTTACGTAGAAAAAAACATCATACATGCATGATTTTTTCTAAAGATTTTAAACTAGTTAAAGTAAGTGGTGACCTGGATAGTGTATTAATGTTTTGTTTTGAAATTTGTTTAAATGATACATTTGTTTGAATGTAACTAATTATATGTCTTGTATTAATTAATGTTTTAATGCAGCAAACATGTACACACATATCTAGTTTTTTGAGAAAAGTCTTTAAAAATTTTAGATTTATAGTTTTATTTTATGAACCTTGAAAACAATTTAATCCTTTAGAATAATATAAACATTGTTGATAAGCAAAAAAATTTTTGCTGTTAATACCTATAAAAATGCTTTTTAGGTCTATAATAAAGTGTTCATCAGTTTCAAATAATCAATACTGTCATACAGAATACTAAGAAACAAATCAAGTTAATCTAATAGTAAAAAGGATTAAAAAGACGTTAAAAGGTATCCAAGTGATGTGTGACTAACCAAAAGGTTTTTTTTTTTGTGCACCAGGTCTTAAGGATTTTTTTGTTCAATAAACAATATAAAACAATCATAACTTCTTATAGATAAAAATTATCTTTAGTACTTAAAATTCACAAACTCATGCTAAAGAACTGACTTTGTACGTTTAGCTGCCAATTAAGTACAAATAATTCTTCAGGTCTGTGAAGATTGTACACAGAAAAAGCATTTATAAATTGTATACAACATGTATTTATGTATTAGATTTATTTACTGCAAACATGTGTTTATAAATACAACTAGGGTATTTTTAATATTATATAAAACAAGCTATTTAAGGTGATAACTAAAACTAATTATAAATTTACTTATTTTTTGTGGCAGTTTTTGAAACAGTGTAGTCTAAGTAAATAAATGGGTATAAAAATTTGTTAGATAAATACATATTGTACATTATATTTTATAACTTCAGGTTATGCACATGTTCTTTGGAATTGTTCGTACTTCATGGGCAGCAAATGACTAATAAAGTATTTGCATTAAAAATAAGCTATTTTGATTTTCCAACAGGTTTTGCTGGTTTGAATTGCTTTATTTAAGAAACATTAAGAACATTACTATAGGTTATTCAACTTGGCAAAACCTAAAGAAACTTTACTAATATATTTACAAGCTGAAAAAAAATGTTTTTACACCAATTATATTAAAAATTTGTAAAAGAAAAATTTTAGTCTTATTGATGTTACCTCATTATTTCTTAAAATTTTTTCAAGTCAATGCTGTTTGCTAAACTTTATAACAAAAACTCTTAGTAGTAAAACACAATAATTTTATAGCCTACAGAAAACAAGAGACTTTTTATCAAATTTAGTTTAAAGTAAAAAAAGGCTTATATAAATATTAAAGGGCATAGTGGGGTAAGGCACTTTTTCATGTTGATTTTATTTTAATGATTTTTATTAAGCTAACAGTTCCTTTTTATTGTTTTGTAAAACTCAAATTAGTTTTTTGAAATATGAGGGTGTAAGTTTGGAAAGCTCAATAGTTACTTATGGAAGGACCAAATTAAAAAGGCAAAAAAAAATTATGTCATTTAAAATCTGTTTTCTCCTACAGTTTTTAAGCAACCTTTCTGAAACTTTTTTAATTTAATCTTAACTAAATAACAAACTTTTAAATTGAATGAGGTTTTTTATTTAGAGTGAAAATATTTTTCTTATTTAAAAGTAATATTTTAATTTTAAACTATTGCCTTTTTTAAAGGTTTTAATTAGCAATTTTTATGCTAAGTAGGTTTGGGTGGTACTAATCCAATTTTTATTGCAGTATTTTTTAGCTGGTACTTTCATTAGTTGAGTTCTTATTAGTAGATGATGCTTTTATAGTAGATAAGAAAAGTGTTAAGTTCTAATAATTACGGCTCATTTATTTGTATTTACCCTTAAAGATTAAAAATTAGTTGACTCACACAAAGACTTAACTTCTAAAATTTTAGTTATTCATGTAAGTAAAATAACTAACTTAAAATATTTTGAGGATAAATACAAAAAAAAAAATTTTGTATACTCTTACTTAATTCCTATTTTCAAAAAAGTATATATTCTCAACAGAATATAAAATCATGAATTAAATTACAGAAACTTTAATTTACAGGGGAATTAGTGTATTGCACATGGTAGAATGTGATTTTCATTGTCAAAGTAGTTGATTAAATATCTTAATTGAAAAATGTTTCAATAAAATATGTTAAGCAATAATTTAATATATGTTTTTTTTTAACATTAATATTATAATATTGAGCTTTAAAATTGAGATCAGCTTAAGTTTATTGAAACTCACTGTGTGTAAAAGTTGTGATAATTCAAAAACAGTTTCAAAACATTTTTTTAAATCGGTGTAGTTAGTCTCAGAGTGAGACCTAGTGGATTTTCTGTCTTGAATCTTTTATTTAACTATATATTTTCTGTCGATTATGACACGTTTAGTACAACATACTCTCTTCAAATATTTGGAAAAAGTTTAAAATGTTGATAATAAAGTGTTTTTTTTTCTATCTCGTTTCAAGTAAATAGTTCAATTTAAGAATTTAAAAACCTGTATTTTAACGAAAGTAAATATATTTAATTTTTTTTTAGAATAAAATATACATACTTACTAGAATGCAACTTACTTAAGGTTTTTTAACTAAACAATGCTCGAAAATTTTTGTAATTAAACTATTTTTTCATAAAATGCTGACACTTTAATTATATATATATAAATATTTTAATATAAGTAAAGTTTCAGCATTTTAAGAAAAAAAATGTTTAGTCAGAAAAATATTCGAGCTAGTTTTGTTTAAACAGCTGAGTTAACTATTTTAGCTGCATAAAGTTTAAACTACTTCTTATTCTAATTAAGCTATATAAAAATATTAAATAAATATTGTAATTATAGTACAGACATGAAGTTTTTCAATCTACTATAAATACTTCAAAAGTTAATCAACTAATTAAAACTTATTTCTTTTTTCAATCTGATAATTAGCTATTTAACTTTTAAAATATTTTAAGTAGATAGAAAAAACTTGACTTGATGTCTGTGTACTATAATTTAAATATTTACTTTATAATTTTAATCACTTAGGTCCTAGACAAGACGTTAAAAGGTATCCGAAAGGTGAGCAACTCGATAATCGAAAGGTTTTTCGTGCACTAGGTCCTAGAATTAAATAGTTTATGGACTTCTTTTTTTGTCGTTTAATAAATTAGTTAAACTTAACTAAAACAAAAAACTAGTTTCAATTTACGCAGCTAAATAGTTAAATCAGTTATTTTTAATTTTGAAACGACCTAAATACTGTAAAAACATTTTTGTAGCATTTATTTAACTGATGTGTCTTCTACATAATTATAAGTGATAAATATTTCTTAAAAATTCATTAGTAAACAATAATTTTTTATTAGAAGTTATTTGTTAAATAAAAAATATTAATGTACAAACTGTTACACTTATTATAAACTTTTGTAATTTTTTATGTTTGTATAACTGTTAAGTACTTTAAAGAACAACTTATTTTATTTTATTTTATACTTAATTTATACAGCCGTTATAAATGAAGCTTTATCAGTTTTATTTAGCAGTTAAAAAACTTCTACTTTTTTGCTTGATTCCTCAAACTAGATGCCTGACGCGTTAGCTTAATAATCTACTTTACATTATTTTAAACTACTGGGTTTATGCCACATTAAATTCTAGCGACTACAAAAAAAAGCGCATAAAGTATTTAGTCCTAAGACATGGTGCACCAAAAAACCTTTTGGTTATCGAGTCGTCAACCACTTGGATACAGTTTAACGTCATTGTCCAGAACAACTACAGATAAAACAAAAAACATTTATTTGAGTGTGTATAAATTAAAAAAGACAAACTTTAAATAAATGTTTATTGTTTTATCTGTAGTTGGATTAATAGGATTTTTAAATGAAAATTAAATATGCAGCTCACGTTAAAAACTGCTTTTAATTTTTTTATTCAACAGACAAATATAATGATATAAAAAAGTGTTATGTCTTACATTTTTTTAAATATTTTTTATGATCTAATTTTTAAATCTTCCCCAAATGTTAGTAATGATATTTTAAAAGCTTTTCAAAAAATTAATGACTGGGAAAAAAAAATTTCTCAAAGTTTAAATTCAAACAGTTTATTTAAACTTTATAAAAAAAATTTACGTTATGTAGTATGTGTGTTGATAATTTTACTTATTGTCAGCTATATTAAACAGATTCATTATAATTTATTATTGAAATGAAAAAGCATTATGCCATTATTGAACGCGAAGGGACGCTCATATAAATGATAAAAGAGCTGCTCAAAGTGTACAAGTTAACAGTTCACTATGCTTTAAGAAAGTACAAAAAGCTCTACAAAAACAAAAACCGTCCTAAAACCGCAAACCCTCGCTTTTGTTTTACAAAAAGCAACGTCAAAGTGTTCGTGTGAGGAAAGATCTAAAAACATTCCATCGTAAAATGACTTCGAACTTCAAAATGGATATAAAATGAAATAGAATAGTTTCAAATATAGTAGTTTTTCTCTCTTGTTCGAATTTTTTAAATTAACTTTTCCCCATTTAAAAAAAAACCGTTGTGTTTAAAGTGTATATTTTTAGTTTTGTATATAACTTAACAAAAACTCTACTAGTAACTAACAAATAATTAAGAAAATTATATTTAAGGTTTTTCATAATAAATAGAATTACACAATACACAATACGTAAAAAAGCTACTAACAAAAGGTTAACAACAATAAAAAAGAGCTCATTTTACATCTAAATATTTCATGATCAAATATGAATAAAAAATGCAAAAAGTCGTTAATAAAACTTAAAAGTTAACAAAACGAACGTTGTAATGTGATCTATAATAGGTTTAGTTATAATTCAAATATTAATCTAAAAGTTTTATAAAAGGCAATCTTTAAGAACTAGTTTAAAACAAAAATAACAAAGAGTACAATTTACTATGAAGTAGGTGTTTTAATAATGATGTCTGTAGTGTTAGCTTGTTTTTATTAATAAATCGTTTTTTAAAAGTTTAGAAAGTTTAAAAAAGTCAAATGACATCTTTTTTAAATGAAACTTTATTTTATGGTTTGTGAGATTTTCCATCTCTTTATAACATTATTTGTTTACAAAATATTAAAATTATCCGTTTATGAAAAAAAAGTTTACAATGAATTTTTGAGTTCGTGTTTTTAGTGAGTTGGCTATTTTGGGTTTTGTTCAGAGCGCGAACTTAAGGGGAATAAATATACACAAATTTCAGGCTTTTACATTAAAACTAAAAAAAGAATCATTATCTTACTGTCCTTTGATAACGAAAAAGAGTTAGCCTCCTTTATACTGTGCTGAAGTCTGGCATTTAGAAGAGTGAGATTATTTTATCACAACTAAAAAAAACATTAGGTGGCAAAAGAAGCCGATAATTTCTAACTCGCGATAATTTCAAACCGATAGTTTTCAACTCGGTCATATTTAGCTTGATCATTTTTAACCTGATCATTAGTAATACGATCATTTCTAACCAAATTAAAAAACTATTGTTCATTTTTAGATTTTTCAAAATTAGAATATATAAAATACTTACTAATTTTACCAAATTTGTTTTTGCATCAAAATTTAGTCTGTCTCGTCTCAAACAAAATTTATCGTTTACTTAGTTTTACTTAAAGTATATTATTATTATTAATTTTGTTTTAACCGATTATTATATACCTTAAAATAAAAAACTACAGTTTTATCTAGTTTTTATAGATTAACAGCAAAAGAAATCAACACTTTAGTATAAAACTAGTTAACTTATTTATGATTTTAAGGAAAGGGTTTTTAACAAGTTTGGTTTTAACTTCATAATAAGCGACTTTAACATCAACTCTTTCAACGATCAGTAAGTTCCAATAAAACCAAACACAGCTGCACAATCTTTTTTATTTTAGAAATAACTTCCAATTTATTTTCAACAAAAAACCTTCTCTGCAAAATTTCTCAGCAGCACGCACATATTTAGCCGATTTAGTAAATTGTTTCAATCAGCAAAATAGTCTGAATCACGCACTTCTACATTAAAATAAGGATCAGGGTTAATTTAAAAAAAATTATTTAGAGCATACAAGTATGTCAGAATTCAAACAAACTACGAAAATTCATGAATAAATTATCTTCTTGTTCAAACATCAACCGGATATACACATCCTGACTTTAAGAGTTAGGTTCTGTACATTTGTGCAACCGTTTGGTATTTCATTGTTTTTTTATAATTTATTTTAGTCGCTTTGCCAAAGCATAATCGATAGAATTAAATTAAAAATTATTGGAATTAAGGTAGAGACAATTGTAAAAAAAAAACAAAAATTTAAAATGCATTGACTAATCAATAAATTTAAAATCTATAGTCCTAAGCACATTAAGAATATAGGTCAAATGAATTCTATCGAAAATATTGAAAAACGGTTTATCATTTACAGAAAAAAGGCGCTGCTTATAAAATCAAACTATAAAATGAACAAAATCCTACACATTAAATCAATGGTTTATAAGTTTAAAAACTTGTTAAATAACTGATAGTTTCTAGTATAAAGTATACTATCTTAATCAAGTAAACTTAAATCAAAGTTGTTTTTTTTTTTGCAAAAATTTGTTTTGTTTGAAAACTAATTCCACATTTAAACTGAAAGATAGTTATGACAGCATGAATCTTTCGATTTATTTTCGTGGTAATTAATTATTTTAGTAAGGTTCAAAATTGGATTATAAATTAACTGTAATTAATTAGGTTTTAAAAGCATCAAGAAAAATATAAGTCTTCTGTATTCTAAAGATTAGATATTAAGTTTTGATAGTCGTCAATGTAAAAAATATAATGAGTATTGCAGCGGTTAAAGACAATTCTGTACTTTTTTTTTGGAGAGATATATATTTTTCAAGTATGGAGACCAGACTGGCAAATTGCATTCAAATTTAGGGAAAATTTATATAAAATAAAACTTTTTAAGAATATTAATATCAGTATATATGAAACTTGAAATGATAAAGTTAATAAATTTTAGTTATCGTAATTATTATGGTGGTTTCATTTAAAATTATCATCATTAAATTCTAAAATCTTAAAACGAACGTGTATGCTGTTTAATACAAAGTCAAAAGTATAGGTAGACATTTTTTAAAAAATATTTAGTCAACTTGTCAACAACAAGTGTATTTAGAATCTGTCATTTACTAAAACTTAAATTTAATTTTCTTTTTAAATCCAATGGTAAATTATATGTAAAGACTAATTAAGAAGTATTATATAATAAACTCAACTATAAAAGTTAAGTGTGGAAAACTTATTATTTATCTTTTTCTATTAAAATAAGTTTACATTTTTCATAAAAATTTAAAAGTTTTCAAAATTTAAAATTGCAAAAATAATTTCTCACGATTAATAGTAGAAACTTCTTTAATAATTTTCTTGATAACTTTTAAAAGGTATTGTTTCACATGTTTTTCAAAATCACAAAAACTTTAGATTACTTAGCGATCATTAAATATGAAATATAAGTATAACCTATTTGATTAGCTTATATAACTTAAAAACTTATAATGAAATAATAACATTTGTTTGTATTGTGAAACCTATTGTATAGGTTTAAATTTCTAACGAAGAAAAAACTCATGCCATTTATAGAAATTTAGAGGTGCAAAAAAAAAACACCGAGATTAAAGTCAATAGACTTCAAGCTGGCTTTACTGTAATGAATAAAAAGTAAATATGTTGCGTGTAATAATCGTCTGAAAAAGTAGTTGATTAAAGGAAACAAAGAACTTGATGGAGTTTTTATAAACTTCTGTTACTAGTTATACTTATTTTAAGTATAATTTATTATTATTTTGTTCTAAAATGTTTTTTTAGTACTTATTTCGTTTTTACTTACGTTATTTAAACTAGTCATATTTAAGTAAATTATAAAAAAATTGTCAACTAAAGTACTAATTTAAGTCGTAATTGAAACATATTTTATATTATATAAATTTAAGTTAAGGTTTTAAAGAAGATTATCTAGGTGAGATTAAATTATCCTCGGACTTGTTATACAGATAAACATGTCTGTTTAATTATTAGTGACTTTTTTGCTCTAGGATTAAGTGGGAATTTATTAATGATGTGAAATCAAGACGGTCAATCGACGTAACATACTTTTGTGGTTTGTTATATGACACAACTGTTTTAATTGCTAGGTTATATCTAAAAATCCTGCTTTTACACTTAATATAAAAGAAGTGTTAGTTTCTACTAATGCTTGTTTGAATTCCATTATCTTAATAGGCCTAGGCAAGTTGTAGAACAGTTTGTATAAGTTGTTTAAATGAAACTTAAAACTAACCTACTATAAAACGTTAATACATTAGTCAGTAATAATACAAAATTTACAACAGACTTACAATGTAGTTTTTAGACCGTAATATAAAGGCTTTTGTATCTAAATATCACTATTGTAAAGGTTTACTTATTAAAATTTGCTTATGTTAAAATCATTATAGTCATGTGAATTACAACAAGATCTAACTTAAATATAGTTATAATTGCTTACTTTAAAACCCTAGCCAGTATTTATTTCGGCCATCATCCAAACCGGTCGTAGGATTGTCTCGGATGCTGTTGTTGTTGATCTTGCGGTGAAGTTCATTGTTTATTTAAAACCCTACAAAGAAGAGTTCAAAATATTGTAAAGTAAACGATTTAGTAAATTGTATATGATTAACGAAAAACGTCTGTTAAAGTAATCTGAAAAAAAAATTAAAAGAATTGAAAATATGTGTAGGATGAAAAATGAAAAAATGAGGTAATAAAAATAAGTTAAAATTATGTTAAGTTAAAACTAAAATCATAATTTATACTAAAAATATTTTTTACGTAACAGTCATTATGTTTTAAAGTAACTAAAAAATTATTACATTACATTTTAATAACTTTATTAAGACTAGTTTGTTTTTACATGAAACCCATATTAGAAAAATAAACAAGTAAAATGGGTTAAAAACGATCAGGCTAGAAGTGATCGGGTTAGAAATGATCGGATTATAAATGATCTTGTTATAAATGATCGGGTTATAAATGATTGGGTTAGAAGTGATTGGGTTTGAAATGATCGGGTTAGAAATGATCGGATTAGAAGTGATCGGGTTAGAAATGATCGGCTCCCATTATTTCAATTGTACACCAGTTTAAACAGCAAGATAATTACATCATAAAGCTATGTAAAAAAAAAAACTTTAGTCTTCAATGATCTAAGTAAAACCTTTATCAATTGCAAGCCTTATGCATATTATTATATTTCTTTTTTTTTGCAACTAACTTCAATGTGATTCCTGTGGTTTACTATCATTTCTAACTCGCTATCATTTCTAACCCGATCACTTCTAACCCGATCATTTCTGACCCAATTACTTCTAACCCGATTACTTCTAACCCAATTACTTATAACCCGATCATTTCTAATCTGATCACTTCTAACCCGATCACTTTTTAACTATCGACCGACGGATAGTTAATACTTATATTACGCGAAGCTGGTTATTATCTGACCCCCAGCGCGTTATAAATATATCGGTGATGTTATTTAAATGTTTAGATTTGACTTAGCTAAGTTATTTAGCTAAGTCGACTTAATGAATTGAGAGTTAAACTTAGACTATAATTTAATGCTTAGCCTAATTAAATAGTTAGATTGTTAAAATGCTTAAACTAATTATATATAAGAAATCGAGTTCTAGAAATAAAAGCTGTATTATGATGAATATAAACTGCGATAAACACATTAACAAAACATAGCAAACTATACAAATGACTACTTCAATTCAAAGTTTATATAACAAACAGTCGCCTTCGTACAAGAATTACGAGGCGAACACAACCTTTTAACACGATATGTTATTTTTACAAGCTAAAAACTAGACTGCCCCAAAAACTCGCGCTTTACTAAACTTAAGCATTTTTAACTTTGAGAGAAAAGGAAGAAAAGAACAGTGCTAGCTGTTACATTTTTCGACTTAAACCCGTTTACACTTATCCCTAAGAAAATATTGTCTTTAATTATTTTTGAGTTTGTAAAAAACACTAAAAAACCTCTAATATATAAGCATAAATGAAATATGACCGTCGACTATCGTCGACTTATATCTTGTTATTTGTAAAAAACTACTATTTTACTTTGTAAATGCTTTAAATTCCGTAAATGACGCGTAGAATTAAAAAGTTTTAACAATTTACAAAATGAAAAAAACTGAAAGAATTTTTAGAAATTTTTTCGCTAGTAGTGCTCGCAAATCGTTGTTTCCCGTAGACGCTCCTCGTACATGCTCGGTCTCCTCATCTGTACTCCACTCGGCCACCTTGCTGATGGTACATCAGATCTCTTTGTCACCTTCGCCGACTTGTTGATGACTTTCGATTCTCGAGCCGTTTTAGTGCGAAGCTCGAAAAATATAAAGAAGAAACTATTTTAAGTATTTTCAAGTACTTTCAAGTATGTTTATAAGAAACTTAAAAAGCATTTATAGCTTCAGTTTAAACGAATTAGTCGTTCTATAAATTTTTAGTGTATTGAAAACATTTCACATTTAACACGAGTTAGTTGACAAAACAAGCAATTACATGCATTTCAAAAGTTTAAAATTGTTTTCGTAAAAATATATAGCTCTTGAACTTTATACTAATTTATAAAACTTTAATATTCTAAGAAAGTTAAAAACAAAGTTGTTTTTTAGCATTTAACTGTTGAATAAGACTTTAATAGCTCGAATGACCTTATAAAAATTGTGTTTTTTTTATAAGTAAGCTGAAGTTTATAACGACAAAATAACAAGGTAATAAAGTTTTTATCAGCAATTACTAAGGTTATTACGGTACAACTGTAGATACTGTAGTTCAAAGTTTGAACAAAAAAAAATTTTGCTGAAAAAAAAGTTGAAATTAAGTTTAACAAGTTAAGGCAATTTTTTTAGTATCAGTAAGAGCTCAACATAAAAATTTAATTAAAATTTACTATAAAAAATACTCCTTTAATTTCTTATGACTCGATTTCGTCCTAAGCTTTGTTCAGAAAGCTTCTTAGACTAGTTGTCTGCTATAATTAAATAAAATAAATTACTCTTTTGGTGGTCCTAACTTAGCGTTCTAAAAGTTAATTACTCTTTTGGTGGTCTTAACTTTTTTCTGTAAAAGTTAATTAACCGTAAAGGTTCAATAACATCTTAATTTAATTTTCCAGCAGTGAAAAACAGCGTTTGAAAAGAAACTCAAAGTTTCACACCGGTTTAATTTTTGATTAACAAGCTTTTTGATTTTAAAATATTTAAAGCGCCATCGGTGAAAAATGAATCAAAATAATTCTCGATTAGTTTTAAAAATGCGTGCGATAGTGTTTAAAGAATTTCCGATTTTAAAATTTTTAAAGCGCCATCGATGGAAAATGAACCAAAATAATTCGCGATTATTTTTAAAAATGCGTGCTTCAATACTGTTCAAAGATATTTTGGTTTTAAAACGCCATTTGTGAAATATAAACCAAACTAATTCGTGGTTTGTTTTAAAAATTTGCTGTAAGCTAGATTCTAAAGGTTATTTGTTATTCGCAATCGTTTTGCGTTTAGAGTAAGAAATGTGTTTTTTTGTTAAGATTTCGCGATCGGGCCTAACATTTTTAGTTTTGTGATTGTTTGGCATCGCTGATATGTTTTTGTTTAGAGAAAAGGGCAACTTTCGTGGTTTTGTCGTTTTGCCGGCCGAAGTACTGCTGGAAGAAGTGTTTGTCGGACTGACGAAAGCAATTTCTGGCGTCGCTGCTGCGCTTCCGGTCGTAGACGAGGATGATTTCCGTGCGTTTTTCGGTTCGACGGAAGGCATTTCTGAACCAGCCGTTGGCTCTAATTTTTTTGGTGCTGGCTGAGATGGCTCTGATCGTTGACGCTGGTAGCATAGTTGCTGACTTCGGTGGCGCTGACCGTTGACTCTGGCTCTGTGAATTCTGGCTGCGATTGCGCTGACCGTTGGGACTGCCCGTTGTGGTGCTGGTTGGCATGGCTCTGATCTTTGGCTCTGGTCGTTGACTCTGGCCTTGGCAACCCTGGCCGTGGTTGCTCAGAACGTTGGTTCTTAATAGATATTTTCGTTGCATTACGTGACGCTGTACTTGTGACGTCATAATTCGGTATGGCGACATCGCGATTGCGTTTTGATTCTATAGCAGCTTTCCTGCGATTGACTTCGGCTAATTCGGCTTCTAATTTGCGTATTTCTTGCATAGATTAGCTAGCAATTGCTCTGCGTAGAAGTTCGGCGTATTCGGCTTGTAATTTGCGGAAATCTTGATTAAGATTTTACTACTTCTCGTATGAGAGTTACGTAAAAATAACTTTAAGCTAGCAAGATTTTTATATTCAGTTGCGTTTGATTTAAAAAAAATAAACATCTCATCAGGAGCATTGGACCATAAGATAAGTTTTATTCTTTCGCTGTTGTCAAGTTCGTCGATACGGTTGTACCTACAAAAATTTTCGAAAATGTTAATTATCGTCTCAACATCATATATTTCATGGACTACACCTAATAAAGGGAATTATTTCAAGACATTCTTTATAATGTTAAGGTGCTTAAAAGATTTCTCTTAATATTCGTACCGTTCGTTGCTAAAACCTTGGTATTCGAACCATACATTCTTATCAAACTGCGTTTTCTCGAATCTATCGCGCCTACTTTGTCTTTTGTTAATTTCTGCTCTTAACAAATCAATTTTAACGTTAAAATCTATAATTTCGTTACAGGCTGTTATAATATCTTCGAGATTTTTGCGGGCTTCATCGATTACTTCGATGTTCCTATACTTAGGCCAATCGTAAAGAAAGTGGTCATCCAAGATCCACGGAAGTTTTGTTAAGCGGTTAGCTACGCGCCCTTCCCATAAAATAAGTTGGTAGAGGTCGTTATCTAGACATGACAATAACCAATGCAAATGGGCTTTTTGTAAGCGGTTAGTCAGATTGTGATTGTACGTAATGTTTGAATATCTGTAGGGTACTGGTTCGGGTGGGTCAGACAAGGGACACTCTGATATTAATGTATTATATTTGTCATTTTTGAAATCTTCCCAGTCCCTATAAAGTTGGCAGCTGTTAGGCCTAAAATAAAGTATATCCATGATACTAGTAGATTTTGTTAAAGTCTTAATAAAGTTTTAAACTAAATTTGGGTCACCACTACGAAACGTAGAAAATAAAAAGAAGAAGTTACGGACTTAAATGAGGTGCGTGTTAAACAACTAGGGTTCACCATTTAACTATCAACCAACGGATAGTTATTACTTATATTATGCGAAGCTGGTTATTATCTGACTCCCAGCGCGTTATAAATATATTGATGTGTTATTTAAATGTTTAGATTTGACTTAGCTAAATTATTTAGCTAAGTCGACTTAATGAATTGAGAGTTAAACTTAGACTATAATTTAATGCTTAGCCTAATTAAATAGTTAGATTGTTAGAAGGCTTAAACTAATTGTATATAAGAAATCGAGTTCTAGAAATAAAAGCTGTATTATGATGAATATAAACTGCGATAAACACATTAACAAAACATAGCAAACTATACAAATGACTTCTTCAATTCAAAGTTTATATAACAAACAGTCGCCTTCGTACAAGAATTACGAGGCGAACACAACCTTTTAACACGATATGTTATTTTTACAAGCTAAAAACTAGACTGCCCCAAAAACTCGCGCTTTACTAAACTTAAGCATTTTTAACTTTGAGAGAAAAGGAAGAAAAGAACAGTGCTAGCTGTTACAACTTCTAACCCGATCACTTCTAACTCGATTACTCTTAACCAGATCACTTCTAACCCGACCACTTCTAACCCGATCACTTCTAACCTGATCATTTCTAACCCGAAAACTTCTAACCCGGTCACTTCTAACCCGATCATTTCTAACCCGATCACTTCTAACCCGATTTAACCCGATCATATCTAAACCGATAATTTTTATCCCGATCTAACCCTACAACTATTAACCCGATCTGTATTAATATGTTTTTTTGTTATTGTTTAAAAAAAGGGTTTGTTTTAAAAACATATTAATCTTAACAAAGTTGTTTTTTTAATGAAATTTAGTTAGTTTTTTTTGAAATAAAGCATAATTTCTTATAGCTTTTGTTAAAATTTAATTTTTGATACTTATTGCAGTCAGAAAGTTTGTTATCCTACGCTATACCCAGGCTTCAAAATCTGGGCCACTTAAACTGAATGACACTTAACAAAGAGACAAAAATTTATATACCTTAAAATCAAAAGCTACAGTTTTATCCAATATTTATAGATTAACAGCAAAAGAAATCAACACTTTAGTATGATACTAATTGACTTATTTATGATTTGAAGGAGAAGGTTTTTAACAAATTTGGTTTTAACTCCCTAATAAGCAAGTTTATCATGAATTCTTTCATCGATCAGTGAGTTCCAATAAAACCAAACACAGCTGCACAATCTTTCAATTTAGAATTTATTTCCGATTTCTTTTCAAAAAAAAAACCTTCTTTTCAAAATTCAGCAACACATATTCAGACGATTTAGTAAATTATTTCAATGACTTTAGTGCAGCAATCGGCAAAATAGTCTGAATCACGCATTTCTTTATAAAAATAAGGTTCATGGTTACTTTTGTAAAATTCATTTAGAACATACTAGAATGTCAGAATTCAAACAAACTACGAAAATTCATGAATAAATTATCTTCTTGTTCAAACATTAACCGGATATACACATCCTGACTTTAAGAGTTAGGTTCTGTACATTTGTGCAACCGTTTGGTATTTCATTGTTTTTTTATAATTTATTTTAGTCGCTTTGCCAAAGCATGATCGATAGAATTAAAATAAACATTATTTGAATTAAGGTACAGACAATTATAAAAAAAAAATTAAGTGCATTGACTAACCACTAAATTTAAAATTTAAAGTCCAAAGCACATTAAGAATACAGGTCAAATAAAATTCTATCGAAAATGTTGAAAAACGGTTTATCATTTACAGAGGAAAGGCGCTGCTAATAAAATCAAACTATAGAATGAACCAAGTTCTACATATTAAATCAATGGTTTATAAGTTTAAAAATTTGTTAAATTACTGATAGTTTCTAGTATAAAGGATATTATCATAATCAAGTAAACTTATATCAAAGTTGTTCTTTTTTTTTTGCAAAAATTAGTTTTGTTTGAAAGCTAATTCCACATTTAAACTGAAAGATAGTTATGACTGCATAAATTTTTCGATTTATCTTCGTCGTAATTAATTATTTTAATAAGGTTCAAAAATGGATTATTAATCAATTGTTGTTAATTAGTCATAAAAGTCATTAGTAAAAGTATAAGTCTTTTGAATTTTAAAGATTAAATATTAAGTTTTGATAGTCGTCAATGCAAGAAATATAATGAGTATTGCAGCCGTTAAAGACTACTTCATACTTTTTCTTTGAAGAGATTCTATATGGTTAAAATATATTTTTCAAGCATGGAGACGAAATTGGCAAGTTGCATTCAAATTTAGGGCGAATTTATATGAAATACAACTTTTTAATAATATTAATATGAGTATATATGAAACTTAAAATAATACAGTTAATAAATTTTAGTAATCGTAATTATTGTGGTGGTTTCATTTAAAATTAAAATAATTATATTCTAAGTTCTTAAAAGGAAGTGTATACTGTTCAATAAGTCAAAAGTATAGGTAGACGTTTTTTTGATATTTAGAACCTGTCATTTACTAAAACTTAAATTTAATTTTCTTTTTTTTAGCCGATGGTAAATTATATTTAAAGATTAAAAAAGATACATTATACAATAAACTTAACTTTAAAAGTTAAGTGTTGAAAACTAATTTTTTTCTTTTTTTTTTTCTTTTAAAATATGATGTATACAGAGCAAAGTAAATCTATTTTTATCATGAAAATTGAAAGTTTTCAAAATTTAAAATTGCAAAAACTGTTTCTTACGATTAATAATAAAAACTTCTTTAAAAAATTTCTTGATATCTTTTGAAAGTTATTGTTTCTTAGGTTTCCAAAAACACAAAAACTTAAGATTATTTGCGATAATTAAGTATGAAATATAAGTATAATTTATTTGATTAATTTATATAACTTAAAAGCTTATAAAAAAACAATAAAATGTGTTTGTATTGTGAAACTCTACTATAGGTTTAAATTTCTAATGAAGAAAAAACTCATGAAATTTATAGAAATTTAGAGGTGCAAAAAAAAAACACCGAGATTAAAGTCAATAGACTTCAAGCTGGCTTTACTGTAATGAATAAAAAGTAAATATGTTGCGTGTAATAATCGTCTGAAAAAGTAGTTGATTAAAGGAAACAAAGAACTTGATAGAATTTTTATAAACTTCTGTTACTAGTTATAGTTATTTTAAGTATAGTTTATTAATTATTTTTTTTTTTAATGTTTTTTAAGTACTTATTTCGTTTATAATTACGTTATTTAAACTAGTCATAGTTAAGTAAATTATAAAAAAAATTGTCAATTAAAGTACTAATTTAAGTAGTTATTGAAACATATTTTATATTATATAGATTTAGGTGAAGGTTTTAAAGAAGATTACCTGGGCGAGATTTGATTAACCTCGGGCCTTTATACAAATAAACATGTCTGTTCAATTATTAGTGATTTTTTTTGCTCTAGGATTAAGTGGGAATTTATTAATGATGTGAAATTAAGACGGTCAATCGACGTAACATATTTTTGAGGTTTGTTATCTGACATATCTGTTTTAATATCTAGGTTATATCTAAAAATCCTGCTTTTTCACTTAACATAAAAGAAGTGTTAATTTCTCCTAATGCTTGTTTGAATTCCATTATCTTAATAGGCCTATGCAATTTGTATAATAATCTTTAAAAGTTGTTAAAATGAAACTTAAAACTAACCTACTATAAAACGTTAATACATTAGTCGGCAATAATACAACATTTACAACAGACTTACAATGTAGTTTTTAGACCGTAATATAAAGGCTTTTGTGTCTATATATTACAACAGTAAAGGTTTACTTTTGAAAGTTTGCTTGTGTTAAAGTTATTATAGTCACGTGAATTATTATAAGATCCAACTTAAGTATAGTTATAACTGCTTACTTTAAAATCCTACAAAGAAGAGTTCAAAATATTGTAAAGTAAACGATTTAGTGAATTGTGTATGATTAATGAAAAACGTCTGTTAAAGTAGATTGAAAAAACAAAAAATATGAAATAATGAAAAAAAATTTAAGTTATGTGTAGGATGAACTATCAAAAAATGAGGTAATAAAGATAAATTAAACTTAAGTTCAGTTAAAGCTAAAATTTATACTAACAATATTTTTTACGTTACACATTAAAATCATAATGTTTTAAAAAAACTAAAAAATATAAAATAGAAATATTTTAAAAACTTTATTAAGATTAGTTTGTATTTGCATGAAATCCAGATTAAAAAATAAAAATAAAATAAACAAGTAGAAAGGGTAGAAACGATCGGGTTAGAAGTGATCGGGTTAAAAATGATCCGGTTAGAAATGATTGAATTAAATCGAGTTAGAAATTATCGGGTAAAAAATTATCTTGTTAGAAGTGATCGGGTTAGAAGTTATCGGATTAGAAATTATCGAGTTAGAAGTGACCGGGTTAGAAGTTATCGGGTTAGAAATGATCGGGTTAGAAGTGATCCGGTAAAAAATAATCAGGTCAGAAGTAAACGGATTAGAAATGATAGCGGGTTAGAAATGATCGGTTCCCGAGTCCTGTTTATTACTATTTTAACTTATTAATCTTTTTTAGTCAATAGTGCCTATAGAACTCTATAAAAATGTAACATAAAGATTATATGTTCACTTAAGTTTAGTATTATTAAGTTTTGTTTTTGTAAAACCACAAGTTTTTAAACTATAAGTTCAATACTTTGGTTATCATTTTGATTTACTTTTACTTAACTTCCATTTAATTTTTGTTAATTTTTTTTTTTCAGATTTGTTTATAACAACTGATGATCTCCTAATCCCAATATAGCAGTGATACATTATTTTATTGATAACAAACTGTAAAAATTAAACATAGGTATAAATTTTATTTTATTTTAAATTTCTACTTATAACAAAGGCAAAAAAAAACACTGACACTTAAATTGAGTTGTTTAGTAATATAACAAGTCCGAAGGTGATAAAATCTCGTCTAGTAAGTAGTTTCATTACTTTATTTAAAAAATATTTTAGTTGTTTTATTTTTTTAAACAAAGTAAATTTGACAAATAAAAAAAAAAAACAATTTAAATATTAATTTAATTTGTAAGTAAAACTAAAAAAGTGAATCAAGTGTTACTTCGGATATTATTCAAATTTAATTGAAAACTTTTTAAGAAGATTAACGCGAAAAGATTTAATCTTGACCTTCGTACTTGTTATATAAAAAAACAATTCTGTTTAAATTTCAGTGGCATTTTTTGTCCTAGGTTTAAGTAGAAATTTATTGATGAAGTTTAAAGTAGACGGTTGACCGACATACATGGTTTTGCGAATTGTTACATGACAGAACTTTTTTTGAATATAGATACTCTATACTTCACTGAAACATTTTCTGCAACCAGTATATACAAAATATAGATTCATACACTTTTAATTTAAATATTGTTACTTATATATAAAAGTTAATTTTCTCTTTTTTAAGGCAAAGCTTACCGATTAAAAAAAAGGGGCACAGCTAATCGATTATTAAAAAAAAATAGGAGTGCTTGATTATTATTTAAACTATTAATTTTATGATTTAACCATCATTATTTATACAAACTATACTAAAGCATACCTGAAATAAGGATTTTTAATAAGTTTTAGACACAATACAAGCTCATAAAATGAGTTTTATGTTTGTTGAACATTTTAGTAAAACATTATTCTAGTAGACTTAAACCAAGAAAAAAAAAGTTTAGACAACTCAGTTTAAAATTTGTTTAATCAAAAATTTCAGGTTATGTCAGTAGACTTGCCTGTACTTTCTAAATAAACTTTTAAAAGTGAAAATAAAACAATAAAATGCTATAAAAACGTGTAAAGATAAGATGATGTATATAACTTTTGTCTGTGCCTTGAGATCAGCTGTAACAAAATAAAATATTTCTATTAATGTCATAACAAATTTATGAAAGCCGCCTATATGTAAGATAAAACCCGCACCTAATTTTTACAAAAACTTCACCGCACCTATATAAAACCCGCACCTATATGTAAAAAGTAAGTTTATGTGAAGCAAACTTTTATTTAAGAAAAATTAAATTAAAAAAAAAAACAAGAATTTTATATACAGTTATGTGATAAAAGTTAATAAAATTGTAGAAAGAGTTAGCTCTTTTGTTTTAATACTCAGGGATTCTGAGATTATTTTAAGTTGCAAGTCGAATTTGTCAAATACAATTAATTTATCTGAAAAAAACTCTAATTTAGTTTATAAAAATTTTAGAGAAGTATACAGTCAATTTCAACTATTCAAAATATAAGTTTAAGTGTTTGTTAACAAAAGATCCTAGTGAAACAAGTTCACTGGAATATATATTAATAACAAGTTATACAGTATCCTTCTTTTATTATACACACATATGTTTCTGTGTGTTAAAGGATTAACACACTTCAACTGAGATCTGTAAAAAAATAAATACTGTAAGGAAAAAGAAGAAGCTAAAGTAGGTAAATTTATAACTTGTTACTTTATTGTGTATTTTAGCTTACTTTATTTATTTTAGACTTAATAATTACAAATATTATATAGTTTTATAACAGTCTGATTTTACATTAAATATTTCATCTATTATTAAACATTAACCTCTTAAAATATATAGCAATTATTTTTTTTTAATGAACACATGTATACATCTACTTTAGCTTATATTTTTTCCTTATAGTACTTATATTTTTTTTACAATGCACAGTTAAAGTGTGGTAATCCGTTAACACACAGAAACATATGTCGGTATAATAAAAGAAGGATACTGTACAATTTGTCATTATTAAAATAAATTTCAAAATGATAGTAGTATGTACCATATTTATAACTTGATTCAAAAAACAATCTATATATTTTTTCATGATATACATATCATGTAGGAATTTTTTTTAAATCGTTACAAAGATATTTGATATGCGCACAAACTTGATAATATGTTTCGTGATAGAGTCTGTTTTGTTTTTTACTTAAAAAAAGGTTGAAAAAAAGTGTACTTTTCAATAACTTCTTTTAAATTAAAAAATCTTCTAGCTAAGTTCTAGTTATACTGTATTAGCTGTCAACAATTGTCATTGCAAAAACAAAAAATTGTCGACAAACTTTCAGTTTACTGTCGGTTATTTGCACATTAACAATATTTCATTAGCTTGTGATGTTGAAATAAGTGTATATTAAAAAGCACTAATTTGCAATTGTTTAGAGTTCGATGCTTTTTGCACTAAGTAGTGCCTTTTTATCTAACATATCTATATTTTGGCTCAAAGTAAAGAGAACTTTTTACTAATTTATTAACATGTATTTGATAACAGACAACTTAATTTTCTTTACACTTTTTATTCAATTTAAACAAATGTATATAAATTGTTTGCATTCAATATCATATAGTGTTTTTATAATAACAATAGGCCAGCTATCAACCGAAAATAATGAAAAATAGTTATTTTCTTAATAAACAAAAAGATTTAAGCTTTTTTGGTTCTTAAAATTCAAGGATGAACTTAAAAGTTATCTTTTAAATAGTGATTCTCAAGGTCATTAGTGATTATTCCTACTCTTTTGTTTACGGAGTTAATTGTATTTTTATTTAATATCCAAGTTTTTATTTATTTTATATAATTTTTTTTTTCGAAAGTTGATTTGTTTGGTTACAGTAACATTGGTTTAGTCTAAGTTTTAGCATTTTCTATCTAGTTATTTTTTAAGATTTTCTTTAAGATTACTATTTTGAATGAAGTTCAGAATATTTGCAAACTAAATTTTCTTATGCTTACAAACTTTTTTTTTAGCATGCAAATGTAAAAAAATAGTTATAGATGTTTTTACTTTAGCAGAAAATCAAGTATGTATTTAAATAATAAGCTAAGATAACTGTTTTAAGCAAACTTAAGTTAAAAAGTCTCTTTTTTTTCTGAGGAAATCAAAGAAAAAATTCTTATTTTTTATGTTTGCAAATGTTGCTTGCTTTCTATTATTACAGTTTTAGTCTTGGAAAAGTATTCAAAAAAAAAGTATATTTTAGAATAGAAGGAAATTTGTTGTTGTGGGTATCATTATTGTTATAATTATTATTCCTTTTTTTTTATTAAAAGCATAAATTTTACAGTACTTATGTTCATATTTTCATTTATAAAACTTAAGTTCGGTTGTTGTAAAAATCACTTCTTTGAAAAAAAAAAAATATATAATAGTTTATTAAACTATTCAAATATAAAATTGTTTTTACTGTTCAATTTAAATTACTAAATAAGATAAAAATTACCTTTTTAGCACAAAATACTTATAAAAAAGTTTTCGTAAAAATGTTTCAGCGTATTACATTTTACTTTCTTTAAATAATTTGTAACCTATAAATCAAGTATTCACTTATTTGTTATTAGTGTTGTTTATCTTCTTTTAAAAATTAATTTAAAGTTGTATATGTTTTTTTAGTTCTTATGTTACTAAACAAGATTCATAGTGCATTATTAAACTCAAAATTTAGTTAATTTTCGTTTAATTTTATTTTCTTTTATTTCGTTTAATTAAAAGTTTTATTACTAAAGATTTAAATATTTAAATTATAAAAAAAACTATGTGTAATAGCTCGAAAGAAACTTTATAGGCATGTGGTGTACGACTCGATAACCGAAAGGTTCCTTTGTACACCAGGTCCTTAGACCAAAACTTTTGAGCGCTTTTTTTATCGCTCAATAAAAAATAAGTTAAGTGTAGTTTTTCCTTTCATCTCAATCTTTTATGTTTAGTAGATCGCCAATGGCGATTCCCCATGTATTCAATTGCAAGAATCTCCCGCTTATCAATGCTGATATAAAAAGTACTACCTTAAATACTTAGAGTATTCTCATATTGTTCAAATATTTTTGTAATACATTCTTTTAAATCTACTAAGTAACTTGTATTTTAATCTCATATTGATATATCTATCCAATAATACTTCTTTTATAAGTTATTACTATATATACATCTTTATCACAATGCTATATCAATATGAGGTTAAAATACAAGTTATTAAGTAGATTTAAAAGAATATATTACAAAAATATTTGAACAATATGAGAATACTCTAAATATTGAAGGTAGTGCTTTTTATATCAGCATTGAGAAGTGGGAGGTTCTTGCAATTGAATACATGGCGATCTACTATACATAAAAGATTGAGATAAAAGGAAAAAATACACTTAACTTATGGAACGATAAAAAAAAGCGCTCAAAAAGTTTGGTTTTGAAAAAAATACATCAGCCCTTTCGTTACACCACCCTGGAACTCTGGGGTTAGTGTTAGTTGTAACAACTTTGTTAAAAACTTTAATACATTTAATCTATTTATTCAATCTGTTAATTCTGATGGTAGTTGTAGTGATTTTTTTCTTAATTATAGTACTATTAGTTCTTTAAAAGTTAAATGTACTGAAGCCTTAAGCATAAATTTTCTTAATAGGTCAAAGTCTAGTAAAAATTTTATAATAAAAGTTTCATATACAAATATTAGATCTATATAAAAAAATAAGTTTTGTTGAGTTTTATATGTACAAAAAACATAGATTTATTTTTCTTAACTGAAACTTGGTTAAATCCTAACATTATTAATTTTTGTCCTTCTGGGTATAATGTTGTTCGCAATGATAGACTGAACAGGGGGAGGCGTTGCTGTTTTTGTTAAAAATTGTTTAAAAATTATTGAAGTTAAAAGTGAATTTGTTACTTTTGATGGTTTTGAATTTATATGGCTTGGTTTAATTTTCAATGGATTAAAGTTGAGATTTCTATGTATTTATATCCCTCCAAATCTTTCTAAATCTATAAAAATTGTATCAAACATGATTGACCTAACGAAACATTTCACACCAAAAAATGTTTCTTTTTGTCTTCTTGGTGACTTTAATTTTTCAAATATTGATTGGAGTATTCCAAGCTCAACTTTTAATGAATGTAATAAAAGTTTTAATAAATTTTGTTCAAAAAATTGTTTAACTCAAATTATTGATTCACCTACACATAAAGACGATGGTATTCTTGATTTAGTGTTTTGTAATTGCATGGGATTGGATAGAATTAAACTTCATTCAGTGGATTCACCTTTAACCAATACTAAGGACCATTCCCTTATATCTTTTAGCAATAATGTTAATAAGAGCATGAAATCAGCTACTGTGACACTTTACCCAGCTTTTTCCAGAGCGGATTTTAAGTGTATTATCGAATATTTGTCAAATATAGGTCGAAATTTATTTAAAATAAATCAGAAAATTTACAGGAGCTTTATGGTAAATTTGTTAACATTATTAATCTTGCAATCAAAAAATTTGTGCCTTTAAAAAAGATATATATATCTTTCTAATTTTAAAAAGCTACTAAAAGAAAAGAAAAGCTATACAAAAATTGCAAATTAGATCAGCAGATTACTAAAATACAAGCTAGTTTAAAAAGTATACGAAAAGGCTGTAGAAAAGTTCGACATACAACATGAAAAAAGCTTTTGTCAAAATACATATTCAAAAAAGTTTTACTCGTTTGTAAAATCAAAGCTAAATCTAGCCTCTTCTTTTCCTCTTTTACTTAATGAAAACAATTTACCATTAATTTCTGACTTTGATAAAGCTTCTTGTTTTAAAAAATCATTCAAAAAAGTATTTAGTAAAGATTATGAAGATGAACATTTTAAACTTATTGATAAAAGTTTTCCTGAAATGCAGGATTTTTTTATTAGTAATAATGAAATAATTTAGTCTGTAAATCATTTAAATGATAAAATACTTATAACAGCAGAAAGTATACCTTCATAATTTCTAAAACGAGCTATTTGCTCACTAATTTTTCCAATCTCATTAATTTTTAATTGCTCTTTAGCTATATATTTCATACCAAAACAATGGAAATCATCTTATATTATACCATTATACAAAAAAGGAAACATAAATAATCCATTAAACTGCAGACCAATTGCACTAACTAGTAGCTTTTGCAGATCTTTTGAACATATAATTTTTTTAAAAATACTTAACCATCTTTTTTAAATAATCTTGTTTCTCCGAAATAATTTGGTTTTTTTCCTAAACAAACTTCCTGTATTCAATTATTGGATTGCTTTCGTTCATGGTTAGTATCTATTTTTTACCAATAAATCTATCAATGTAATTTATACAGACATTCAGAAGGCGTTTGACTCTGTCTTTCATTTTTATTTAATTAAAACTTTATCTCAACAAGAAATTAATAGAAATCTAGTTAAATTGTTTAAAGAATTTCTTCGGGATAGAACACAAAGAGTAGTTACCGGTAAAACGTTCTCAGAATCCTTACCAATTTTTAGTGAAGTTTCTCAAGGAGGAGTTATTGGCCTACTTATATTTATAATTTACATAAATGATATAGCCTCAAAAGTTGATTCTAATAGCAACATTAAGCTTTTCGCAGACGACACAAAGATATTTAGCCAATCTAACTTAGTTTTACAAAAATATAAAATCTAAACATTAAAAGAAAGAAAATTAAACCTAAATTCCAGCAAATGTCATGTAAAAAATATTCACAGTACACCTATTCCTACGTTTGACTTAAAAAAAAAAAGTAATCTCACCTTAAACTGAAGTGTTTAAAGACCTTGGAGTTTTTATTTCAGGTAATTTAAAATGGAACCATCACATTAACTATATTTACCCTACTGCATCAATTTTATCTTTTCAAATTCTAAAAATCTTTATATCTACGGATTTGGAAATTCTTAAAAATTGTACCTAGTTTACATCCGTCCTAAGATGGAATACAACACACCTTTATGATCTCCATGTTCTATAAAAGACATCAACCAACTAAAATCTATTCAAAGAAAATTTACGAGATCAATCTTTATCGGTGCAACATTTCATATACGTTTTACATAGACAGACTAACAAAGCTTAATATAAAAACTTTGGAGTACAGAATACTTGAGTTTGATCTTATTACTTTTTTAAACTAATTAACAATGAAACTGCTATTGATTCACAAACTTTTTTTAAACCTTATAAAAAAAACTACTCAGAGGTAATAGTAGAAAATATACATGCAAATATCATTTCAACAATGTTGGTTGGCAAAATTCTTTTTACTATCGTTCGGTAAAAACATGAAAAGAACTTTTAAATGAACTGGTATCTTGCAAAAATCTTGAACATTTTCGATTACAGTTAAAAATATTTGATTTAAATAAAAAAATATTAGTAAAGTTTATAAGTAATTAGTTTTGTACATCTCTTTAACCATTGATTAAGTTTTTGGTATCTAGTTTATTGGTAGTTTGATTTGTAAGCAACGCCTTCCCCTTATAGATTTTAAGTACTTTTTAATTTTTTGGTCGGTCTACTGTTAATGTGCTTGAGGCTTTAGATTCTAAAATTATTGGATGCTCAGTTGATTTGTAAGCTAGATTTTAAATGGTTGCTACTTGATATTTGAAGTAATTTTTAATTAAGTTTGCCGTAGTAAAACTTTGAAAACATAATGAATAACAAATAATTGTTGAGATTAAAAAATTTCTATCTAATGTTAAAAATAAATGACGTTTTGAAATTTTTTGTTTGATGAAGAATGGTTGACTTATATCTTCAAGATAATTCCTAGATTTTCGAGCCAGGTTCTAAAAAATTTTGACAAGATGTGCTTATTTCAAAAAACTTTTGTTTTGGAATATATAGTTGGAAATTGATAGCTTTGGAATCGTTTGAGTATTTTAGTTATAAAAGTTTGAGTTTTTTTTCAGTTTGTACCTTGATAAGTTTTATGTTTATTTTAACACTGTAATTTGTTTTTTCTTTTTATGTTAGTTTCTTTCAGCTTAAGTGGCTTAGGTTTTAATGCCTAAGTCCTTCGTTTGACAATAAACTTCAATAATAATAATAATATATCAAAAAATAAAATATTCAATTTTATAAACAATATTTAATGTTTATTTTGCTCAAAAGTAAGTTTACTACAGTCTGTTTATAAAGTCATATATTAATTTATATTTTAATATAGTCGTATTACTTATTATCAGATTTTTTAGTTAAGAGAAATAACTATAAACATGTTTTACTAAACTAAATCATAATTGACTTATATTAGAACTTATTGGTACAGAAAACTCATTGCTTTGGAACATTATGACGTAGCTATTAATGTAGAGTTTGTATTTACCGCATTTTCTCATTATTTCATTGATATCCAGTAATTACCAAGGTTAGTGATTTATGATCTTAGTTTTATAATGTATCTTAGTATTTTTTTAATACTTCTCTAACATAATTTAATAAAATTTTAAAAATCATCATATGTTTGTAGAACAAGTATGCTGTACTAAAATGTAAAATAAAATTGTTGAACTTAAAACCAATTGTATCATAAAATCAGTAAGACAAACGTTGCATTTTAGAATATATGATGCTTAACATGATACTATATTTAAAAATAACTTAACATATAGTTTATATTACTTGTAGTATATGGATAGACAAGTATATACGGGAGCTTTGCTATATTAAAATATAAAGTTAAATATATGATTTTAACAACTTTATAAACAGACTGTAGTAAATTTACTTTTAAGCAAAACAAACATAAATATATTTATATAGTTGAATATTTTATCTTTTGAAAAATAAAAGAAGTATTAAAAATGTATTATTCGATTTTATAATACTATAAAAATAAATACACTTATAGTTTCTATAAGAAATTACTTATACTTATATACTCTCACTTATAGTTTCTATATAGAAACTATAAGTATATTTACTATTATAATTTTTAAAATTTATATAATTCATTCTTAATACTTCTTTTATTTTTCAAAATTTTAGATACCCATTTATATAAAAATATTTATGTTTGTTTTGCTTAAAAATAGATTTACTACAGTCTGTTTATAAAGTTGGTAAAATCATATATTTAACTTTATATTTTAATATAGCAAAGCTCCCGTATATACTTGTCTATCCATATACTACAAGTAATATAAACTACATATTAAGTTATTTTTAAATATAGTATCTTGTTAAGCATCATACACTCTCAAATGCAATGTGTGTCTTATATATTTTATGATACAACTGGTTTTAAGTTCTACAATATTATTTTAGATTTAGTATAGCATACTTGTTTTACAAATATTTGATGTATTTAAAAAATTTTCCGACTTGTTTTACTGTAAATCCCTATTAAACGTAGATTAAAATACTTATGAATGCGGTGAAATATGTTTAAACGTATTTTAAAATCGTATCATAAATTTAAACTATTACGGTAATTCATCTGTAAAATCTCTAAATATAATCACGTTAGGTAACAAGATAAAAAAAATTAAAAGTTTTTTCTTACTTATATATTACATAGAAAAACAAAAAACAAATAGTTTTTGTAAAAACTATATTAAACTAGCTTCCGCTACCAATAAAGTATGTACTAAAAGCTATTAAGAGTTTCAATTTAAGTTAATTTAAATTTAAAGATAAGTATTGTACTTTATAGGTAGTAAAACAAAGTTGTTTGAATAAAGTATATGAGTATTTATCAAGTATTATGGTCTTCTGACAAATTTGTTTTTGTGAAATTTTAGGATTTAATTTAAGGATTATCACATTATCTCTAGTATATAAATAATACTAACAACTCACACAATCTTAGTTAATTTTCTTTGAGTAAGTTGAACTTTATAAACTTTTCACTAAAATAAAAGGAAACAATTTAATTTTGAAGATTTTTTTACCAAACTTTTCTTAAACTTTAAATAATTTCAGCTGTTTTTTAAAAGTTATGTTATATTTTAGGTAATAGAAAAAAAGGATAGAAAAATGTCTACAGTCTATGAAGTAACTGTTAAAGTTTGTTTAGTTTAAAGCTTTTTAAGTTAACATTTTATACTAAAAAAGTACGCAAAGTTATCTTTTACAAGGATAAAAGGTTAGTTTATTACATAAGTTACAGTTGTTTACTTTTGATTGTTGAAGACTTAGTTCTGTATAGTCTAAGCCAGCGATTCTTAACCTGGGGTAAATTCACATCTTGAGGTAAATTCCCTTGTTTAAGAAGGTAAATTTTCTTTAACACAGTTATATAAATTAATTTTTATTAATTTTTTTTTTAAATTATAAGTTAGTATTTAACTGCATTTTTCTTAAGTTAACAAACATTTTAAACTTTACGATTTTTTGTATTTAATAAGCTTAAAGTTCAAAAAAAACTTTTTTTTCTCATACTTAAACACTCTTTTATATATTAAGGGTAAATTTGGTAGTAACCATCCAAAAAGGGGTAAAACATGAAAACAAAGGTTAAGAACCGCTGGTTTAAGCAATGAAATCACTTTGATATATACTATAGCTCTAAGATTTTTACAAGCTCTAATACTTTTTTTATTTTATATACTTTATTATTTAACCTTATAACCGTTTTTTGTAATTAGATAGTACAAATACTCAGAAATTAATTTGTTCAGTAAACTAATTTTTACTCAAAGAGCTCGTCAGTGCATTCTTTTAGCAAAACTTAGTTTGTTTATTTTTTTTAAATAAAATAATATTTATTCACCTTCTAAGAAGTATAGATATTTTACTTTTACTAAAAAGCAAAACTTAATTTATTCACTATTCTTTAGTTTTATACAAAAAAGATATATTGATGTTTTGAATTATTATATTGAAACACAATTTTTTATGCGCACAGCAGGTGAAGCTCTTAATTTGTACTTAAAAGCTCTTTGAACTGGCTATTTCACTAAAGCGATAGGATAAATAGATTTGAATAATTTAATATAATAATAAAATACAACAAAATTGGTTTAAAAAAATCCTATAAAGGCTTTCTCAACTCTTAAAAAAACAACAGGTTTAGAGATCTTTAGTTTAATTAAAATATTTTAAATTTTAGTAAAAATAAATTCTGTTTGAATAAGAATGAAAATGTAAAATCTCTGAATCTGTTGTTTTTGTTTTTTAAAAAGTTGAGACAGCGTTTTTCTAAGGTTTTTTTAAACAACTATATTAAAGTATGTTTACACACATATATATATATATATACAAATAGAAATATTTTTCCAATATTTAATAGACTATTTTATGAAACAGTTTAACCTAGTAAGTATAGAAAAAAAAACTTGATTTTGTAAGTTTTTAATGCTCCCTTATTCTTATGACTTTTGAACATTAAAAAAGTCATTTTAACTTCTTTATTACACATTAAACAAAACAAACAGACATCCGACAAACGGCTGCTGCTGAGTCCTAGGTTCATCAAGTTTTACATTCAACTTTGCGGAAATGGAAAGAAAACTGAATGGGTCGAATTGAAGACCCCGTGTGCCATTGTACACGGGAGTAACTTCAAGCCTGGTAGAGAGGGCAAGTGGCAAATAACTACAGGAGACGTTGGAATTCCCGACTACTTCAACATCAGTAACTCATTTTTAAACCTAGAAAAACACTTGTCTTTAAATATGCATAAATTTGAATTTTTTACTCTTTCCTTGCAGAAATAAAATTGCATGAATTGTAGAAGTTCAATTAAGCGTGTTTTGTGTTTGCATTATTTTATTAAAAAATTTACAGCCCTGTTTTTTCCTTAAATAAGTTAAAGAGTAAAAAAAAAAAACTAAAAATAATTTCTCTTATAACTTTGTTTCGATTACAATATTTTTTTATTTCGAAAAATCGAAGCATTATAGACATTGGTTTTGCGAGCTGGTTAAAATCAGGCAAATAAAGGAATCGTGGTCGAGAACTTATCCAGTTTATTCTATTATCAACGATGAGTTTTCTGTTTTTAGCGACATCAGTAAGTGTGCAGTTAAAATATTTTACAATCTTTCACTGAATTTTTGCTTCAACTAATGATTGAGTTTAAAAAGTATGATTTAAAAAGACAACGTTTTCCTAATTAAAGAAAACTCTTTTATGTATAATGCTAAAGCTAAATACAAATCTTTCAAATAAGTTTACTTAAAAAAAAATAAACTTTTTTATCTTAAGTAAAAAAAAAACAACCTAATTTAGGTCTAAAACAGATAACTAATTGAAATAGTAACCAAATAAGTTAAAAGTTCTGATAAATCATTACGAAAATACAAAACTAGGATAAAATATATTGCATCTAGTACTCGTATACATATATTATAAATGTGTTTTCATATATGTTTTTGATATAATGCATAAAAAACTTAGCCAATTAAAATTTCAGGTTGCTTACCTCAAAATGCAGGAGAAAGGACAGAAATTAGAAAAACGCAACTCAACAACACGAGGTTTGCTGTTAATTGGATAAAAGATGAGGTCGCTTCAAAAGGTAATTTGTTGAAAATAAGCAATATCATTTTAAATTGTTATTCCGTCGTTCTAAGAGTAATAAACTTCGACTAAAATATGTAAGATTTAAAGTCACTTAAAAAATTAAATTTTACTTAACTAAAACAAACTGTTAAACTAGTTATTAGGTTTCATTACGTAACTATGTCTAAACTCTTCGATACATAAAGAGAGTAATGTAACAGCATAAAAAATTTATAGAAAACTTTTTCTTTTTCAGCTTTAATATTTTTTATGATTGAAAAATTTCAATTTAGAGCTACACTTGAAATAAATTTTATGTATGTTTTTTTTATGCAGGACAAATCAGATGGATAGACGCAAAAAAATATCGTGATCTACCTATGGATTTAAGAAAATCTCATGTAAGGGCTGTAGATTTTGTCGAATTCGGTATCAAAGGAGTTGTACCTACGGCAATTAAAAAACTTTTTGGTTAGTACAAATTTACGATGTAGAAAATTTAACTAGAAATAGTTTTTTTAAAGCTTCTTAAAACGCTTGAAATAATAAATAAGAATATATTTTCAGCATCTAAAATAAAAATTAATGAACTAAAAGACTATCACAAAATTCACCGTTTTTTGGATAAAGATGCACAGCAAACAGACGACTTTTTATCGGGGTTTGTTTACTTACTTATTTATTAGATTTAAGAGAAAATTTAAAAATTGAAGGTGCATGAAATTAAAATCTAACAAACTTATGATTTTTGTATAAAACTGATAACAAGGTTTTTAATTTTTCAAATACTTTACTTAAAAAGCAACCAACAGCCAGATTTTAATTGAAATTTATTAATCATTTGTTTTAATTTTTAATAATAGTAGTGCTTTAAGCTCTTGTAAAATTTTTCATCCAGAAAGGTTCCGCGTCAGAAGTAAAGTTATCATATTATATAAAAAAAAGACAATTTACAAACCCAAGTTTATCTCTTCTAACAGAATATACTATACTAATGAAAATCTAATTTTCTATTCTCGTAAATCACCTTTTCTTAAATTAAGCTTTTATTTGTAAACGTATGAAATTCTTTAGATTATCCAAAACAAAGTTTTGGTTTTAAATTACATTGCTTTCGAATGAAATATATAATTTATTAAATCTTTATGAAAATGTAAAAGAAATGTTTTATGTAACCAAAGAACTATAACAGGATGAACATAATTTATGAAATACAGGAATATAATGGAACTTGAAAATTTAGACAAAAAATTTATATGAATTAGTATGTTTGAAAAAATCTTTGTATATTCTTGAATTTAGAACAACATTTCTTGAAAACTATTTTCTAAAATCATAATAAATCATATAATAAAGTGTTATATAAACACACTGGTTTGTATACAAAAATAAATACTTTTTAACTTAAATATTTTTAAAATTAACGAAACGGTTTAGTTTTTCTTTTAATTACAAACTTTAACAGAAGATAAATATAAATGGCATTTAACTTGAAAATTTTCACAGTTGATTACCTTTGATTGCTCAAAAACATTTTATCTTGTAAGAAAGTTGTAGATAAAATGGAGTTGAAACGTCAAACATAAAGTATAAAATTTCAATTAAAAATGTTTGTTACCAACAATACTTGGTTACGCTGATGTAGTATACTAATTAATATATAAATGAAAGCATAGAGCTATTACAAAAGTATAAAGTAAATTGTAATGCATTAATACTTTTTAACGTAATCTTTTGTGTAGAGGTATAATACAATTTTGCCTCATTTCAATTTAACAAATGTATAAAATAGTAGAATTTCGATTAGGGATTAAAAACTGTTTCATACAATACAAATTTATTCTGTACATTTACTTGTATAAAAAATTAAAGTTATGTAATTTTAGTAGTAACCGAAAAGTTTTATATCCGAAAAGTTTTTTTTGTACACCAGGTCTTTGGACCAAGCCATACACTATAAATGAGAAACTAAGTTGTTTTTGTTTTACTTTAATTTTCTAACTCAAACTTTTAGTTAAAAAATTTCGTAGATGGGATTCGGATCAAGGATTTGGCCAACAAATGTTAACTAGTGCAGCATCCTTTATGTTGAAAGCATGCAACGAACTTCCTTCTTATTTAAACGTTACTGATGAGGATTTAAAAGATCACCTGTCCGAAGGAACATCTATTGAGAGTGAAATAGCAGTAAGTTGTTTTTAAAAACACTCATTAAATATAATCAAAAATTTTTACTAGAACTTTCTTTTATTAAAACTTTGTACACTTCAGTTTTACAACATTTTTGCTTTTTGTTTTTAAAAAAAACTTACTTGTGTCATTTTTAAAAACAGGCAGGTAAGTTTTTTATCTCAGACTTTAGTTCTTACTATGCTAAAGACAAGAATTTGGTTTACACAAAGCTTGAGAACGGTGAGCCATGCAAAGTAGCCCCGGCAATCTGCCTTTTTCATATAAACGCTTCGCTTGGGTTCGTTCCTGTTGCAGTTCAATTAGAGCCGAACGACAAAGATTATTTGTTCATTGCAGATGGAAGTCTAAAGTGGCTTTTGGCGAAGATGTACTACAGAAATGCTTTCTTTTCTATTTATGAGGTTAAATAATTTTCAATTTGTTTTTTTACTTAGTGTAATATAAAAGCTGTATCAATGTTAAGTTTGATTTATTTTGTATATAATGTTAAAACAGAAAATTAAACTTTGTAATGTTCTGCTATAAATTTAGTGAATTATATCTTTTTGGCAAGTAGTTGCAATAGTTCAGGGGTTGAATGTTTTCTACCTTTACACGCTATTAAGAAAAAACAGTTGAAATACTAAGTTTACAATAAATCATTCTAAATCATCACAACAAATCATTCAGTGGGTCATTCACTACATGATGACCCACGCATCAATAGAGGCATTTCAAGTGGGAGTGTTTAGGAACTTGTCTCAGGCGCACCCGATGTACAAGCTGTTGCGCCCACATATAAGAACAGTTGCTGCGATGGGCCAACTGGCAAGAGAAACCCTTATCCCAAATAATTCCCTGCTCGCTTCTGGCATTTCTATTGGTTAGTTGTGAAAAATACAATACCTAAAGGTTTTATAGAATTGTAAGCCTAAAATTTTATGCAAAAGTACATAGACCTAATAGCATTATAATCATCATGATATAGTATACTAGATTTAGTTTACAATCAAGATATGAACTTTAAGAGGTACCCTCTAAGTCTCAAAAATGAGTGTAATTAAAAGTTGTTTGATTTTTAGAATTTTTATTTGAATTAAAGTTAAACGAACGTAAACATGACTTTAATCTGATAGATGAAAATGCAACACAATTATTATTTACAAACCATCTCCAGTCATTTGACGCTTTGTTTTGTTAAAATTAGCTATTGTAAGGTTAAAAAAGCTCAAAATTTGACTCAAGACTTTTACACGTAATTTACGCACTTTTGCTAGAGATCAAAATGCTTACTTTTTGAGGTACTTTACTGCACTAAAAAGTTTTGGTTTAGATAAATGTATTTAGTAAAGGCTATTGTACATACGTATACTACAAAAATAAAGCTTTAAAATTTCGTTACTTTTAAACTAGCCCATTTGATATTCTTTGTCAATTTGTTTTGACTTTTTACATATTTAAATAAATCTTTTAGTTTTTTATGCACTGAAGCTTTAGTTTTACCTTACAACTATTTGGTACTATAAAACTTTTTTTGCTCGTAATGACATTTTTTAAAGAAAATGCTCCCATAAAAATATTTTCTTTTAATTTAGTTATGATGTATTATAGAAATATACTAATAATATAAAACTGTTTTATATATTAAATTGTTGCAATTTCAGATGCAACGTCAATGATCCTCGAAAGCTTTAAAACTTATAATATTCAAGATTTAAACATGCCTAAAGTCTTAGAAAAAAATGGTTAGTTTTTTATATCTATATGTTTTATTTTTATTTAGTAGTAGATAACATATTTCAAGTTGTAAAATTTATTTTACAAAATTATTTAATTTCGATTCTAAGGAAAAAGTTCACAAAGTTTTATATACTATCAGATATTGTTTAAGGAATAAAACTTATGCTAGTATTTTTGTCTACTAGTTCGGTTATAATAATACTGTACAGCCTTTTAATTAAAAAAACATTTTTTGATGTTTAGTATTTTTCAATAAGTCATTTAAAACTATACAAACAATTTTAGGTATTCATCCGGACAAAATTCCAAACTTTTACTACGGACTATATACATTGAAAATATGGAAAATAATTCAAGAACACGTGACTGACTTTGTAAATTTGTACTACAATTCTGATCAAGTCAGTTCGTTTTGACGTTTTATACTAAAAAAAAAATTGATATTAAAAAATAATAAACTATTTACTTACTCATTATTACCGTATGAAATTTCACAATGTTATTTAGTAGTCAATCTAAGTAAAAAGTATATTCTTTAACTGAATAAGAATATTTAGGATGTTATTGATGACACGGAAGTTCAATGTTTTGCGCACGAAATGGCGAATGAGGCATTTGGAGTTGACGGAAACTTCAGAGGGATGCCAGATAAAATTGAAACAAAAGACAAACTGGTTTTTGAAATATTTTTTAACTTAGAAATTTTTTATTAGTTAAGTTAGAAAAAAGCTCAATTAGTTTGTATTGAGTAAAAGTTTCGTAAAAATCTATCATAAATCAAGTTATGTGTACATATATTCTTGTTTCCAATCTAGTACAATAATTGGTTTTAATTAGTTTATACTATTTATATAATAATAACTAATAATAATAATTTATTAATAATAATTAATAATAAAATATCAATAATAACTTTATTGCCTATGCTAATGTTAAATGTAGACGGAATTTTAAAGCGGCTCTATTAGGTTAAAAAAAGCCTGACTGATATCAAAACTATAGATACAAAAAAAAACATTTAAACGAATTAAGCAGTATTTTCTGATTTTTTACTAAGTGTTCAACGTTCTTAATCAAAATCTTGGGTTAGTTAAATTCAGCATTTTTTCAAATATAGCTCTAGTTTTCAAACACGGCAATTATAATAAATCTCTGTAAACTATTTTTAGCCTAAAATTGTCAGACTAAATATTTAATTGCTAAATAATTTTAAATATTAATTATCTATTGCTAATGGCACAAGTAGTTCTTTTAAATTAATATGTGATTTACATATTAATGATTATTTTTTAAATTTTTATATACTGTTTTTAAATTCAATTTACAAAAATGTATAATTTTATGATTTCTTTCTAATTTACTAACATATATTAGTTTAGGTTTTAGTTTCGCTTAATTACTTTTAGGATAAATAATTGAAAATAATTTATTATATAAGTTATAATTTTTTTCTCCTTAAACCAGATTGAAATTTGCACAATAATAATAGCAACAAGTTCTGCCCAGCATTCAGCAGTCAATTTCTCTCAATACGAAACGTACAAGTTTGCACCAAACTGCCCCGCTATTATGAGAATGGATTATCCTAAAAACACTGATGTTTGAGTTTTGTTTGTTAAACTATACATAGTATCGAATTATCTACATATGTTTGGTAAGTAAATTTTTGCTAACGTATGAATTTAATTTTCAAAAGGTAATATCTTAGTCAAAGGAAACATTTAGGGATATATTATTTTGAACTGAAAAATACTACTATGCTTTTGAAATTTACCTAAATGTTTGAAATAATAAACTTAAAGGCTTATCAAAAATAAAACTGCACATAATAATATCAAGTTCAAAAGACAAGGATATTTTGTTTATTATTTTATGAAACTAAAACTTAGTACACTGCATCCTCACTTATCCGGTTTCTCGTTTATCCGGTAGGTTCTGGTTGAGAAGTATATTTATTTAATTCAGCTAAAATCAATGTTTTTGTGTACTTTTAATTTTTATGGTTACAATAAGAATTCCCAATTATTAAGTAAGGATAATGATATACATAGCATTATATTCAATAGTTTCTATTTGAAAAGATATTATTTATTACTAAAGATCTTGCTAGATTGATTAAACGAGTTAAAAATTGTTTTGGTGGTAAAATTTATAACTATTTGTTTTAGCTACAAAGTATTTTTCTATTTACAAGAATGTAAAGAGCTTGTTTAAGTAATAATATTAGTGCAAGTTAAATATTTCATTCAATACCAGGTTTTGGTCGCAAATAAAATTTACAACCTTGTCAAGTATAATAAAGTAGTTTACTTTTTTCCTTTTTTAGAAAGACTTCTGACTTAGCTAAACTGTTTACAGCGTAATTTATTTTCTTTAAACTAATTTTAAACTTGATTAAAATATTTTTTCTTATATTCTTTGTCTGTTTCAATAGCTTGTTTCGGTAAAAATAATGAAAATAAAGTAAACTTACTGAGACTTAGTATTTATTATGTTGTATTCATTGCATAATATAAAAGAGCTAGTTTATTAGAAAAAATACAATGTTTGTAGTTATCCGGCCAAAATTACAATAAAAGCTTGCCCAACATGGCCGGATTATTGAGGAAGCACTGTACTATTCATTTAACCAGGTATTACAAATATATGTATAAACATTTTTTAAACAGGAAATTGACATGCAACGAGTATTAGATTCTCTACCGAGCCTTAAGCAAACAGCCTTTGTTGTTGGTGTTGTATACACTCTGTCCAATTATTCAAGAGTTGAGGTTTGTTTATTTATTTCAGTAGCTAATCTGTTTTGACTTATGATGTTTTTAAATTACACTGTTTATTTAATTTTTTTTATTACGTAAAACCTGAGTAAAAAAAAAGCAAAACTTACCTCTAAAAAGTGTTTAAATAAATTTTAATAAAATTGAAAGTTTATTCAATTTACATAAATAAATAATGCACATTATTAACTCATTAAGAAGTTATAACATCTGTATTAATTTTTGCAAACAGTTTTAACTTTTTAGAGTATACTTTAGTTACCCACAGTGTTTAAGTTTAAATACACACTTTAGAACTTCTACGTGTTAGCCAATAGACACCAGCTAATGCATTTAAACTTAAAGTATTCCTAAGCATTTCATATTTATAATGTAACCCTTGAGGCCTGTCTTCATGGGTTACTTTTATATATAGAGATAAAGCTCCTCTTAGTCTTATTGTTATGGTGGTGGCGCCGGGCAAGATCTACATTTTCCTGCTCCATGGTTATAAATATGCTCAAGAAAGTAAAAAGTAAATACAAGAAAATAGATATTAAGTATTCAAATTTTATAAGTTAAATATAGGTGAGAAATCACAACAACTAATTTAAAAATTGCGAAAAGTTAAATTTCTGTAATTTAAATTAATAACAGCAATAAAAAAAATTTCAGATACAGGTTGGCACTATCAAAACTAGTGCAAAAACAGCTTATAATAATCAACAACAATTTATAAACAATATGTACAAAATTAGTGAAAAAACAGCTTATAATCCAACTTATTACAATAAACATTGACCGCCAACACATAACAAAAATGGCCGAAAATTAAAATTTTAATTTAATAAAAAAATGGCAAATTCGTCACAATAAAACATCATTTACAGGTTTATATGGACGACGAGTCCAGGGAAAGCGAGGGTCGTCGCGGCGAGGTGTGGTTTTACGGAGATGAAGAAAAAAAGCTGATAGACAAGTACCAGAAGCAGCTACAGCAGTTGGACAAGGAAATCGAACTGATGAACAGCAAAATTAGAGTCGAGTACCTTTACATGGAGCCTTCCAAAGTTCCAAAGAGTATTGCCATTTGATTATAAAACTCTGTTGTTTTTTGTTTATTTTTGGCTTTTAAGTATTTTATATACTATTTCAAATTTATAAATTGTGAATTTTTGATTATAAGTAATAGAAATAAATCGGTTGAATTACTATCGCTTATTGTCAAACACTGGACCCAGGCATCTTAAACTGAAATACACAGATAAGAGACGAAAAACGCGAAAAGTTTACTTTATAAACAAATTATAAAACACAAACTGAAACTTTTACTTAAACATTAAAACAAAAATAAAAACATAGAGGGCATATGTATGTAGTACAGGGTTTCCCAAAGTGGGCGATATCGCCCCCTGGGGGCGATTTTAGTATTTCGGGGGGCGAAAGGGTGGGCGATAACTAGTAAGGGGGCGAAAAGGGGGCGATTTTAAAGTTTTGGGTTGTCATAAATTTTTTTACTTTTTATTTTGCTATTTTACTAATTTTAGCTTGCTATTAAATATTTTACCCTGTGGTAAAACTTAAACAAAAAAGTTTATTGTGTTTATGTAAAATATAGAGAAAAAAATCAAGTACTTATGACTCCTACTTTCAAGTTAATTACATATTTTCAATTAAATATTTTCTTATTTTAACACTTAAATAGATCAAATCTATGTTTTCTATATTAACTATCACCTCATGATATTTCCAATTTTTGTTTAAAAAGTCATTAAGTTAGACTAAGAAATAAAACTATACAGGGTTGCCAATTTACCTAGAAAAACCTGGAACTTGACAATTTAGGCAAAAAATTTTTTTTTAATCTGGAATTTTTAACAATTTCAACATATTAAGTAGTAAAATTTCGATTTGATACAAAAAAGCTATCATATAGATAAAAATATGGAATACTTCGTGGCAGATCTTTTTGAAGTAAACGACTCACAGGAAACCTTCTCCGACTTACAAATTGACCTTGAACTTAAAGTAATTTTTTCCAAAGAACAAAATGGAAGCTTTTGGACTTAACAAAAACTAAGGCAAAAGTATCCAATCATTTGAGAGGAATTTAGATTGTTGTGTATAGTTTTTCCTTTTAGCTATGTTGTTGAGAAGGCTTTAAGTTTAGTTATCAACATCTTGAGCAAAATATCTAATCTAGATATTTGTAAAGGAGGTGACTTGAGGCTTTATTTGACTGATTTAGAATCAGATTAGAAAAACTTGCAAGCATTCATGAATCTCATCCTTCGCATTATATTAGAGCTCAGTAGCAGACATTATTTTATGAAAGTTTTATTTATTTATTTGATCTTTAAAAATACTTCTTGTTTAACCTGGTTTGTATTGTATTTAAGTAGTCTTTTTATAATAAAAATTTTATTAAGTTATTTATTTTACAACAGGTTTGCATAATGCCTAATAAATATTAATTACGGTAGACTTTCTCTTGAGCTCGCACTTTTTACCCAAAAAAAGTGCATACTTATACTTTCTTAAATTTAACTTAAATAAAGTCTATTACTAACTAAGTATTAATAAAACAAAAATACACAATAATTAATAGCTTATATAGATCTCTTTTTTTTATGAATGTTTGTTTTATGTTTTAGTTGATTTTATGTTTATTCATAACGGTATTGCATATAACATATTTAAATTTATTATTTTGTAAAAAAAATGGTAATAATTTTTAAGTTTAAACTTTTTTATTTTGTTCAAAGTGCGAATTGAAGAGGAAGTCTACTGTATCTACAAAATGTTTTATGTTTTAAATCTGTTAATAGTTTTATTTTGACCTGGTTAATTTTGTAGTTTATTTTTGTCGATTTACATTACACCAACAGTTTTTATAGCATAGTGGTTAAAGTATTTTTTTTTAAGAAATTTATTTGACATATTTTTGTTATTACTTGTTTAATTTGTATAAATAAAAAAACTTTTATAACCATTAAAGTTTTTATTTCAATAATTATTTTTGGTTTTAAAAGAGTATAGATTTGATGTCTCTATTTGAAATGACTTCAAATTTTTCATTTAAAAGATTATTAAACTCAAATTTATTTTCAAACTTGATTTATTACTGTTAGAAAATCTATATATTAAATAATTTTAAGCTATTAATAAAACTGTTATTTGTTTTATCTTATTTTTTAATATATTTGCAATTAGAATATGTCGTTTATTTTAAAAGTTCAACACTAGCTTTTAGTTTTTCACTATTTTCTTCTGGTAAATTATTATAGGCTAATAACTAGAGAAAAAATAAAATTAAACAGTATTAAATAAGCAATCAAAAAGACTGCTACAGTTACAGAAGAAAGTTTTAACACAATTAAAAGAATTTTTTAATTGATTACTTTCTGTTCACAGAATTAATTGTAATACATTTGATTTTTTTTGAATTTAAATGAAGAAAAAAAATGTTGAAATTAAGGTTTAGTTTCCTAAAGGTTATTTTAAGTCAAACACTATTTAATGGTATTCTACTACAAAACATATAGTTTTAAAGGTTTAGAATTAAATTTTTAGTTTTACAACTAACTTGATTATAATACATCTCAGCATTGAAATTAATAATTTTACTGCACAAACAGAAGTTATTGATAAACCAACTTTTCATGTGAGATAATTAACCAGTCGGTCAAACTTCCTAAAACTGGATCAGCAGTAATGTTTTAATATCTATTTTATTATGTTCAAAAAAATATGTTCATTCTTTTATAGTTTTTTAATCTCTGGTATTTAATTTTAGAATATGCCTATTTATAAAATAATTCAATTATTTTGTGCGGCTTAAATAAGTTACTTAGTATTCACTCTAAATGTCCGAAATTCGTTAAATGAGAGATAGTTATAATGTCAGGTTTCAGTTAAGATTTCAGATGGGTAACTTACGGTCCAGATCCAATCAAATTTCGACCCGCCAAGTAACTTGAAACTACTTGTGCAAAATAAACAAAATTTAGTTTTTTGATGCTTATGATTTTGAAATACACTTTTAATTTGGTTTTCAGTTACTTTAGTATTTCCTAGATCACAATAATAGTAAATCATTTTATTACAATTATGCTCGAGTTTTTTAGTTTTCTTTATGTTATATTTTTAAATTATGCAGCCTGCAATTACATTTTTTAACGAGTTGAAACAAGAAAAGATTTTTTAGTAAATATAAATTGCTGACTTCAAAAGTTGTCCACCACTACCCTAAAAGTTTCATTAGTTTCAAAACAATTCATATTTAAACAGGATTGATTACTGATTACACAAGGTTTTTTAATATTTAAGTATTTTAATACACTTAACAGGGGCTTATAAGAAAACAACAGTAACTTATTTTCTCAAGCCCTGTAAACTACTTTGAACACAGCCGAAAAGTGCGTGTATAAGAAATACCAGTCTAAATTACATTTCGAACACAATTTTTTTGGCTCAAAAGTTTGTACTCAAGAGAAAAACTACTTTTTAAAATCATGGGGGGCGATTATTTTTTAAAATTCTGAAAAGGGGGCGATTTAGTAAATGAGTTTGGGAAACCCTGATGTAGTACAACATTAAAATATAGTTAACCAAATAATCGTATGTTTACATATATTTATATTTTTTATTTATTTTAAACTAGCTAATTTTGCATATATTTAATGTATTTGTATTAAATTCATAGTTATGTAAAGCTTTTTGTAGAATTTCAATGCAACTTTTTTTTTTGTTTTTACTTATACATATAAATTTTGATTTCAAAAATTTTTTTAGTATCCTTTTAAAATTCAATATATAAAAAAAAAATTACAACTAAAAGTAGTATCAAATCAAATACTGGTTTTGAAGAAATTTCTTGTGAAATTATATCAAATTAGTGTGCTAAAGTATTTTTTTCGCAGTCATCTTCAGTCTTAACATTAATCAATAGTTTGCATTTCATAAAGTACCTTTTCAAAAAAAACTTACTTGTTAAATTTGTTTTTTTAAAGTCTACAATAAAGAGTTAAATGTAAGGTTTAATTGTGTTATGTTTTAGCCGAGTAAGGTCCGAAGTATTTTTTATGAAATGCTATATATTTCAATGTTGAACCACAGGTAAAGTAGGTAGTTAGGTTTTTCAATAAGGAATTGTTAGGGTTTATACCAATTCAATATATACTTTACAACGCAAAAAAATTAAGTTCTATATCTTTAAAATTTTTTTCTTGTTAACAAAAATATTTCAATCATGATAGAAAAAATTAATTAAAAGAGATAAGGTTGTAATCAGTTGTGTTGCGTGGTATTTTTCTTGGAAATGGGTCAAAATTGCACGAAGACAACTTTGCACCAAGGTTCAATTTTGCACGGAGGGTCATTTTTGCACGAGAATTAAAAAAAAACTAACAGATAAATTAATAAAATAACAAAAAAAAGTTACTGACCGAGGTTAGGGGTAACAGTGATAGTAAAAATAACTAATAAAGTTTATAATTAGAAAAAAGCTACCGACCGAGGGTTAGGGGTACCAGTAAAAGTAAATAAAAAATTATTAACAAAATAAAAAATAATAAGTTACCAACCAAGGGTTAGGGGTAACAGTGGTAGTAAAAAGAAAAAACAACTCGAGTATCTTCGTGCAACTTTGTACGCTTGTATTTATACCCCATTTTTCTCAGGTGGTGCAGAAAAAAAAAATCCGAGTTGCCCGTGCTCAAGTCGCCTCTGCTGGAGTTGCCTCTGCTTTGTTTTCCTTTTTTGTTTACTATAGCTTGTGGAATGATACTCAAGCCTGTGCTGTTTCAGGAAATTCTTAGCTTACCGCAAGATATTGATTTTGCGGTAATTGTTGAAGAAATTTTGCTTTTTTGAGTTCATTTGCAGCAGTGTAGTGAGTAAAATGGTCGTTGTCTATATTGGAGTTTTATAAGAGATTTTAATCAAAAAAAAATTAAAACGTTATAGATACTTAATATTTTCTTACAAAATTTTAAGGTGGTGCAACACGCGACGCCCCTGTTAGTAATATATTACTAGTTTAGATACGGCAAATATTCACTTGAAGTAAAATGAAAAAAAAAACTCATCTTTTAATAGGATTCAGTATTAAGGTTAATTGTTCTGTGATTAAGCAAAGGAAAAGTACTAAATGTCTAGAGATATGGTATTAGATGAATAGAAGACACATTTAATGAGCATTAAGTCTAAGCTTTCGAAAAGTTTTTTTTATGATATCTGAGATATTATTTGGAAACGAGCTTTTAAAAAAAGGCGTATTACGGCTTGTTCTATCCGCATGGTCAGTTTTGTATATCTGCGTAGGGTTGTGCTGCTAGTTGCCATTTGAAGCTAAATATCAGTTTGCAAAAGAAAAATGTAAGGTATGTTTATTGCGTGCCTGCACTGACTCCAACAGTTTTTTTTTTTTAAATTAGTTTTCAGAAATTACTTGAGGTAACTTATTTTAGGTATTCTTAAATAACTAAGGCCAAAAAAAATTTTTTTGAGATTTTTCCCGCAAACACCAAATACCTGCTGATCCCTGATTAAATGGGGGTGATCATTCTTTAAAATTTCTGCTAAAGGGCAAGTTTTGAAAACAGTTTTGGAAAATCTAATTTACATTATACAGAACAATAGTTGTACTTGCTAAGAAGGATTGAAATAAAAATCAATTTCAACAATGTACTAAGAAACTATTTTGACACAAAGTTAATGTTAGTATAACACAACATTTTTGGTTTATTTTCAAATTAAAAAAAAATAAATTAAAACTTATATAATATACATATTTAACTTATAGTGTGTTAAAAAATAAATTTATCTTTTTCAATTAATTTATTTCATCTGTTAAGAGATAAAATTTAAATAGCTTATTACAAGTTTTATATTAAAACTTTAGATACATTGAAATCAAAAAGTATTTGGTTTTTAGACACTAATAAAATTTTTAGTTATTTTTTATCAATTCTAAACATTAATAGTAGTAAGTTTATTAAACACAAAAATCTTTAAAAAATAGTTTAAGGACCTGGTGCTCAAAAAGAACATTCGTTTATTGAATTATACACAAAATGCTTAAATTGAATAAAATGAGCTGAAAAACTGAAATCTTAAACACACAAAACTTAAACTGTAAAGAAAGACAACTTGCAAAAAAAAAACTGAACTAAATGCGACTATTAATTTAGTAATAAATTTACATGAGTAAAGCAGTACTAACTATAAACTAATCAAAGAATAAATAATAAGTTATCTTAACTTTTAATAGTACCTAAAAAAGTTTAAAAATAGATTGTAACAGTTTAAAACTAATCGCTTAAGGAAAACAAATATATTATAAGAAGTAAAAAAAGTTTAACCGTTTTTTTAAGAAAAAAATATATTTGTAAATAAATGTTTAGCAATTAAAATTTATATGTGATTACTTTTCAAACTTCTTTATAAGAAACAATAACAAAACAAACTAAAATATTTTTTACTTTTAGTTTTTATCAGCAATTACAGCTATAATTTAGTTTTTTTTTCAAGTTTATTTGTGTTTCTGTTACATTTTTGATAACTAGTAAATTAAGTAGTTAGATTATTGTACGTAATCCTCAACTTTTTTTAAGTATTTTTGCTCAGTTCTTGAACTATCATGATATTAATTAAAACTTTTTGTCTATTTTTATTGCCTTTTTTGTACAAATAACTTTACTTGCGGTTTAGATATAAATATAAATGTAAAAATGAAAAATTTCAAAGTTGTTATTTTTTATTTTGAAACCACAGTTCTTTAATTTTTCAGTGTACAATGTTTTTTATACAAAATAAAAAGGAATTTATATGTCTGAGTTTGAAGACGGATCAAGTATGCACGAAGAAATTTTTCTGCAAAGGTTCAAATATGAACTAAAGAACACTTTTGCATGAAGGGTCATTTTTGTACGAGAAAAAAAAAATATCGACAAAGGGTAAGAATAGGGGTAACAGTGATATTAAAGAAAAATTATAAATAAGAACAAAATAAAATATTAATAAGAAAAAGAAAACCGACCAAGGGTAAGGGGTAACTGTGATAGTAAACAAAAATACAATAATAAAGAAAATGATAATAATAAAAAATATCAATAAGAAAAAAAGACCAAGGATAAGGATAGGGAGTTTAATTAGTAGTTAAAAAAGACAAAAAAAAATTACCGACCAAGGGTAAGGGCTGGGGGTAACAGTAATTGTAAAAAAAAGTTTTTAAACCGTGCTAAAATGACCCCTCCTGCAAAAGTGTCTTTGGTAAAAAGAGTCCCTTCGTGTTTATTTGACACCTACTATTACTACTAATACATCTATTAATTATAGATGTGTAGCTCAAAACCTACAATTCTTTCTTTACACAACTATAATTAGTTTTTGTGCGTTTTTTTTTATATATGTTTGTTGAGAATAATTGTGTGTTCAATAAACTTTAAAAAAGTCAAAACTATGAGTATCTTTTACATGAACAAATATTTTTTGGAAAAATTCTAGTTACTTATATGTATTTTTTACTTGTTAAGTTCGAGAACTTTTTATAACGATAGAGACAGCTAACCAAAGAAGCAATAGAGACATGCTTTTTAACTTAAATCAAATTACAAACTATAAAAATACGTTTTGCGACTTTACTAAAGTTACAGTTAAGACAAAAGTTAAATTGAGTTTATTACTTAACAATTGTTTCACGCTAGTAGAGCGATGATCACAGATAAAAAAGTAAACAAACTAACAAGCTGCAATGGACAAACACTTTATTTACTAAAGTATCAAACTTTAACATATAATAAATATTTTATTCTTTTATCTATTTAAACAATTGTTTTAATAATGTTTTAATATATTGTTTTGAAGAACGTAATTTTGTTTAATACACATTTTTTTAGCTCGCGGGCCCGATTTATCAGAATTTTTTTCTTTGCGGGCGAGAATTCTTAAGCAAAAGTATTAGCTGAACAAGTCATCACAAAAAATCTAAAAAAGCTCTTTTATAGCGATATTGAAATGAATTAATCATTTAACAAGCACCAACGTGTACTAAAACCAAAGTTATACGCCCATTTAAAGTATTTTATATTAAAAAGCTCAATTTTATTATCACAAGATATTTTAAGGCTAAAATAGTACGTCGCGTGCTTGAGGGAGATACGTTTACTACCATTAAACTAAATGCAATAAAAAAACTTTAACGGTTGAAAACAACATAGATTAAAAATCACATTACTTTATGATTTCAAATTCCTAAATAATTAATATGTCATTATACAACGAGAGTTATTTTTTTGTTGTTGATAGTTTATAATATTTAATATTTTATGATACAGGTTTCTGCAGGGTCGCGGTTATCACGACGACAATCAAGCTACAAAGATCTATTTTTTTGTATTTTGCTAAACTTTAACAATATACATATTTCATATTCTAAGCTTGAGCAACGTATTTTCACCTCAAACGCAAAAGATCCTCAGTTCGATCCCGAAGGCGAGAGCAGTTTTATTTTAATTATTTAAGTTTATGTTCGTATAAAATTTTTCTGTATTGTTTAAAAATTATTACTGATATACTTATTTATGTACAATAAATAGTTTATCGAACGATTGCTGAGCTATATAAAAAAAAATACTTATACTAAAAGCTACACAGTTTATTTAATACATTTAAATTATTTCTTTTTTAGATTTGTTGACAATAAAAAGAAATTTATAACTAGGGTTCTAAGAT